>NC_056557.1:25024718-25340334 GCF_013358625.1 Macadamia integrifolia | reverse complement strand
CGGTCATAGAAAATACTCTGCCCTGTGGTCTCTAGCTCAGTGGGGGTTGTGCTGGTCTAGGGCTGCATATGTCTGCTGGGGCCTAGGTGGCATAGTGTATGTCCCCCAAGGTTCATGGCTAGTGTATGTGTTGGTTTTGCCCCTCCTAGCCATAGAACCATCAATTTATTGCTTTTATTTTAATTGTCTCCCTTTCCCTAAAGCCAAGTAGAGAAACCCTTGTAAGAGTGACTCTCTGGTCAAGTAGGGAAGCTCATATTATGATGCATCCCTCGGGCTAAGTAGAGAAACCTACTTGTGAGTCTCTTTATTCCCTTTCTTTTACTTTATTTTTATTTCAGAATTTTTTTTCCTTTATTTATTTATTTATTTTTTTTAATTGCGTGGTTGTTTATTTTCAGTTATTTATTTATTTAATTTTAATTGCGTGGCTTGCGTCTTTAAATTCTTAGATGACGAATGGTTAGGACGTTATTTTAGGACGTTATTTTTAGGACGGTAATTAGAATTAGATCACAATCATTAATCGGTTCACTTTCGCATTATTAAAAGAAATAAAAAAATAAAGTGGCTGCTCTCCCTGTGTTCGACCCGTAGCTACACTGATCCGTACGCTTGCGGTTACATTTTAAATCTCAAACAGTCAGTGATTGGGATTTTCGACTAAGTGCATCAGCTACCACATTGGCCTTTCTTGGGTGATAGTGGATAGTACAATTATAGTCCTTCATCAACTCCAACCAACGCCTTTGTCTCATATTGAGCTCCTTTTGGGTGAAGAAGTACTTGAGGCTCTTATAGTCATTGAAGATCTCACTCTTCTCACCAAATAGGTAGTGTCTCCAGATTTTCAGTGCAAAAATCATAGCTGCCAACTCCAAATCATGGGTGGGGTAGTTCTTCTTATAATCTTTCAATTGTCAGGATGCATAAACAATGACTTTCCCATACTGCATCAATACACAACCGAATCCCTGCTTAGACGCATCACTATACACGATCATACCACCTGTACTGGTTAGAATAGTCAACACTGAAGCTGATACCAACCTTTTTCTTAGCTCCTTGAAACTCTTTTCAAAAGCATTGGACCACTTACCTTTCACACCCTTCCGTGTGAGTCGGGTTATCGAGGTAGCAATGCAAGAGAAGTTCTCAATAAACCTCCTGTAGTATCCGACCGATCCCAGAAAATTACGTATGTCTGCTACACACTTGGGAGTCTCCCATTCTAGAACTACCTTCATCTTGCCTGGGTCAACCTCTATACCCTTGTTTGAAACAATGTGGCCTAAGAATGCCACCTGTGATAATCAAAACTCGCACTTGCTGAATTTGGCATAGAGTTGCTTCTCCCTTAGCCGTTGTAGCACTAACCTCAGGTGAACAACATATTCCTCTGCACTCTTGGAGTAGACCAATATGTCATCAATGAACATAATTACAAATTTTTCCAAGACATCCTAGAATACCTGGTTCATCAAGTCCATAAATGCAGCCGATGCATTGGTCAACCCAAATGACATCACCAAGAACTTATAATGTACATACTTTGATCTGAAGGCTATCTTACTGGCATCATTATCCTTGATCCTAAGGTGGTGGTAGCCTGATCTAAGGTCAATCTTGGAAAATACCTTAGCACCCTGCAACTAATCAAATAAATCATCTATCCTTAGCAAAGGATACCGGTTCTTGATGGTTAGCTTATTAAGCTCCCGGTAAACAATGCACTACCTCATACTTCCGTCCTTCTTCTTGGTGAAAAATACCGGTGCTCCCCATGGAGACACACTAGGTCTAATGAATCCCTTCTTTAGAAGGTCCTGAAGTTGCATCTGCAATTCCTTTAACTCTGTGGGGGCCATACGATAAGGGGCCTTTGACACTAGTGCCGAGCCGGGGAGTTGGTCTATAGCAAACTCTGTTTCTTAGTCTAGGGGCAAACTTGTCAAGTCTTCTAGGAATACATATGGAAATTCCCTTACTACATCTAGCTTGATCAATGGATTAATCTCTATCTCAGTATCCATTATCGATGCTAAGTAGCCCTGACATCCCTTATCCAATAGCTTCTTTATCAGGAATGCCGATATGATAACCTTCTTGGGTCTCTTGGGCTTATCCCCTTGGAACACAAACTCATCATCATCACGAGGTCTGAAAATGATAGTCTTCTCTGCACATAGCACACTGGCCCTGTATGCGGACAACCAGTCCATTCCTAAAATCATGTCGAAGTCAGTCATATCCAACTCGATTAAGTGAGCATTTAACTTATGTTCACCTATGGTCACTGGACAAGGCTCATACACATAGTTCAGACCTACTACACTCCCTGTAGGGGTACTCACTGCCAAACATTAAGTCAGTCCCTTGGGTGGAATTCTCATCTTCTTTGCAAATGTCGATGACATAAATGAATACCAGGCCCCTGAGTCAAATAACACATGTGTAGGCAATAATGATATCAATAATGTACCTGTCACTATACCGGGTGTAACCTTGGCATCCTCTGCGGTCATAGAAAACACTCTACCCTGTGGTCTCTAGCTCAGTGGGGGTTGTGCTGGTCTAGGGCTGCATATGTCTGCTGGGGCCTAGGTGGCATAGTGTATGGTGCATCACCTGGCCTTCAGTGGGGGCATGTCCTAGCCATATGGCCTAGCTGATCACAATAAAAGCACCTCGGGCTCGATCCTGTAGACTGAGATACAGTACTAGATAGAGAGGACTGGGAAGTTTGACTAGCTTCAAGCTTCCTGAATTGCACTGAAGTTTGGTTGATATAAGGCACTCAGAAAGGCTTGTTACCTCCCCTGGAATCAGTAGATCCCATTGCCCTCTTTCTCATTCCTTGCTAGGTTGTGAAATTATCTCTATGCCAGTCTTTAATAGACTTGGCCACTTGGACCACCTCGGCATAAGTCTACAGTTTCAAACCAACTATGGTTGATCCAATACCTGACCTCAACCCTTTCTCAAACTTTTTGGCCTTAGCCCTATCCCCTCGGAGATGCTTAGGAGCAAAGTGAAACAGCTCCTCAAAGTGTCGTTGGAATTCCAACACAGACCAGGAACTTTGCATCAATTGAGAGAACTCACTCTCCCTCCTATTCGGGAAGCTTTCTGAAAAGTAGTTCTCAAAAAATGCCTCCTTGAAGTCTGCCCAAGTGGGGTTCAGGTTGTTAGCCTTCAAAATAGGCTCAATGGCACTCCGTCAATCATCTGCTTCATTTTGCAATTGATAGCCCGCACACAAAATTTTTTGCTCTTCGGTGCATCCCATTAGCCTGAACACCTTTTCCATACCACCTATATATCTTGATGGATACAACAGGTCTTAGCCCACCTTTGAGAAGCATGGGGGCCTAAACCTTTAAACCTTCTCCATCATGATATGACTTTTGTGGAGGAATCCGATTAGTTCACATGCATATACAAGGCTGCATGTAATTGGAACACATGTATACATAGTGGGTCCCACATGTATGCAATAGGAAAAATTAGGGTTAGGGCATGCATAAGTGGGGTCCACACATATTTGGATCCGATCACACACATATCACGAATGGGGCACCCCATTAAAGCAATGAAATAAAAATCAGATTTGGAAAATGAAAATAATTTATTTCCAAAATAGTCCACCGGAAACAGGGGCAAATTCCACTGGAAATATGGACCATTCCACCGAAAATATCAGTACTATTTCCGGTGGGACTAGCAGAGCCTGATTTGAGACTTTTTAACTCATCGAAAATAGGCACCGAAAGCAGGTCCAGTGGATCCGATGGCTTGTTTCTGATAGTTCCAAAATGGCTATAATTGGCTCGAGTTTGGGTTTTATTGTACAATACTATAATCTAACTTGTGGAGAAGGTGTGGAAATGGCCAGGGAGAGTCTTTCAACCCATTCTCCACTCCCTCTTGCTATTTCGCGATCAATCGGTGCCACTTACACACCAAAGGTATGTTTCTTCTCTCTTCAACCTAGTTTTGAGATTTTCTTCTATGTGAGCTTTACTTTCAGCCATTGAACTAGGTTCTCACTCTTGAATCCTTAGGAATCATCTTGCAATGATTTCTCGATGTCGTGTACATACCCGCTATGTAGTTGAACAAGAGGAGCAAGCTATTGCCTCTTAGTTCAACCCAATCCTGTTCCACTTTGTGGTCGAGTGAGATGGTTGGGAAATCTTTGAGCTCCGTAATGTGGACCCAATAATTTATGGCAGGATAAGAGACTTCCATGCATTCCATCTCCATCAACACTTTAAGGCAGTCTGATAGTATTGCATCTTGAAACCTAACAAGTACTATTACCTAACACTGGCCAGGTTGTTCTACTCTAACCTGTAATGCGTGAATCGAGGTACCGAAGAGATGCGGATCGCCTCCTATGTGAAGGGGGTTGAGATTTGCTTTGACATGAGGCAATTGGCCAACATTCTAATGGTTGACAATGCCGGTGACTTGATGTATTGCCCACGTTGGAATCCAACTTATGACTTCTAGAGTCCCACCACCTTTCAGGAGATAAACGACATGTTGAACAAGGAGGCTAGGGGATGGAATCACACGATTAACTAATTTTCCACTCCAAAAGTTGTCTATTATGCGGTCCAGTTGAACGTTATCCCCACCTATGGGTACTACAATGAGGTATCCGCATTGCATGCCTATGTGACTTATTGCTTGCACATGGGGGCGCAGATACGTCTTCCCTACTTTCTGATGTGGACTATGGTAATTCGGTTCAAGGGACAGGATTATCAAGTTGGGAACCTATGCTATGGAAGGATACTGACAGACATCTTCCTCCACTTTGGGCTGGAGTTGGAGGAAGAGGCATGCTTGGGTGAGGAGGTCACAGATTTCAACCAAGACTCTCTGAGGAAGGTGACCCTAACATGAGGGAGGTGACACTTGATCCAGAGGTAGGTGAGCAACCTATGGAGGTAGAGGGTGGCGGTGTCGGTGATGTTGGTGGCGATGCCGATGATGTTGGTGAAGGCATCGACAGAGGTGCCGGTGGTATAGGGAGAGGAGCATTGATGACACTTGACCCCCAAAATATGGGTTCTATGGCTGCTTCTACATCTTGGGGCACTAGGGGCGCGATGCCTTATGGTCTCAATGATGTTATGGCCTGTCTGGACATGACCACATCATTGATGAGGAGCATAGATGGCCGCATCGAGAGCATAGACAGGACCTATTGTCTTATAGACATGACCTATTGTCTTATGGAAAATAGAGTGGCCTCCCTAGGGGCATAGATGCAAGAGATGGTCTTCCATCTTGGTATTCCAGTGCCTCCTCCAGAAACACATGGTTCGAACCAGGCTTAGGGCCATGGACAGAACCAACAGTAGCAGCAGCAAGAGTAGTGGCATGTTTGCTACTGTAGTTTTTTTTTTTTAAGGATTTCCCTTCATACTTTATTTGAGTTTGATGTTTTAAGTTTTAGTTGAACTATTTATTTTCTATCATTTGCTTTAGTTGTTTAATTTCCTAGACTTAGGCTAGTTGGGATTTCCTACTTTCAGTACTTTATTTTCTTATAAAAAGTGTAAGCTGTGTATTCAAGTTCTCTATTATAATGAAGTAGCTTTAACACCTATGCTTGTATCCTAATTTTTCAATTCTATTATTGTTGTCTTGAGATTTTTATTTATATCCTAATTTCCCAGGTCGTGGTTTGGTCGAGACTGTGAGTTAAGGCAGAGCTTCATGCTTTGATACCATAGCTATCACACTCCACTTCCAGTAGACCCAAATTACCATGAATATCGGGGGTGTGAGTAAGATATGTGCCTGTCTTATAAACCTACCAGGATCTCTGATAGTAGTACCTTAACATTTCACAATCTCACATCAAACACCAACCAAAAGCAGCGGAATTAGAGTATAGTAGCGAAATCATCAATAAAATGGGGAAATTATCTAATGATAAAATATTATCTATAACCGAATTATCCTTTTACAATTATCCATGATGTATAACTAATAGTTTTAATAGAAATGTACCATCCACATACTCGTATCAAAATAACCAGAAATACGCCAAACACCTCATGGTGCTGCGTATGTATAGAAATCACAAGCACAGTCCTAGATATGCTTCTCCACGTCCGGCATCCACCAATAGCTCACTTCATACTCGGGTCCGGAGGATAGAGAATCACTAGCCATGGGCACGACCGTACCTACATCATCATCTGGAAAGAGGGTGTATATGTAGGTGAGATTTCCAACTCGCTCAGTGAGGGGTGTGGTTCAAGCACATCCAAGTATAGCAATCACAGTAATAATTTATGATGCATGATTGCAAAAATTAAACACATAGTCCATGATGCTCGTGATGCAATTCATTTATTTTAGTATCCACCTAACAATACAACTAAGGATGATAAATGCTACTACGGCACATTAGGCTATATCCCTCGTCTCGGAACCACCATCAACTACGCAGGGATACAAACCCTAGCCATGAATAGAAGCCTATAGGTCCCCGTATGTGTCAATGAGTCACCCAACAAACCTCTGATAACCCCCTCCTGGCTGTCATGGCACGGGTACCAATCATCGGCCACACCTGACAAGTTTTTGCTTTCGGCAACAATCACATCGTACCGCGGGTGTGACATTCCGGAAAGGCACATCGAACATACCATAATGGGTTATCCAACACGTTTATCCCTGTTGGCAAGGGTTCGTAGCATAGGGAGTGATACCTAACCACATATATGCTACATGCCTTTATAATGATACAGTTAGTTGTATGAATTATACGATACTGGCAAGACCTTGACCATAAAGTGTAATCCATCTCTAAATACATTCCCGGGCACACGATACCGGTAACACATTGATCGCAAAGTGAAATCCAAGACCATTTACCTAATATAGCATGCATATAACAGTTGAGTATGGACTACTCGAATCAGTATCAATCATCCACCACAAAAGCATATCCATTTTCAAATGTAGTCCTGGAGCACACAATACCGGTAACACATCGGCCACAAAGTTTAATCTGTGACTACAAATAACTCTAATGTAATTACTTAATGTATGAATTCAACAAACATATGGGAATAACAGCACTAGTACCACCTCGACGACGCCGTATTCCATCTCATACATTCAACAAACACATGGCGATCACGATATCGGTACCACCTCGGCCACACCGAATCCCGCCATACATCTCCATAATAATTCATCTCATAATCATAAAAAAAAAATGAAACATGTGATAGAACATCATCATTTGAACATTTAATAATCATGTATAATCTTACATATGTGAGCAATTCTATAATAATAAAACAATCAAAAAATAAAGCAACCATCCCTCACCTTGTTGATCTCTGCTTGTGTTAGGGTTCAAATAAGGCCATGATCAATCCATTCAGTTTTGGTCTTGAAACACGTGCATGTCACTATCCTAGACACAAGGGCAATTGTACATCAGTACGTGTCAGAAATATTGGGAGAGGCCCAGTTGGGTCACCCCCAAAAGGTACATACAAGGTTTCCCAGTGATAATAATGTCACTGGAAACACCCACCAGAAACAGGGTATTTCCATCGGAAATATCAATGTTGTTTTTGGTGGTGGTGACAGAGAGCTTATAAGCCTCTGTGGTTCATTAGAAACAACCCACCGGAAGTAGGCCAGTGGATCCGGTAGCTTCCTTCCGATGGCAATACAGATTGTCCACTAGAATTAGGGCTTTCTGGCTCAGGCCCAATCATTGAGATTTGTTCTGTGGAGCTTGTAGGGAATGTTCCTAGCATCCTTCTAAGGCTATAAAATCTTGATTCCACTGAGCTATTTGGGAGATACATCGAACGAATGATCAAAACCCTAGTTGGTCATTTGGCACTACTTATTGCCAGAGCTCACCGGGCTTGGTTTGAGCTTGATAACGGCATTGAGGAGGTAGAATATGCATTCCATGACCTCAACATGGTTTGTACACTAGGATTCCATCCAAACCTAGCTTAATCTAGGTTAAAATGAAGAGATAGAGTTGTATGGGAGGTTGTACTCACCTCCGGTAGGGATTTCCGGTGACGATGCAATAGTCGGGACCAAGGTAAACTCTTCCCTCCTTCTTCTTCCTCTTCCTCTTCTTCTTGTTCTCCTTCTTCTCTCATTTCCACTACCATGTTTGCACACAATGAGAAATGAGGAAATGAATTCCTCATTCCTGACTTATAAGTTAAGTTGGGCCTTAGGGTCCGTTTAGTTGAACCCTATTTGGACCGATCGAGTTAATATGACTTTTGGAGCCCAAGAACCCGACTACTTAGGTCTGTAATTTGGTCACATTAGGAGGAGGATGTGGAGGATGATTTGGGATCATCCGAGACTGTCTATGATGCAAGTGGCAGGACCCATGGGTATTGGAACCTTGACAGCAGCCTGTATGACTCACTAGAAATAGCCCACTAGATTCAGGCCCATTGCTTCTGGTGGCATATTTCCAGTGGTGTTGTCCACCAAATGGCCTTGCACAGGTGGTTGCCCTTGGCCGTGCTCATGGTCTTTCGGTAACTCCGATACGTGCTGTGATTTATGTGAGGAGTCGAGTCATTTACTATCTAGGATCGGAAGGTACGAACCCCCTCCAGTTAGATTGACATGCAATGCGCGAATCCTTGGGATCATCTCTGTCCCTTCAGCAATGGGTGGCCATGAGCCAAAACCTAGTAGTGCTTTCGATCTCCGGTCCGAGACCTACCACAATAGTTCAAATTAGACCGAGTCAGGGCACTAGTGTAACAAGTAAGAAGTCACACCCTTGATCTCGTACTGCTGGGTATATCAAAAGGATCATGTACCTTACGTATATAGATCCTGTTAAGGAAGGCTTGTCTATCCTATTGCATCCATTGCATGCTCGCATCATATAGGAAATATATGGAGAATGCTAGGAACGCCACAAGCTGACTTGTAGAATTTGTTTACGGTCATGAAAATGAATTTTCCTATAATGCATTCTAGTCATAAAGAAATGCTCTCCTAGGTGGGTTTCGGATAAAAGGTGTCCTTCCTCCTTAGAAATGAAATATAGATAATTTGGTATGTGCGACTCCGGGGTGATGCCCGTCAATGTCTCACAAAATGCCAAATTATCTAAAAGACTCGAGGAAACTAGGAGGAGGTCATCTAGTGGGATAAGATTAAGGAAAGCATTACTTTATTGATAGAGAATTTATTAATAGGGGTATTCTGGTCAATCCATTTGTGTGAATCTCCTGCTTATGACGTTGGGTGGACTAGGGGCATCGAACCCTACCCTCTCCCTATCATTAAGTGGACTAACTTTTGATGGATCATTGGTTGATAACTGAGTGGATGAATGAACAAAGGGTTGGGAATACAAGAATTCTAAAATAAGCCATTTTTGGTTTAGGCATAATTCCACATCTCAAGTATTCTCAGGGTTGGACACATCAAGGTAACCGGTTGACTCGCTTAAATCTAGTGTCACCTCCATTGTCTCTTCGAGATTGTCTACCGCCAAGTGATTACAACCCAGTTCACATGAATCCACACGACTCTGAATTACCAAGCAGGCATGGGTCCACCCCATGGAGACCTTATAGATAGAAATGCCAAGGTCAGGAGAGTAATAGCACAGATACTGCATGCACTCCAAAACCCTCCCAGGACTGATCCCAGAACTGAGCTGACACTAACTACAGGGGATTTGGAGCAGAATGGAGCTACGGGTTATCATGGGAACTCTTCTCGAGTTGACTCAGGAGAACCAAAACAAGTCAGACCCCTTGTTCAATGTGGAGTTTCGCCTACCCATCCAAATAGTCAAAGGGGGCCCTATTCCAGAGTCCCTCCTCCTAGGGTAGTGATCGAAGATGTGGAAGAAGAGTTTGTGGTGCATGTCTGAATGGAACCTTTAGAGATGGAAAAAGAAAGGAAAATCAGTGAGCAGTTGGAAAAGTTTGAAAATATGCTCCAAAAGGGAAAGAGTTCTAAAATTCAAATAATGGATTCTGATGAAATGAGTTTCTTTTTTGGGGCAAGGATTCCCAAGAAGTTCAAATGGCAAACTGATAGATTTGATGGGTCAAGAGATCCTAAGGCTCATCTCAAAGTCTTTCTTAGCATCGCCAAATCATGGCAACTTTTGGACAATTAGATGGGATAGGCCTTCATGTTAACCCTGTCAAGACTAGCACTAAGGTGGCTCACACAGTTGGAGTCATCCCAAACCCAGAATTGGAGAACAGTGGTAAAAGCCAACTAAGCAGTACTTATACAACACCGAAGTGGATGTGAAGCATTGGGAGCTTGAGACATTGAGACAACAGCTCAGAGAAGGATTCACTGCCTTCTTGATGAGGTTTAGGGATAAGGCCGCCAAGATGGTAGATCGGCCTTCAGAAGCAGAGCAAGTAGAAATGTTGATTGAAAACTTGTCTAAACCTTATTATGATGTTCTTTACTACCAACATCTGTAAACTTTTGATGCCTTGATAGCCACCGACTCACGTGTGGAGAATCAAATCCTAAGAGATGCCCAATATCAAGGATCCTCCCAAGATGTGGAAAGAACACTAGATTTGGACGCAGAAAGGGTCCCAAAACCAATGTGATTGGTGCAGTCCAACAGTTAGTCTCACCTGTCACCTCTTCATCACCATTTGTGATATGAGCAGATGTCCCTACTCAGAAGGCTTCCCGCCCAAGAAGACAGTTCACTAATTTGGGAATGCCCGTGATAGCAGTGTTTGAAAATCTAAAGAAATAGGGATTGCTAGGGACAGTGGCTCCAAGGGTAATCAGCAACCCTCCCCCAACTTGGTATAGGGACCATGAGTACTGTGCTTACCACACCCAAAAGGGGCACAACATTGAAAGATGCTTGGGTTTGTGCATTAGGTTGTATCTCTCGTTATTGAAATGACATCGACTACACAACGATACAAACCTTAGCCATGATTAGAAGCCTGCCGGTCCCTATATGCATCCATGGGTCACCTAGTAAATCTCTGATAACTCCTCCTGGCAGTCATGACATTGGTAACACATCGGCCACGCTGGATAGGTTCTTGCCTCCGGCAACAATCACATCGTACTGCGGGAGTGGGCACTTCGAAAAGACACATCAAACATACCACAATGGGTTATCTAACACCTCAACCCCTGTTGGCAAGGGTGCATAGCATAGGGAGTGATACCTAGCCATATGTATACTATATGCCTTCATAATGATATAAGTAGCATTTACTAGACTTAGTTTGTATTGTTAGGTGGATAATAAATAAATGAACTGCATCATGAGCATCATGGACTATATGTTTAATTTTTGCAATCATGCATCATAAATTATTATTGCTATCATCTTGCTTGGATGTGTTTGACTGCACCCCTCACTGAGCGAGTTGGAAAGCTCACTCCACGTAGGCACCCCTTTTTAGATGATGACATAGGTACCGTGGTGCCAA
The DNA here is from genome assembly GCF_013358625.1 of Macadamia integrifolia. Lineage (NCBI taxonomy): Eukaryota > Viridiplantae > Streptophyta > Magnoliopsida > Proteales > Proteaceae > Macadamia > Macadamia integrifolia. The sequence goes on along the minus strand of NC_056557.1, from coordinate 25,328,848 downwards.
TGGCGGGTGACCCAGTATCTTCTGGGTCAGAGTACGGTGTGAGTGATTGGTGGATGTCAGAAGTGGAGGAGCACGATTAGGACTGTGCTTGCAATCATTGTGCTTACATCGCACCGTGAGATTGTACATCATCTTTTGATACTTTTGGATATAGTTGTGGATTGTATATTTTTTTGAGATTATATTATATGTCATGGATGAATGTAACAGAATAACTTGGTTATTGCTATTATATTACCATTAGATGTTTCTCCATTTTATTTATAATTCTGCTACTATACTCTGATTCCGCTGCTTATGTTGGTTTGCGTTGTGAGATTGTGAAAATGTTAAGGTACTACTATCAGAGATCCTGGTAGCTTGTAAGACAAGTACGTGTCTTACTCCCACTGCCAGAGTCCTAATGGTAAATTGGGTCTAGTGGGAGTGGGGTGTGACACTGGCACTTATATAGCCCCTTACATTAGTGGCCCACTAACTTCTTATTATATATATTATGCTATTTAGTTTATTTTATCATGATAGACTCATGAAAATATATCCACATCTCAAATTTATAGGTTTGAACCCATTTCAGTCAATTCTAGACATTCTGTCCAGTCGACAAGCCTGCCTGTCATGTCCAGAACTCTTTAGCTGGTTGAGCCAGACTTGTTCCCCTTTGAGTCTGTTCAATCATGTATCATTGTCAACCCTTATTAAAGGTAAATGTCTACCTACTGGCCCATTTTTCTTGCTGATTTCTCCAACACTATTGGTAGAATGCATAGGTGTATGTTGGGTCATTCTTCCCTTCCTAGCATTCCACTACTGTCAGCTAAGCTAGTGTTGGCCTCTCCAGTCTGTTACTCTTACCTATTCATAGTTAATGTAAAGAGGTGAGATTTGAGGTGTTACATTTTCCCGCTCCTTGCCAAAATTTCATCCTCGAAATTTGCAGGAATTGCTTGGTAAACTAAATAGTTCTAGGTACTTCTCTTTCGCTTCATCTTCCTTTTACCAGGAAGCTTCTTGCTCTGAATGGTTCTTCCACTTAATCTTCACATATGGTATCGTTCAACTCTGGAGTTGATATTCTTTTCTATCAAAGATTTCTTCATATTTTTCTTCATAGCTCAAATTATCATTCAACTCCAAATTCCACCATAGGTAATACATGTGAAGGATTTGGGACGTACTTCTTCAGTATAGAGACATGAAAAACATTATGGAATCTATCTAGCCCTGCAGGTAATTCCAATCTATAGGCTATCTTGCCAATCTGATCTAAAATATCAAAGGGTCCTGTATATCTTGGACTTAATTTACCTCTCTGTGCAAATCTCTTAATGCCTTTGATTGGTGAAATTTTTAGAAATACCTTTTTACCCACTTCAAACCCTAGAAGCCTCCTCCTATTGTCTGCATAACTCTTCTACCTGGACTAAGCTGCCTTAATTCTTTCACTGATCATATCTACCTTCTCATAGGTAGCTTGCACCAACTTAGGTCCCAAAATTCTTCTTTCTCCCACTTCATCCCAATACAATGGGGTTCTACACTTCTTTCCATATAGTGCTTTAAATGGTGCTATACCAATAGTTGATTGACAACTGTTATTATAGGCAAATTCAACTAGTGGTATATGTTCATCCCAACTATAGCTTATATCTATAGCGTAGACCCTCAACATATCTTCTAAAGTCTCAATTGTTCTATCTGTTTGCCCATCTGTCTGATGACAGAATGTTTTGCTAAATTTTAGTTTTGTTCCCATTGCTTTCTGTATACTTTCCCATAATTTAGAATTGAAGTGGGAATCACGGACAGAAAAAATACTGATAGGCACACCATGATATCTCACTATATTATCAATATACCACTATGCTAACTTCTCCATGGAGTAAGATATCTTCATAGGTATGAAATGGGCTACTTTGGTCAACCTATCAATAATCACCCATATAGTGTCATTCCCTCTTATAGTTCTAGGTAATCCTATCATAAAATCTATAGTGACATGTTTCCATTTCCATTCTAGTACTGGGAGAGGTTGTAATAACCCATGTGGCCTTTGTCTCAATGCTTTCACCAACTGGAAATTCATACATTTTGCCATATACTCTGCTACATCAGTCTTCATACCACGCCACCAGTAAGTTTTCTTCAGATCTTTATACATTTTAGTACTTCCAGGATGTACAGAGTAAGGGGTACTATGAGCTTCACTCAAAATCAACTCTATCAGCTTCTCTTCCCTTGGAACACACAACTTATCATTGAACCACAAAGTTCCATCTTTCAATGTGGACCTCAAATCCCTCTGTCATCCATCATTGATTGCATTTATGGTTTTCCTCAATATATCATCCTTAGGTTGTGCCTTTTTGATCTGTTCAAACAAATACGGCTTAATAGTAAGTGTGGCAAGTGTTATATCTTCAGATGCCTCTACTCCCACAATTATTTCTAGACCAAATTATTTTGCCTCTTCAATCAACATAGGGTTAGCAATAAGTGCAGCCAATGTAGTAACTTTATGTTTCCTACTAAGAGCATCTGCTACCACATAAGCTTTTCCTGGATGATAATAAATAGTGCAATCATAGTCCTTCAGTAGTTCTAGCCATCTCCTTTGCCTCATATTCAGATCTTTATGAGTGAATAGATACTTAAGGCTCTTGTGGTCACTATAAATCTCACATTTCTCACCATACAAATAGTAACGCCAAATTTTCTAAGCGAAAATGATTGCTACCAATCCCAGGTCATGGGTATGATACTTCCTTTCGTAATCCCTCAACTACCTAGAAGCGTAAGCAATTACCTTACCGTTCTGCATCAATACACATCCTAAACCCTATTTGGATGCATCGTTATATACTACCAAACCTGATGTACCATATGGTATAGCAAGAACTAGAGCTGTCATTAGTTGGTTCTTTAATTCCTGAAAATTGTTTTCACATTCCTCGATCCACTCAAATTTGACTCCTTTTCTAGTTAACTAAGTTATAGGAGCAAAAATCTGGGCAAAATTCTCTATAAATCTCCTGTAATAGCCTGTTAAACCCAAAAAACTCTAAATCTCACTAAGTCTTTGGAGACTCACAATCTAGTATTGCTTTCACCTTTCTAGGATCAACCTTAATACCTCTGGCTGATACTATATGCCCCAAGAAATTCACTTGCGATAACCATAATTCACATTTGCTAAACTTAGTATACAACTGCTTCTCTCTCAATCTTTGTAACACTGACCTCAAATGAATTGCATTTTCCACTTTACTCTTGGAATAGGTCAAGATATCATCAATAAATACTATTACATACTAATTCAGCATATCATGAAATACTCTATTCATCAACCCCAGAAAAGTTGCTGGTGCATTGGTCAATCCGATGGCATAACCACAAATTCATAATGGCCATACCTTGTCTTGAAAGCTGTCTTCTAGATATTACTCTCCTTGATCTTCAACTAGTGATACCTTGACCTCAAATCTATCTTGGAGAATGTATTGGCTCTTTGCAACTGATCAAACAAGTGCTACAATTGTTCCTTCAATTCCTTTAATTCAGTAGGAACCATCCTATAGTATGCCTTTAACACAAGTGCTGCCCCAGGTATTAAATCAAAACAGAATTCAGTCCTACTTTCTGGGGGCACACTATATAAATCTTCTAGTGTGAGGGTTGCGGCCCGTGAATCAATCACTCTCTCCCAATCGGGGGAAGGTTTCCATTTGGGCCCTGCTCCTCTCTCTTTATCTTAGAGGATAAGGAAAGTGTTGGTTGTGTGTGCTTCTACGCGCCCTGCACCGCCGTATTGCCACTCAAAAATATGTGGAGGCCTATTTCACTGGTGTGTTGGGTTCATCGTAAAGATGGGGCTTGATGATGATCCAATATGGGGGATTGGGATAATACAAAAAAAAAAGGTTGGAGTCGCCACTTAGGATTATGGGCCTAGAACCCAGGGGTGGGCCTAATTCTGGAGAAAAGGGCTCGAAAGTTAGTATGGTCCAGAGATTTGGGTAAAGAGTCAAGTTGTAGAATTGGGAAGGTGTTAGGCACCTAATCTACTCAGTTCAACTGGTCTTCCTACTAGATGCTTAAGAACGAACATTTTCCATAATTATTCCTATTCCGCATGCATGGATAAATTATCAAACATATGTACATTAAATAAAATTAACTATTTATATACACTAAAATAAAATTAATTAATTATCTACATTGTGCTAAATGAGGAGAGAGATTGTACCTGGATTTGACCCCTATTTCGAGTCAAGAGGGTTGGGCTCCTGGTTGGATAAGACTTTCTTGTACATTCTCTCGACTCAAAGAAAGATGGTTTTGACCTTTGACTTCTTGTTTTGAGAGATGCTGACTATGGTAGTGTGCGGACAGAGGTCTGGCTTAGGGTTGGTTACTTTTGGGCTATAATGCCCTGGCCCCATTAACCTTGCACAATATTTTCCTCTTTGGCCCATGGGCCTCAAGGCTTTAAAACGCGTTGTGCCATGTTAAGGAAGCAAGAGGTTATCAACTAGTCCAGGAATCTCTCTCTAGGCGATGTGGGACTAAAATTTACACACCCTCACTAACCTCCCAAACCCCCTGGTACTGGTCATATTCTTAGTGGGGACACCTCACCGATCTCCTAGGCAAGTTTGGTACTTACCGTATTCTTGGGTATTCACACTTCCCCCCTTTTGGCACAGTGTCCCCGCTGTGGCCCCACATGCTGTCTGGGTTGGCTTTGATATAATTTGTAGTGCCCCGGTCCCATTAACCTTGCACAATATTATCTTCTTTGGCCCATGGGCCTCAAGGCTTTAAAACGCCCTGTGCCATGTTAAGGAAGCTAGAGGTTATTAACTAGTCTATGAATCTCTCCCTAGGTGGTGTGGAACTAAAGTTTGCACACCCTCACCAATCTCCCAAACCCCCTAGTACTAGCCGTATTCTTAGTGGGAACACCTCACCGATCTCCCAGGCGGGTCTGGTACTTATCGTATTCTTTGGTCATTGCATAGGCTATTGATCCTGGTAGAGCTTCCGCTGGGGATCGGCTACTTCCGGGAAAGGCTGGGTTGGTGTTCTGGTAGAGCTTCTACTAGGGTTAGCTACTTTTGGAAAAATTTGAGTCAAAACTTTGGCAAAGCTTCTGCTAGGGATAGGCTACTTCCAGGAAAAGTTGGGTCGAAACTTCAGCAGAGCTTCCACTAGGGATAGGCTACTTCTTGGAAAAGTCAGGTCAGAACTTCGGCAGGGGTTCGGTTGGAATTATTGAAAAATATATATTTTGAAAAATATGATTGAAGTGCTTTGAAGGCCTGAAGAACACTTCGGATCTTGACGACGATCTCTCTGAATACTAGAAACACCACAAAGGGGGAGGAAATTTAGGAGAGAGAAAGTGCTCTTCACAAAGAGACTAGAAAATGGAAAGTGGGTGTCTTTTTCAAAGGAAAGGAGGGGTATTTATAGTGTTTTTGTGGGCCAAAAGGGTGAAGGGAAATTTTTCTTCACCCAAAATGTGAAAAGATATTTTTGTTGAAAGAGGTGGTGAAGGGAAACTTCTCTTCACCCAAAAAGGTGAAAAGATATTTGGTATACTAGCAGGAGCATATGGAGCGAGCAAGCAGGTAAAAGGGGGATCTTTTCCCAAAATCTAGTCTTTAGTAGAAAATTTCGATCACAAATGGGATGTTCAGGGCAAATACGGGAGTGCGGGACAGTTGGCAAGGGTGCCAAGCAGTAGACAAAGGTGTCTAGCAGCTGTTGAGGGTGCGAAGGGCACAGAACAGGGGGTACAACCCTGGATAAGGCCTTGCGGCTCCGTGTAGGGCTATAGGTGGGTGGCTATCATGGGTGGATGGCTGTGTACACATGTGCAGGACAATTTTCAGGAATAATTACGAGAGATCCGCTAGTCCGATTTTGACGCACCATATATCATTGGAATCTTAATTTCAAGCACTATCCATCCGTATAGTCACATTGGACCACATTCCTTCGTATATACGAAGTTAAAATTTGGATCTTTTCTCTCGCGCACATGGTTCTGGGATTTTGTTTGGGTATGCAGGATTGGTTGGGTAAGGGAATCTCAGTCATCTGCATCTCTGTCAACTAGAAATGAGAAGTCACAACAAAGATCCATGTATCATCATTTCCAGGGAAGGGTGACAAAACTGGGTGTCCACAGAATGCCCCTCTTTGGCCGAGGCCTATGTTAATAGCCAAAGGGGAAAGAAAAGAACGACCACATTTTGTTACCCTGAGCATGTACTGCCATCATCTTGCACAACAATAACGGAGTTGAAAATGCAACAGGTAATCTCTTCTAACTATTCAAAGTTTAGAATCATACCTGATTCATTGGTTTTACGTCATTGTTTGTAGGGATTCACACCATTCCCACAAAAAATGTTGGTACCAAGTCATTACCTATAGGGCACTATTCCTTCAAAAAATGTTAGTATCGAGCCTATGTTCACAGGGATATGTACCATTCTTGTAAAAGATGTTAGTGTTCAATTCTTGTTTATAGGGTTTCGTACCATTGCTACAAAAGATGTTAAGACCGAACCATCGTTTACAAGGTTTCACACCATTTTTGCAAAAGATGTTAGTGTCTGATTCTTGTTTACAGGGTTTCATACCATTCCTGCAAAAGATGTTAAGACTGAACCATCATTTATAAGGTTTTGCACCATTCCTACTAATGATCTTAGCACAGATGAGGAAGCTGACTCCTTTGGGTTCCGTTCCTGCAAAATACAGATCAATGCCTTTTTCGTATTTTTCTTTTATTCTTTCCCATCCCATGTTTGCTCATCCTTTTTTATCTTCTCTTTTCTTTCTTTATGTGCTCTGACATTTTATTTTGAAATGGAAAAACTTCTTGATTTAAGAAATCTTTCCTGTATTTGGGATTATTAGGCATGATTAATTCCACAACTCGAGTATTTATCAGAATAATTAGAATAACGTGAAAGTCTAAATGCCACCATATTTTTACTACCAAGTGAAAGTAAATGGATTACATGGAAATGGACATAACTTTCCTACCACAGAGAGGAAAGATGGGCAATAATGTGGGAAGACAATTCTTGGGGTAGATGAGAATCCACCATTTCTTTTGGGTCTTCTACCTCTAGTTCGTACTGTCGGCTGATGTAAGTAGGCAAGTAGAAAGATGTATGGGTCAAACCCATCAACTTGACATAATTATATCCAAGGGTATTTAACAGCAAGTCATCCTGTCACCACTGGGGATGCTTCCATGCAATGTTTTGTGTAGTCCTTCCCTATAGGTATTCTTCCCAATCAATAATGAGCTTGATAGTAAGGAAACCCAAGTCTACGTTCAATTAATTTCAATTTTTCAAGTAGCCAAAGCTAAAAAATAGTGGGGCTTCCTTGGTAATGATTAGTCCCAAATTTGTGACTATGGCTCATATCATCCAGTCCCTTCAACGTTTCTGCCAAAGCTGTAGTGATGATGTCTTTTCCTTCCTTCAGTTGTTTACTACTTCCATCAGAACAAGTGGTGCACCACATCTTCGATTCTGAAGAACATATCGGAATATCATGCATAGTAAATATGCATCTTGCGATCTTTGCTGATGGATCTTTCCTGTTGACAAATACTGGGTAAAGATTTTGGCAACCTTCAAAATGTCAATCATGTCATGGCCGATGAAATGCTTTGCTTCCTTCTTTGGCCATCCAAAAAGGTTGCAGATTATCTTCTGAGTAATCTTTCTTCAATGATGGTTGGATCAATCCATCATTAGGTGGAGATAGCATACAGGCACAAAATTCTTACAGAATGGGGCAAATTTCAATGGTCCCAAACTGGAATACATGAGATCAGTATCCCAGTATCGAGGCACCTGTCGGAGCAAATTATGATGTAACTTCAATCCTCTAATCTGACTGAGCATAGACATGTTCACTGATTCTAATAGGCCTGGAGTAGTAATGTTGATGTTCAAGGTCTATTTCATCAATGTCTCATCCAAAGAGTCCATAGCCTCTCCTGAAACCAAATTAAGCAAAGAAGAGGTATAATGACATTAGCCATTGACACAACCAAACCTTTACCATGTGCAGAGGTATCGATTCAACAGAGCTTCCGCTAGGGAGGGGCCACTTATGGACTTTTGCTGAGGTGTCAATTCAGCAGAACTTCTATAGGGAATAGGCTATGGGAGGCTAGGCTAAGGTAGTACTTCGGCAGAGCTTCCACTTGGGATAGGCTAATCCTAAGGATTGAGGAACTTTGAAGGGCCAAAGAACACTTCGAAGATCCGAAGAACACTTCAGATCTTACGAAGATCTCCATAAAGACTAGAAGAACCTTATGGGGGGGTGGGGGACTAAGGGAGAATTTCTTCTACGTAAAATCTCACTCAAAGAAGGAAAATGATTGAGAAGTTTCGAAGGCTCGAAGAACACTTCGGATCTTATGAAGATCTCTCCAAAGACTAGAAAAAATCTCAAGGGGGGAAGGGGAGGAGAGAGGGTAGAGCTTCTCTTCCTAGGATGCTCACTTGAAGGCTTGGATGTTGTGGTATTGTGTTATGAAAAACCAAAGGGAGGGGGGTATTTATAGGATTCTTGGACTAATGGGGACAGAAAGGCAATTCCCTTGGCCTATGTTAGAAAAAAGTGATTCTTTTAAGCCAATAGGATGAAAAAAATGAAAATTTGTGCCAATGGGGTGGGAGATGGTTTTTTGGACTAATAGGAAAAGTGTCTTTTTTTAGGCCAATGAGATGAGAATATTCCTTTTTGGGCCAATGGGAGGTTGCGGAGTAGGGTATGCTAGCTAAACAAAGATGCACAAGTGGGTGAAGAGGACACAAGGCTGGGTAGGGGTGTTTGGGGGATACACGAGTGCATGTGGGGGGCTAGCCATGGTGCACGGCACATAGTAGGCATGGGTGCAAAAGGGTTGGTAGGCAATGGGGGCACAGGCTGGCACTGCAGGGGGCGTGCGTGGGCTGGCACAATCTTGGTGGATGGCATGGCATGTGGGGGCACGAGGCATGGCACTCTGGGGCATAGGCTGGCATGGTAGGGGCACGTAGCATGGAACGTAAGGGTGTGTAGCATGGCAGCGGGGGCACATGACATGGAACGGTGAGCGTAGGTGACATAGCACGTGGTGGCACGAGGCATGGTACTGGGGGCATAGGCTGGCATGACACTTTGGTGAGCAAGCTGGCACTATAGGGGCACGCGACATGGCATGCGAGGGTGCGTAGCATGGCAGCGAGGGCCCACGGTATGGAACGGCGAGCGTGAGTGACATGGCACGTGGGGGCACATGACATAGCACCAAGGGCACAGGCTGGCACGGTGGGTGTGTGTGGCATACAAGGCTGGCCCACCGAATGGTTGGCCAGTGCATGCGGCATGTGAGGCTTGCCAACACATGCAGCATGCAAGGCTGGCATGCTGGATGGCAGGCAGGCAGGTTAGTTGGCTAGTTGGCTGGCTAGCTGGCCGATGTGGCGTGGAAAAATATGATTTTTCAGAGAAGATTGTGGGAGATCCAATGGTCTGATTTTGATGTACCATATATCATTGGAATCATATTTTTGAGTACTATCCATCTGTATAGTCATCCTGATTGGATTTCTTCAAATATAAAAGTCAAAATTGGATCCTCTTTTCTCCTGTATGGGATTTCTGGGGTTTTTTAGGTAGGGGATGTTTCTGGGTTTCCTAAATCATAGCCGGAGGGGGTGACAAAATTGGGTGTCTACAAAATGCCCCTCTTTTGCTGAGGCCTGTGCCAATGGCCGAAGGGTAAAGAAAAGAATGACCACATTTTGTCACCCAGAGAATATACTGCTGTCATTTTTCTCATTAATGACGGAGTTGAAAAATGCAACAGGTAATATCTTTTAACTACTTTGAAGTTTGAGACTTACCTGGGTTGTCGATTTACAAGAAAGAAATTTGCTGCTCTTACAATCCTGCAATAGACGTTAGTATTTGTCTTTTTCCTATACTGGGCTTCCATGTGCCAGTCTAAGGAAATCAATAATGAGATCGGGCCACTCGAAACTGATTCAAAGAGATTGGGCCACCTGTGGCAGGGTTAATGACATTGGGCCACCTAGGGCCGGATAAATGAAATTGGGCCACCTGGGGCTGGGGAAATGTAATTGGGCTACTTGGGGTTGGTTCAATGAAATTGGGCCACCTGGGGCTGGGTAAATGCAATTGGGTCACCTGGGGTCGGGTAAATGTAATTGGGCCACTTGGGGCCGGTTCAATGAAATTGGGCCACATGGGGCTGGGTAAATGCAATTGGGCCACCTGGGGGCTGGGTAAATGTAATTGGGCCACCTGGGTCCAGTTCAATGAAATTGGGCCACCTGGGGCCAGGTCAATGAATTGGGCCACCTGGGGCCGGTTGAATGAGATTGCGATCTTGCCTTTAAGCCCTTGAATCTTGAAATTTAGCTCTTGATTTAGAATCTTTGAACTTTGATTTTTAGCTTTTGGTTTGGAATCCTTGGGCTTTGATTTTTTGACTTTAATTTGGAATCTTGATTCTTTGAATTTTGGCTTTTGATTTGGAACCTTTGAGCTTTGATTTTTTTACTTTGATTTCACCTTCCACTTTTACCTATCAATTTCGCCTTCCACGTTCGTTTGTTTTCATCTACCAAGTAGATTTTACTTTCCGTGTGATTTTAATTTTTACCTACCACAAAAAAAAAAAAAAATTGAATTTTGTTTTTTGGTGGTAAGAACTCTTGAATTGCACATTGGAATTAGAATCTAATTTTTTTTTTCGGAGGACGAATTTTTTAACCATAAAATAGTCCCCCCTCCTGTTCACTCACTATTCCAAGTTTCTTGAGTTGGGAACGATTTGTGAGTGAGTGACCTCGGGTTTTAGGGTTTTAGAATCTTCTCAAAGATCCGAACCTTTTTGCAATTTTTCGGGTTTGTTGAAATTTTTTTCGAAGATTTTCAAATTTTCCTTTGAAGTTCTTCATCTTCCTTTTGAAGATCTTCTTAGTTCTTGAGGAAGGAGTCATTTAGAGAATTTGACATCTTTTTGGGCTTCTTTGTAAATTATGGAACTTCTTGGGATTCTTTGTGATTTTGGGAAATATGGCTGAGAGAAGAAAGCGAAAGACTTGTGGAGAGGTCCAGTTGGATGGTTATAGCAACTCTTCTCAAGGGGATGAGGGCCTTGTAGACTGGTACTCCGGACAAACACTTCACAATACTCAAAATCATGTCTGCAACTTAGTATGGGGTTCATGGGTAAGTCTTTGCATTTTTTTTTCTTTATTCATACATGAGAAAATTACACTCCCCTAACCTGTAGTTTGGCTTAATACCACTTTCCCCCCACGTACTTTCAAAAATACCACTTCCCTCCCCTATAGTTTAAGGATTCTATCAATCGTGCCCTTTTTGTTACCTAACCAAGTTAAGTGATGACATCAGCCTTCATGTATTAAATTTAATACCAAAATTACCCTTTAGTGATACTAAATACCATTAGTCGAACTCTTGAAGCTAAACTGAAGTTCACCTTGTGGAAAGCTCACTGAAATCCTCTGTAGTATATCACTGTTGTGCCGTGCAGCTGCTGCAATAGTAGGACGTGATCCACCATGCTCATTAGGCAGCCTATTGTATCATCACCGCCACCAATGAACTCCTCGGTTGACACACAATCACTTTCAATCTTCTCATAAACCTCATCGAGTAATGGCCTGATCGGGACTGGTTCACCCGACCCCATAATGGTTCCGTAGGCAAGGAAGAGTAGTCTTCATCTAAAGATGAAGAATAAAAATTCAATTCCTCAATTAATTCCAACATCCCTTCTAGATTCCTCTCTTTTAACCTTGCCTTCACTACTCTATTTTCCTAAAAAACCCCAATAGGGAAGAGAATGAACTTCCATCGATTGATCAAGTACCATGTCTTCACATCTCCAAAGTCAATCATGAGTTGAAGAATCAAGCACCAACAAATTCCATCTCGCGCATAAACCACTTCACGCTAATGTTGGAATCGCTGATGTATGACAAGATTGGAAGGGTAAGGGGTCCCGAAGAAGCTCGTTGAAAGCTTTTGTAACTTCACGGTAGAAGGGAATCAAGAATGTCAAGAACAATTGTAGAATTTTAAACCTTTTCATCTCATATGTTGTTGGGTTGTTCTTGAATGCGTTTTAGATACCCAAGTATTACAAAGACTTACTTGAAATTTCAGGCTGAGAGAAGCTCTATCGGTTGCGGTATTACCCTCGAACCAGGCCTGGTTCCATGAGATTTTTTGTCTTTTCCTAGAGGTAGAAGACAATAGTCCCTTTTGCCTTTGTTTTCTGATTCCTTAGCTATTAAACCCCTTCCCCTCTTTAGTTCCAAAAGTACCAAGTAGAATTGGGTTTTCCTTTTTTTTTTTTTTTTTTCAGTTGTTGAAACCCAAATTACTCATAAAGGTTAAAATACCAGAAAAGAAGAAATGGGAAAACAAAATTGAGGAATTTATTTTGCTTTTGAAAGGTAAGAAGAAGTTAATCTATCATTTTCTCTCTTCAATTGTTGATTTGAAAATCAAAATGGAAGAATCAAGCATCACCATTAACGTTCCATGAGCACCAGCGGAGAGGGTTGCATTTGTGGAGCATTGGACTGAAAGAGGTTTTGTAAAGGGGCTTTTTTCTTGAACTTGTCTATATTTGACCGAAAGCTAAACCGAAGCTCACCCACCTCATGGAAACCTCACAGAAACCCTCTGCAGCCTATCACCGTTGTGTCACCATTGTGCGGAATAGCTTCTAGCGGGATGTGATCTTGCTATGTCAAAGATGGGAAAAAGGAGAAAAAAGATTTGTATAGACAAGGGTAGATCGGTCTTTTTACATGATATTTTAACACCGTCAGTCACTAATGGGACGATTGATAGAATCTTTAAACTATAGGGTAGGGGAGTGGTATTTTTGAAAGTATGTGGGGGGAAAGTGGTATTAAGCCATACTACAGGGGAGGAAAGTGTAATTCCTCTTCATTCATTATTGTTTTGCTTTCTCTCATCATTTAAAAAAAAAAAAGCATAATGGGGAAGTACCACCGACCTTGGCTAGATATGGCCATCCCAACACAGCTCGGGGTTGGTACATGATGCTCCCCTATAGAGTGAAAGAGATGGTTAACTCATCATACCTGAGTCAATTGGCTTCCATAGAGACTAGGAAATTCAGCCCAACATTGGCAGGGGCTCTGATCGAGCGGTGGTGGCCGAGTACTCACTCCTTCCATCTTTCTATCGGTGAGATTACCATCACGCCCTTGTGCTTCTATGCCTTGACAGGCATACCATTTGGGGGGAGGCCCTTAACCCTTCCTGAGACTCTGACAACTAGGGAGTTTACGGACTTGACAGGTGTGGACATCAAGGGTGATCAGACATACATTCGTCTTAGCGAGATCAGTGCTTGCTGGTGGAGGGTCGGCCTGGGGGTAAACCCTAGTAACCTGGCATAGGTGACCTGTTCTTTCCTTTTGTTCATCGTGGGTCAATGCCTCTTTGGTGACCTCTGAGGCGGGATAGACATTCGTATGGTTACCTTCTTCCGGAATCTCCGGGATGTGGACACCTGGAATTGGGGCAGGGCTACTTATGCATATTTGCTGCGGTCACTGGATCTATTATCATATGGGGACCGAGGTCTCAAGGGAGCAGCCTATTCTTTTACTCATTTCTTTTCATTTGGTTGCATTTTTTCACTTTGATTTTTTAAATCAGCCCTGGTGCTATGAGCATCTGGAGATTATGGCTCCCATATTGAAGGACCCTCAAGCATCGCCCTTTCCCATAGTTGTGAGATGGGGAGATAGCTGAGTACGCAGGGTCCAATGCTATCCTCTAGGGACTACTGCTCGTTCTCTCCTGAATGGTCTTACAGAGGTAAGCCATGCTTTGTCATTAAATTTTCTTATGTCCTATGCCATACTTATTTTCTTGCATTTGCAGGTCACTTGGAGACCATTCCATCCTCTCATGTTCCCAGACCTTGATGAAGTTACTCGGGCTAGATATTTATCAGAGAATCAAGTCCTATTTAGGGGGATATGGGGCCGTGCCTGGTATTTAGGAGAGAGGATCATACCTAAATGGTCTGATACTGATACACGCTTCTCTCCTTGTCTTCCTCCACCAACCACGCATTGTCCGGAGTGCATTCCTATGGACCAAATCGAGTGACTGGCCGACGGAATATGGGATGATTCATTCCTTGAGTCAGATAGGGATTACAAGAATTTCCTTGAGGAAGACACTATTTGCACCCCTCTCGATCCTAACGGTCCAGTGGTATATTGCTCTTCCTTGAGTATCATCTTTAGTCTTTCAATTCCTTTTATCCTTGATTGATGTTCTTTTATGGCAGAACACAACGTGTAGACCTTTCTACCATCCAATCACATATCAGTGCTGCTCATCCATCCCAAGCCAGACCTTCTACTAGTGTGGGTGGATCCCTCAGGATAGCCACCATTCCCTTCCATGGCTTCCCAGGTTGGTCATATCCCAACACAACCAATCCTAGCAACCCCCATCTTTTAAAGCGGAGAATAGACATAGATGCTTCTCTCGAGCTACCCATTCCATATGTGAGTATCTAATCATCCTTTGTTTGCTTGGCTTTTGACCCTCCTAGGCTGATATGTTCCTTTTCAGGTGTCTTTAGAGGTCTATACCGAAATGTGGAGGATGCATCAGGGCCTCTGTGAGGTGTTGATGGACAAGGTACCTTTCCCCTTCTCTTTTCTTTTCTTTTTATTTTATTACTCTTTTCTTGACCATCTCTCATATTCCTTAGGATGGAAGGATTGTTGCCTTAGAGAAACAAGTCAACTTTTACCAGTAGGAGAACACCCAGCTGCAAGCACATTGGTAGATTCGGAATTGACATCCACGGACTCCTCGCAATTTCATGAGGGTGACTCTGAGTATGGTTCAGATGAGGACTTTGACTCTTAGGGTTCTGTTCCTGTAGTTCCTGCAAGCACAAACACATGTACATCATCTTCTTTTTCTTTTTCTTTTCCCTCCCCCTATTTGTTCACTTTTTTATTTTAGCATATTATGAATGGAAACCTATCTTTAGCACAAAGAAAATTTCCTTTTATTTATGATTTGGAATGTTTAGGCATAATTAATTCTACAACTCAAGTCTTCATTGGAGTAATCAGGATAACACGAAAATCCAAATATTTCCTCATTTTACTACCAAGTGAATTACAAGAAAATAACTTTCCTATCATAAACGGGATAGATAGGTAACAATATAGGGAGTCAATTCTTGGGGTGGGTAAAAGTTCACCAGCTCCTCGGGATCATCTGCTTTCAGTCCATACTGTCGGCTGATGTAAGTGGGAAAGTAAAAAGATGTATGAGTCAATCCCATCAACCTGATGTAATTGTATCCAGAGGTCTTCATCAGAAAATCTTCCTGTAGCTTCCCTGGGTGTCTCCATACAATGTCCTTTGTAGTTCTTCCTTGTAGGTACTCTTTCCAATCAACAATGAGCTTGAATCCCAGGGCTTTCCTCCTTTCCTTGTAGTAAAGTGGCATTCTTTCAATGGCCTGTTTAGTTTCAGCTTATCAAGTAGCCATAGTTGGAAAATGGCAGGACTTCCATGATAGTGATCAAGTCCAAACTTATGGCTATGGCTCATGTCATCAAGTCCTTTGAATGTCTCTGCAAGGACTATGGGAATGATATCTCTTCCTTTCTTCAATTACTTTATCACTTCTATTAGGATAGTTGGTGCACCATGTATCGGAGTTGGGGGAAAATAGCGAGCTATCATGCATAGTAGATAAGTATCCTGTGACCTTTTCTAATAGATTCCCCCCAGTGGTAGGTATTGACTGAAGATCCTGGCTACCTTCAGAATATCAATCTTTCCATATCTAATGAATTGCTTCATTTCCTCCTTTTCCCATCTGAAAAAGTCCTTACTCTCTTCTGAGTGATCTTTCTTAAAAAATGGTTGACTCAACTTGCTCTTAGGTGGAGATAACTGTGAGGGTAGTGGATGAGACGTCTCTCTTCCCTTTTAGGGGGGAAAAGGATTTGCATCCCATCCTCTCTCCTCTCTTTCTCTTTTATATGAGGGAGGGGGTGTGTCATGTGTATTTACCTTGTGCGCCTTGCACTGCCGTATCACCACTCGATGATATGTGGTGGCCAATTTTGCAAGAGTGTGAAATTCGTCATTCAAGATGGGGGTTTGATGATGGTCCAATACAGGGATCGGGATCATACAAATGGGGGTTTGGAGTCGCCACCTAGGGTTATGGGCCTTGGACCCTGGGGTGGGCCCAATTCCTGAGAAAAATGCCTAAATTTGGTCTGGTCCAGAGATTTAGGGTAAATGTCAGGTTGTAGAATTAGGAAGGTGTTAGGCACCCAATCTACCTAGTTTGACCAGTCTTCCTACTAGATATTTAAGAACGAACATTTTCCACTATTATTACTATTCCACATGCATGGCTAAGTTATCACACACATATACATTGACTGAATTTAAGCTACTGTATACACTATGACAAGGTCTATATAAAGTTTGCATGATGACAAGTTGGTTGAGAAACTGTACCTGAACTTAACCCCTATTTCGGGTCAAGAGGGGTGGGCCCCTAATTAGTACCGACTCAGACTGTCTTTCAGATTCTCCTGGCTCAGGGGAAGATGGTCTTAACCTCCAACTTCCTTTCTTGAGAGATGTTGACTATGATGGTATGCAGACAGAGTTTCAGCTAGGAATGGTTACTTTTGGATTTGGGTTCGGATAGAGCTTCGGCAAGGGAAGGCTGTTTTTAGATTTGGATTCAGATAGAGCTTCAGCTAAGGAAGGCTATTTCTGGGCTTAGGATGAGGTGGCACTTCGGTAGAGCTTCTATTGGGAATAGCTATTTTTGAAAAGATTCCAAGGGCACTCGGACAAGGCTTCCACTAGGAACTGCTATTTCTGGAAAGAAGTGGATTGACCTAAAAATGGATTGAAGATCCCTAAAGCCCCAAAGAACACTTTGAAGATCCGAACAGAGCTCCAGATCTTGAAAAGGATCTATTCGTATACCCAAAGAACCTCAGGGGGGAGGGATTTATATTTCCAGTAAAGCTCAAGAACACTTAAAGGGGGAGGCTAAGAATATACTAATTTTGGGAAAACCTAGATAGGAATAAGAACGTAGATTGAAGATCTTAAAACTCCCGAAGAACACTTCGAAGATCCGAACAAGATTTCGGATCTTGACGAAGATCGCTCTGAAGACCCGAAGAAAATCAAGAGGGAGAGGTGAGGAGGAAAGAAGGTTTCACTACTATGGAGTGAGGTGGGGGTTGTTTGGTGTGTAAAATCCAAAGGAAGGGGGATATTTATAGGATTTCCAAAACAATGGGGAAGATGGAGAATTTTTAACCAACGGACAAAAGAGGGTTATTGGACTAAAATGGGTGAAGAGGGCTTTTATCCAATGGGTAAAAGAGGTTTTTTGGGAGATAGAATTCTTAGCCAAAAAGTGGTTTTTGGTCTCAAGTGGGTGAAGTGGAAATTTCTTCACCTACCGAGCCAATGGAAAACCAATCCCAGCCATTGATGGTGGCGCACAAGATTGGGCCGAAGTGCATCAGACATGGCCAGCACAGGAGGGTAGCCAATGTATACAAAGTGTGAGGGCAATGTCATGGGTGTGCGGCACATGGCACGCGGGCAGTGGCATGGGTGTGTGGGCAGTGGCATGGATATGTAGAACCGGGAACATGGGGTAGCACACACATGGGCACTGGCAGAGTAGTAGGCAAGGCTGGGTGGGCACTAGGTAGTAGCCGCACAGGCTAGGCAGGAGTAGGCACGTCTCTTCTTTTTCTCCCTCCAAGGGACGATTTTCCTTGATCTTTTGGTGATGATGTGGAGGAGAGAGAAGATTTGGACAAGATTTATTTTTCCCTTTTTTTTTCCTCTTCTTGCATAGGAAACCCCTCCCACAATTTTCTTTGCTTCTAATTTGATGTGAAAATCCCCTCAATGCCCTTAGTGCTTTAAGTGAGTGAAAAGTAGGAAATCTTCAACAAAATTCTCTAAAAAAAAGACAGCCATGAGATTCGAACTTGAGACCTCCTGGTGAGCAAGGGAATTTTATACACCATAGCTCACCAACTACACTAGGTAGTTGTTGTTGGAGAGATATGTCGCCCAATAATGCTTAAAGTCTTTAAAATACAAAACTTGCAAAAAGAGAGTAAAACCTAAGGTAGCTCCATTCTAAATATATAAAATGCATGTTTTATTACCCTAGATTTTACACATAAATGTGCTCATCAATTGACATTAGGAGATTGCTTGATCTTGACTTCAATAGTCCCATTGTCTACCAAGTCTTGGATTGCATGTTAGAGACCTATGCATCTTTCAGTGTTGTGCCCCTTCTGAGTGCGATAAACACAATATTCATGATCTCTGTACCAAGTTAGGGGAGGGTTGCTAATTACTCTTGGAGCTATTGTCCCTAGTAATCCTTATTTCTTTAGCTTTTCATACATTGCTATTACGGGCATTCCCAAATCAGTGAACTGTCTCCTTAGACGAGAAGCCTTCTAAGCAGGGGCATCTGCTTGTATCATGAATGGTTGTGGAGAGGCAACAGGTGAGATTGACTATTGGACTGCACCTACCACATTAGTCTCAGGACCCTTTCCTAGTCCAACTTTGGTGTTCTTCCCTACATCTTAGGAGAATCCTTGATATTGAGCTTCTCTCAGGATTCTGTTTTCTACATGTGTACCAGTGGCTATCAAGGCATCAAAAATTTATAGATGTTAATAGTAAAGGACATCATAATAAGGCTTTCACAAGTTTTCAATCAAATTTTCTATTTACTCTACTTATGAAGACCAATCTACCATCTTGGCAGCCTTATCCCTAAACCTCATTAAGAAGGTGGTGAATCCTTCTCTAGGTTGTTGTCTCAACGTCTCAAGGTCCCAACTTTTGACATTTACTTTGGTGTTGTATGAATACTGCTTGGTGAAGGCTTTCGCCACTGTTATTGAATTCTAGGTTTGGGAAGACTCCAACTGGGTGAGCCACCTTAGTGTCGGTCCTGATAGGGTTAACATGAAGGCTTGCCCCATTTGGTTGTTCGTAAGTTGCTATGACTTAGTGATTCTAAGGAAGACTTTGAGATGAGCCTTGGGGTCCCCTGACCCATCGAATTTGTCGGTCTATCATTTGAACTTGTCGATAATCCTCACCCCAGAAAAGAAATTCAGTTCATCAGAATCCATTACTTGGCTTTCCGAATCTTTTCGGTTCTGGAGGTTCCATTCAGATATGCACCATGAACTCTTCTTCTTCATCTTCAATTACTATCCTGATAGGAGGGACTCTGGAATAGGCCCCCTGCTGACCATTTGGATGGGTAGGTGAAACTCATTTTTGGTCGGTTGGCCCGACTTGCTCTGGTTCTCCTGAGTCAACTCAGGAAGAATTTTCGTGATGACCTGTGGGTTCATTCTAATCCAACTCTTCTATAGCTTGTGCTGGTTCAGTCCTGGGAGGGTTTTGGAGTGCATACAATATCTATGCTATCCCTCTCTTGACCTCGACCATTTCTATCTAGAAGGTGTCTATGGGGTGGACCCATGCTTGCTCAGGTGATTCAGAGTCGTGTGGATCCATGTGAATTGGGTTGTAATCACTTAGCAGTAGACAATCTCAAAGAGACGATGGAGGTGACACTGGACTTAATAGAGTCAACCGGTTACCCTGATATGTCCAAATGGACCACGGAGAATACTTGAGGTGTGGAATTGTGCTTGAACCAAAAGTGGCTTATTTTAGGATTTTCATATTTTCAACCCTTTATTCATTCATCCATTAGATTAACAACCAATAATCCATCCAAAGTCAGTCTACTTAATGATAAGGAGTGGGTAGGGGTTAATGCCCCTAGTCCACTCAATGTCATAAGCGGGAGGTATACACAAATGGCTTGACCAGAATACTCCTATTAATACATTCTCTACCAATAGAGTCATACTTTCCTTAATCTTATCCCACTAAGTGACCTTCCTCCTAGTTTCCTTGGGTCTTTTAGATAATTTGGCATTTCGCAGGACTTTGACAGAAATCAGCCTGGATCGCGTATGCCAAATCATCCATATTTCATTTCTAAGGAGGAAAGACACCTTTTATCTAAAACCCACTTAGAAGATCATTTCTTTATGACTAGAATATATCATAGGAAAATTCCTTTTCATGACCACAAACAAATTCTACAGATCATCTTGTGGTGTTCCTAGCGTTCTTCATCTATTTCCTACATGATGCGAGCATGCCGTGGATGTAATAGGACCGACAAGGCTTCCATGATATGATCTATATATGCAAGGTATGTGATCCTTTTAATATACCCATGGGTATGAGATCAAGGACTTCCTTGCCCATTACTCATGACTACACATGAGGTTAAGTAAGTGGCCACAGGGTGGTGGTACCGTGAGTGATTGTGTGTAAAAGTGTAATGCGGGAATATTATTATTCGATCTCAGAATATCGTAAAGTGCACGGACCTCCCCAAGGGTGCTGGCATAATTATAAACATCCTCACCATTTTAGAATACCCCACACCCTTGTATGGGAAGCAACTACCATTAGCTCTAAGAGTTCTCTCCATGACATGCACTGACTTCCTCGAGGGTACAAGTATGACTGGGAGTCCCTCGCCAAATGATTTCACTTCAAGCACGATGTATGATGTGATTAGCAAGTACAAATACAAACATGGGGTTAGCCAAATATGTTTTCAAACAGATGTGGTGGAAAATATTCTTGAATTTAATGGGAGTATCTAGTGTCAAATGCTTAACATTTAATCCCTAGTGGAGTCACCACTGTTAGGGTAGTAGCCGAAAGACGAGAGATCCTTCTCCCCATTTGTGGGTAGGAAAAGGATTTAAGTTGTTCCATCCTCTCTCCTCTATTTTTGTTTCATGAGGGAGGGGTGTGTCATGTCTGCTTATCCATGGGCCCCGCATCGCTGTACCACTACTTGGAGATACGTGGGGGCCTATTTGGTAGGAGTGTAAAATTTGTCTTTTGAGACGGGGATTTGATGATGGTCTAATACGGGGATCGGGATCATGCAAAAGGGTTTGGAGTCACCACTTAGGATTTTGGGCCTAGGACCCAGGGTGGGCCTAATTCTTGAGAAAAGGGCCCGAAAGTTGGTTTGGTCCAGAGATTTAATGTCAGGTTGTAGAGTTGGGAAGGTATTAGGCACCCAATCTACCCAATTCAACTGGTCTTCCTACTAGATGCTTCAGAACGAATATTTTCCACAATTATTCCTTTTTCGCATCTATGGCTAAGTTATCACACATATATACATTGATTGAATTTAAATGATTATATACACTAAAACAAGGTCAATATAAAGTCTACATTATGCTAATTTGGGTAAGAAATTATACCTATGCTTGACCCTTGTTTCAGGTCAAGAGGGGTGGGACCCAATTAGTGCCAGTACAAGTTATTTTTTGGATTCTCCTGGTCAGGGAAAGATGGTCTTGACCTCCAACTTCCTTTCTCGAGAGACATTGACTGTGGTGATATTTGGATAGAGTTCTGGCTAAGAATGGTTACTATCGGATCTTAGGCTCGGGTTTCGATACGGCAGAACTTTCGCTAGGAATAGGCTATGGGAGGGCTAGGCTGAGGCAGTACTCTAGCAGAGCTTCTACTGGGGATAGGCTAATCCTAGGGATTGAGGAACTTCGAAGGCCCGAAGAACACTTTGTAAGATCCAAAGAATCTTACGAAGATCTCTATGAAGACTGGAAGAACCTTAAGAAGGGGTGGGAGACTAAGGGGAAATTTTTTCGATGCAAAATCTCACTCAAAGAAGACAAAGGATTGAGAAGTTTTGAAGGCCTGAAGAACACTTTGAAGATCTGAACTTATGAAGATCTCTCTGAAGACTTGAAAAATCTCAAGGGGGAAAGGGGAGGAGAGAAGGCAGAGCTTCTCTTCCTAGGATGCTCACTTGGAGGCTTGGATGTTGTGGTGTTGTGTTGTGAAAAACCAAGGGGAGGGGGTATTTATAGGGTTCTTGAACCAATGGGGAGGGAAAGGGAATTCCCTTAGCTAATAGGGGAGAAAGTGAATTTTTTTATACCAATAGGATGAAAGTAAGAAATTTTGGACCAATGGGGTGGACGGTAAATTTCTTTGGCCAATGGGGGGAAAGGTTATTCTTTTGGACCAATAATGTAGAAAGATTCCTTTTTGGACCAATGGGAGGTTACGGAGTAGGGTATGCTAGTGGGGTAGTGTAAAATGTAAAATAGGGTGAAGAGAAAATCTCTTCACGCAACGGGTCAGTGGAACACAAATTCGGCCATTGTCTGTGGTACGTGAGTCTGGGCAAGGGTACACGGGGCATGCATGGGTGTACAGGGTAGGCTGGGTGGGCACACAAGGTCTGTAGGCAGTGGGCGTGAGGGGCTGGCAAGTAGCTGGTGCGTGGGCTGGCTCGCGGGGGCACATGGGCTAGGTGGCAGCTGTGCGCAGACTGGTGCCCAGGGGCACGCAGGGGTGTATGGGTTGGGTGGTAGTAGGGGCGTGCAGGTTGGCACATAGGGGCATGTGGGATGGGACATGGGGATGCATGGGATAGGCGGTAGGGGTGAGCAGACTGGCACACGGGGGCGTATGGGCTAGTATGCAGGGGTACATGGGCTAGGCGATAGGGGCATGCAGGATAGTGCGTTGGGGCGTATGGGTTGGCACGTAAGGGGGCATGGGCTGGGCGGCAGGGGCATACAGGCTAGCACGTGGGGGTGCATAAGTTGGTACATGGGGGTGCATTGGCTGGGCAGCGGGGGCATGCAGGATGGCACCAGAGGCGTACGAGCTGGCATGCGGGGGCACATAGGCTGGGTGGTAAGGGTGTGCAGGCTGGTTGGCCAACGAGCTAGGTGTACGTGTGGGGTTGGTTGGCTGGCTAGCCAACGCTGTAGACACCCAATTTTGTCACCCTCTGGCTATGATGAAATATGGATCTTGGAAACGACTTTTAACTTCCGACCGAAAGAGATGCTGATGGAAACATTCCCCTACCCAAAACCTTAGAAATCCCCACGTAGGAGAAAGGAAGGTCTAATTTTGACTTTTTATATATGAAGGAATCTGGTCAAGATGACCATATATATAAATAGTGCTCAAAAACATGATTCCAATGATATATGATACCCCAAAATCGAACCAACGGATCTCTAGCAATCATCCCCAGAAAATCACGTCTTCCAGTACATATGCTGCACACACGGACAGTCCCGCTGGAAACCTAGAAAAATCCCTTACCTGACCCAAACACCCTAAAATTCATCCCCTACCTACCCAAACAACCCCAAAACACTCCTGGGTCTGAAACCCTAGAAATCCCTACGCGGGAGGGAAGGGTTCCAATCTTGACTTGTCATATATGAAAGAATCCAATCACGATGATATACAGATGGATAATGCTCAAAAATATGATTCTGACGATATATAGTATGTCAAAATCGGACCAATGGATCTCCGGCAATCATTCCCAGAAAATCATGTTTTTTCCTCGTGCATGTCACGCACACTGGCCACCCAGCCAGCCAGCGCAGCCAAGCCTAGCCTGGCCGCACACCTGTGCACAGGCCTACCGCACACAATGCATGGCCCTGCCACACATTGTACGAGGGTCTGCTGCATGCTATGCGAGGGCCTGCCGCAGGTTGTGCATTGGCCTGCCGCACATTGTGCTCGGGTCCGCCGCAAGCTGTGCGTGGGCTTGCCACAAGCTATGCAGGGGGCTGCCGCACGGTGTGCGGCCCCAACCGCACACCATGCACATTGTGCCCGCACACCATGCACACCTGGCCCGCACACCATGCACACTGTGCCCGCACACCTTGCACACATGGTCTGCACACCGTGCACATGGCCAGTACACCCATGCATTCACGCACCCGTGACATCACCCGCACCACCGGTAAATCCTTCTCTCTCCTCTTGCTTTTTTGAAAACTGCCTTTTCTGACAAACCTTTCTCTCTCCTCCCGCGTTTTTGAAAACTACTTTTTTCGACAAAACTCTCTCTCCTCCTGCTTTTCCAAAAACTGCCTTTTTCGATAAAACTTTCTCTCCTCTCTCTTTTTTGAAAACTACCTTTTTAGGCAAAACTTTCTCTCCCCTCTCGTATTTTCAAAAACTACCTTTTTTAGCAAAACTTTCTCTCTCCTGCTTTTTTGAAAACTACCTTTTTGACAAAACTTTCTCCCCTTCTACTTTTTCAAAAACTACCTTTTCCTGTAAAACTTTCTCTCTCCTCCCACTTTTTTGAAAACTACCTTTTTTGGTAAAACTTTCTCTCTCCTCCCACTTTTCCAAAAACTACCCTTTCCAAACTTTCTCTCTCCACTCGCTTTTCTGAAAATCGCCTTTTTCCAAGCTAAAATTTCTCTCTTCCCTTTTTTTTGAAAACCCCCTTTTACCCACTGGACAAAAGCCCTCCCCACCCATTTTTGCCTTCAACCCCCCCTTTTACCCATTGGACAAAAATCCTATTTTTTCACTTTAGGCAAGAGCCCCCCCTTTCGTCCACTGGATAAAGGGATTCCCTCTCTCCTACTTGGTTGAAAAAAAACTATAAATACCCCCTCCCATAGAAGAAACACACCAACAGACACCTGAATCCCTTTCAGAGTGAAATTTTCCTCCCCTCCCCCTCTTGATTTTCTTCTGATCTTTGGAGCGATCTTTGTTAAGATCCAAAAACTCATTTGGATCTTCGAAGTGTTCTTCAGGATCTTGAAGATCTTCAATTCAAATTCTTAGTTAGATCTAGTTTTTAGCCAAAAATAGTATGTTCCTGAGCCACCTCCCTTGAGTGTTCTTGAGTGTTGTTGAGAGTTGTTGACTGTTGTTGAGTGTTGTTGAGCGTTCTTGAGATAGAAACCCCCCTTTTTTGAGGTTCTTTAGGTCTACAAAGAGATCTTTGTTAAGATCTGAAACTCTGTTTGGATCTTCAAAGTGTTCTTCAGGACTTTAGAGTTCTTCAATCCATTTTTAGGTCAGCCTATTTCTTTTTCAAAAATAGCCTTTCCAAGCCGAACCCCTGTCCGAGTGTCCCTGGAATCTTTCAAGGAATAGCCATTCCCAGTGGAAATTCTGTCAGAGTGCCACCTCAGCCTAGCCCTCCCTTAGCCTATCTCTAGTGGAAGCTCTACCAGATAGCCACCTCATCCCAAGCCTAGAAATAGCCATTCCCAATGGAAGCTCTACCGGAGTGCCACCTCATCCCAAGCCCAAAAATAGCCTTTCCTCACCGAACCTCTGTCCGAGTGTCCCTGGAATCTTTTCAGAAATACCCATTCCTAGTGGAAGCTCTACCGAAGTGCCACCTTAGCCCTGCCCTCCCTTATCCTATCCCTAACGGAAGCTCTGTCAGAGTGCCACCTCATCCCAAGCCTAGAAATAGGCTCCCTTAGCCAAAGCTCTGTCTAAATCCAAAGCCAGAAATAGCCTTCCCTAGTCGAAGCTCTGTCCAAATCCAAATCCAAAAGCGATCATTCCTAGTCAGAATTCTATCCAGATACCATCACAATCATCATCTCTCATGAAAGGAAGTTGGAGGTCAAGACCATCTTCCTCTGAGCCAGGAGAATCCAAAAAATAGTCCGAACTGGTACCAATGAGGGGCCCACCCCTCTTAACCCGAAACAAGGGTCAAATTTAGGTATAATCTCTCTCCTAATTCAAGCATAATGTAGACATCTAATAAGCTTTGTTTTAGTATATATAATAGTTTGAATTCAATTAATGTATATATGTGTGATAACTTAACCAAACATGTGGCATAGTCATAATTATGAAAAATGTTCATTTTTAAGCATCTAGCAAAAAGACCGGTTGAACTGGATAGATTGGGTGCTTAACACCTTCCCAACTCTGTAACTGGACGCTTACCCTAAATCTCTGGACCAGACCAAATTTTGGGGCCCTTTTCTCTGGAATCAGGGCCACCCTCGGATCCTAGGCCCATAACCCTAGTTGGCGACTCCAAACCCCATTTGCATAATCTCGATCCCCGAATTGGACCATCATCCAAGCCCCCGTCTCAAATGATGAATTTCACACTCTTGAGAAAAAGGCCTCCACGTATCTTAGCGGTGATACGATGGTGTGGGGCCCGCAAGCAAAGCACACATGACTCGATCCCCTCCCCCTCACCATGAAGGTGAAGGGAGAGAGAGGAGAGAGGGCAGGGATCCATCTCCGGCTGCTACACTCATAGTGGTGACTCCACTGGGGATAAATGTCAAGCTTCCAATACTAGATACTACCATTAAATGCAAGAACATTTTCCACCACATTTGTTTAAAAATATGTTCGGCTAACCACATGTTTGTAATTGTATCCACTAACTGCATCATACACCGTGCTTGAAGTGAAATCATTTGGCGAGGGACTTCCTATCATGCCCGCACCCTCGGGGAGGTCAGTGCATGTCATGGAGGGTACTCTGAGAGCAAATGATACTCGCTTCTTATAAGAGAATGAAAGGTATCGTCAAACAACGAGGATGTTGTATTTGTGCCAGCACCCTTGGGGAGGTCCGTGCACTTTATAACATTCTGAGATCGAATGCGTCATTAAACGGCGAGGATGTCCATATTTGTACCAACACCCTTTGGGAGGTCCGAGCACTTTACAGCATTTTAAGACCGAATGATGATTACCCTACATTACACTTTTGCACACAATCACTCACAGTTGCACCACCTCATGGCCAATTGCTTAACCTCGTGTGTAGTCACGAGTAATGGGCAAGGAAGTCACCCCCTTGATCTCATACCTACAGGTATATCAAAAGGATCACGTACCTTGCGTATATAGATCCTGTCAAGGAAGCCTTATCGGTCCTATTGCATCCACCACATGGTAACATCATGTAGAAAATAGATGAAGAAGCTAGGAGTGCCATAAGCTAATTGTAGAACTTGTTTGTTGTCTTAAAAAGGAATGTTCCTACACTATATTCCTGTCGTAAAGAATTGCTTTCCTAAAGTGGGTTTTGGACAACAGGTGTCCCTTCTCCTTAAGAAAAAAGTCCAGATACATGAATCAGGGACAATCCCACCAGAGTCACGTCAAGTCCTGAGAAGTCCTGAGAAAAATAGGAGGAAGGACACCTAATGGGAAAAGAGTAAGGAAAGCATGACTTTATTACATGGAATGTCTTATGGGAATATTCTCGACAAGCCATATGTATGAATCTCTCGCTTATGAAATTGGGTGGACCAGAGGCATCGAACTCTATCCACCCCCTATCATTAAGAGGACTAACTTTGGATGGATCATTGGTTGATAATCTAGTAAATGTGTGAACAAGAGGTTGGGAATTCAAGAATCCTAAAATAAACCACTTTTGGTTTAGGCACAATTTCACATCTCAAGTATTCGTCATGGTCCCTTTGGACGCATCAAGGTAATCGGTTGACCAACCTAAATCCAGAATCACCTCTGTCACCTCTTCGAGATTGTCTACTACCAGGTGATTACAACCCAGTAAGCATGGATCCACCCGACATGGAAACACCCAAACAGGCCTGGGTCCATCCTGTGGAGACCTTACAGACATAAATGGCTGAAGTCAAAAGAAGAATAGCTCAAATATTGCATACACTTTAGAACCCTCCCAGAGCTGATCCTAGGAATGAGCCAGCACTAGCAATGGGAGATGTGGACCATAATGGAGCTACAGGTCATTGTGGGAATTCTTCCTGAGTCGACTCAAGGGAACCAAAGCATGTCCACCCAATCGATCAGAGAGGATCTTCACCTACTCGTCCCAATGGTCAACGAGGGGCTTATTCCAGGGTCCCTCCTCCTAGGATAGTGATCAAAGATGAAGAAGATGAATTCATAGCACACATCCAGTTTGAGCCTCCAGAGATGGAGAAGGAAAGGAAGCTCAGAGGGCAGTTAGACAAGTTGGAGAACATGATTCAAGCAGAAAAAGGCTCAGAAGGCCAAGCAATGGATTCTGAGGAAATGAGTTTCTTCTCTAGAGCGAGAATTCCAAAAAAATTTAAATGGTAGATTGATAGATTTGATGGGTCAGGAGACCCCAAGGCTCATCCCAAGGTCTTCCTCAACATCGCCAAGTCGTGGTAACTTGCAGATAACCAAATGGGGCAAGCTTTCATGTTAACCCTATCAAGACTAACACTGAGATGACTCACACAGTTGGAGTTATCACAAACTCAAAGTGGGCAACGATAGTGAAGGCTTTCACTAAATAGTACTCATACATTACTGAGGTGGATGTGAAACGTCGGGAACTTGAGACACTGAGACAGTAGCCTAAGGAAGGATTCATTGCCTTCTTGATGAGATTCAGAGATAAGGCTGCCAAGATGGCAGATAGGCCTTCAGAAGCAGAGCAGGTAGAGATGTTAATAGAGAACTTATCAAAGCCCTATTATGATGTTCTTTACTATCAGCATTTGTAAATTTTTGATGCCTTGATAGCTACCGGCACACGGGTGGAGAATAGAATTTTGAGAGAGGCCCAGTATCAAGGATCCTCCTAAGATGCAAGCAAGAACACCCAAGTTAGATGGGGAAAGGGTCCAGAGACTAATATGGTGAGTGCAGTTTAGCAGTCAGTCTCACCAGCCACTTCTTCACAGCCCTTCATAATACAAGTAGATGCACCCGCCCAGAAGGCTCCTCGCCCAAGAAGGCAATTTTTTAATCTGGAAATGCCTGTAATGGCCACATATGAGAAGTTAAAGAGTAAGGATTTCTAGGGACAATGACTCCAAAAGTGATCAACAACCCTCATCTAGCTTGGTATAGGGATCATGAGTATTGTGCCTACCACACTCAGAAGGGGCACAATACTGAAAGATGTTTGGGTTTATAGCATGCAATTCATGACTTGGTAGACAATGGAACCATTGAGGTCAAGATCAAATAGCATCCCAATGTCAATACCGACCCACTCCCTAATCATGTGAACAATCTAGATGAAGAAACTACGGAGAGTGACACCACTCAACTCATTGTACCTAGAGCTCAGAAGAATCATATGAATGTCCGTGCTTATAGGAAAATCATAAGTCAAAGGCCTGGAGTCATAAGAACCCCCAGAAGAAGAGAATCTTCAGAGGAAGAGTCAAAAGATCGGGTGCCCCCTGTCCATTCCTCCCCATCAGAAGAATCCACCACATTGAATTACCAGCCTTTGCCATATTATCAGCCTCCGCCATATCATCAACCTTTCCCCCACCATCAAAGTGGAGGAACTTCTTCTTCCTATCACCTCCAATCTTTATATCCTACCTCTCATATTACATCATCTTCATACCATCCCACTTCATAGCCCTCATTACCCTCATACCAATCCCATTCCCAAGGTTTAATGTGTAACCCAAAAGAAGGATGGACGGACGGGTATGATTGGAAGGATATGCTTGCACTACCAAATTCTCGAAAGATGACTTCATCAATAGGGTCAGTAAATGCATTGGGAGAAGACCAGGAGATTGATCTCGCTTCTCTAATTCAGCCAGTCATAGCTTTAGAAGACAATCTAGAGGTAATTAAAGAGATTACAGCTGATCTTCTCAGAGTAGTAACCACATTGGCTATAGGGGAGCAGATCAAAGAATACACTTTCTTAATCCACATAGGGAGTGACACAGAGGATGATGATTCAAGACTGGCCCAACTTCAAGCCAGTAATGATTGGACCAACCCTATGGAAATCTTTCGATCTATACGCTTTGAATACTATGAGCGTTTAGATGCCAGAGAATTTGATGGTCCTAAGGAATCTGATGAAGAATCAAGTGGGAGTGAAATCAGCAAAGAAGAGGATGATGACGATGATGATGAGGACAAAAATGAAGATGAGAAGGATGGAGATGACTGAGGATGATGGGCATCCAGACTGGGATGAATACTAAGGACTTTGGTACAGTGATTATGATGATGAGTCAAAATATTACTCACCAAAATATTCGATATGATTCTCAATCTACGCCATTGGCAATGATGACCTAATAACTGATCCAACAGGTAGCATTTACCATTCCCTGTGCATAGAGGGAGATGATTCTACATCAAATTCAAAAAATGAGGGGGAATCTGGAGAGCCAATATAAGTTTATATGGATGAATAATACTCCACATCTGAGTTGGAAGAAAAACTGTGTGAATTGTATTCCAACATATTGAGAATGCAAGAAAGGATAGAAGAAATTGACAAAATGTTAGGGGAAGTAACCATCAGTGATCTTTACTACCAAGAGCAATTGGATAATCTGGAGGAAATGTGACTAGATGACCCAATCGCAGAGGTAATAAACATTGCATTCCAATAGCTTTCCAATGCAGTCAAGAAGGCACGAGCTAGGGCAGTGGATATTTGTGGAGGTCCTCGAATTTCTACCCCAAACAGGGAAGGAGAATCAGAAGAAGATGATTATATGGTGGGGATAATCACCCTAACCAATAGTGATGATGAAGATAGTTATCCCACCGAGATTATTGTGAAAAAACCAATCAATGTGATGGAAACTAGAAGTGGGAAAGACTACAAGGGCAAGGCTTTAGCAGTAGAGCAGCCAAGGGCTAATGAGGCCGGAACTAACAGCGTAAAGAAAGATCTAGAGAACCCAGTATTAGCTCAAGTCAAGAAATCCTAGGCAAATATCTCCATTTGGGGATTGTTGATGGCATCCCCTTCACACCATGAAGCAGTCTTGAGGTCTCTCACTAATGTGCAAGTGCCGATCGAGATAAATCTGACACACCTTGCACACATAGTAGGAGCAACATATGCAGTGTAGTCCCTGATGTTCTTCGATTCTGAGCTTCTTAAGGAAACCCAGCCCAATCGGGCTCTCCACATTACAATTGAATGCCTTAACAAAGTAGTTCCCTAGGTTCTTGTTGACAATGGGTTCACTTTGAATGCGTTGCCATTGAGATTAGTAAAGAGTATCAGTGTCAACTTGGAAGAAATGAGACCAACCACCAAAACTATAAGGGCATATGATAATACCAAGAGAAAGATCCTTGGCATCATTACCCTTGCTGTAAAGATTGGCCTGGTGAAGTTTGATGTTAATTTCCAAGTCATTGATATACTTGTAGCTTTTAACATGCTCTTGGGAAGGCCTTGATTACATCCTGTGAAGGCGATGTCCTCTAGTCTCCATCAAAAAATGAAGTTCATTCATAAGGCGAAGGTGGTCTTAGTGGCCAGAGATCCTGAAGTGGTTGACACTCTGGCCAATATTGAAAATGAGGAAGAACAAGACCAGGAAGTCCAACTAAGTGGCTTTAAAATAGACACCACTTGCACAACCATTGCCAAAGAAGCTCCAAAGGTGAAAACCCTGGCTAACTATGAAGCCATCTGGAGCCTGCCAGTGAACCAGATGATGAAGAACATGCAGTATTTTCCTGACATGGGACTAGGGAAATATAATTAAGGAGTTCCAAAGTAGCCTAGTTTAGCGGTGAACAAAGGAAAGAATGGTCTCGGATACACTCCTCCAGCTGTCAAAGGGCAAAAAGTACTGAGGATGACTAGGAAGATCTTCGTCACTTACTACCCTACTCTCAATGGATACTTTGTGAAAGGAGTGGATTTACCCTTTTGTGGGAATGTAGAGCCATGGTTTGATGAAACCACCGCCAAGATGCAACCAAGACTTGAAATTTTCTTCCAAGACAAGTTTAATTGGGTGACTCATGAAGTGGAAAAATAGAAAATGCTAGTCAAAGAAGTTGACCAAGATAGTTACATCACTAGGATAGCAGAAATTGCACTGATTGAGACTGGGTCTTCCTCTAATGATCCTACAACATTGATCCAATCAAAGGAGGCACCTAGTCCTTGAGTTCTTATGAAGGGAGGATGGGAGAAGAAGATAAGGCTCACCTGGAGTCTGCCACTTCCCATTGATTTGAAAGGTTTCATTTGCTCTCTTCTAGAAGAGCCAAGAGCTTGAGAGTTGCATGAGCTCAAGCCCCAT
This sequence comes from Macadamia integrifolia, assembly GCF_013358625.1. NCBI lineage: Eukaryota > Viridiplantae > Streptophyta > Magnoliopsida > Proteales > Proteaceae > Macadamia > Macadamia integrifolia. Next base: position 25,296,701 of record NC_056557.1, on the reverse strand, counting down.
CCTTTCAAAGGAAGACGTGTGTATACACAAAGGATGATGGTTTGTATGTACTGTTCCTGAACCAATTGCAATGGGAAGGCTCGTGAAGGTGGTCAAAGATGTGACCAAGGTACCGGGATGGGATCCCTCAACAGGCTCAAAAAGATAGACTTCATAGAAAAAGGATTGAGTAGTCTCCATTGATCTTCACCCCTCAGAAAGTTTGGCTTCCGAGAGCACGAGATTGATCAGCTAGTATTCATAAAGAAGCAGGCACCTGTCCAGAGGAACCATTACACCACCAAAGAAATAGCAGCAACTTTCTTAGAAGGCAAAGAAGGCCCTTTGCCAGATCTCCTCATCCATCAAGCCATTAAACCACTTCTGAACTAGACAAGCATTAGAGAAAACTTCAAGTTTGCTCATGCTATTGAGTCAACTAGCCTAAATACCCCTACTGAAAGCATCAAGCCAGTTATCGAGACTGTAGTCGAATCTATTATTTATGATTCTGTGTCAATCCCCCCTTTTGAGAAGAGTCCAAAGTCCTTATATTACGAGTCTATTACACCTTCTTTCATGAATGAAATTTTTGATCTGAGTATGACTTGCCTTCTTTTTTCGATGATGATCTTAATAAATATCAAGAATTAATAAAGCATCCATGAGGATACTTGGGTTATTAATCAAGGAGCCTACCAATGTCTTCGAGAGGTAAAAATTGGTATTACCCTTGATGACGAAGAAGCAGAATGGATGAGTAATCTTCTGAAGGAATTCGCTGAGGTCTTTAATTGGTCTTACGAGGATATGCTTGATATTGAACCCAACATTGTGCAACATTGATTACCGACTTACCCTGGGGCAAAGTCAGTAAAACAGAAGCTCTGACGAATGCGGCCAGAATGGAGTGAGAGGATCAGGGAAGAAGTTGTGAAGTAATGGAATGGAATGCATGTTTCTTACAAGTGGTAAAGTACCCCTAATGGTTGGCCAATATTGTACCAATACCGAAGAAAGATGGAAATGTACGAATGTGCGTAGACTATCAAGATCTTAACAAAGTAAGCCGTAAAGATGACTTTCCATTACCTCACATTGATGTATTGGTGGATAATACGATAGTGCATACTTTATTATCATTTATAGATGGATTCTCGGGATACAACCAAATAAGTATGCACCTAGAAGATCGTGAGAAAATAGCCTTCACCACTCCATGGGGAGCCTATTATTACAAGGTGATGCCTTTTGGATTGAAGAACGTCAGGGCAACTTATCAAAGAGAAGCCACGGCCATATTGCATGAATAAAGATGTGGAAGTCTATATAGACGACATGATAGTAAAGTCTAAAGATTGACAGGGGTATATTCCCGCACTAAGGCGATTCTTTGAAAGAATTAAGAAGTATCAGCTGAAGTTGAACCCTCAAAAGTGTGTATTTGGGGCAACAGAGAGAAAATTGTTAGGCTTCTTGTTGAGTGAAAGAGGCATTGAAGTCGAACCTATCAAGATCAAGGCAAATCAGGAAATGCCCATGCTTTGGACTGAGAAGCAAATACGAGGATTTTTGGGTCACATCCAATATATTAGTAGATTCCTAGCTCAGTTGATTACAATCGGTGAACCAATTTTCAAGCTACTAAAGAAAGATCCGCCCACAGAATGGAATGACCAATGGCAACAACCCTTTGACAAGATTAAGGAGTACCTTATGAACCCACTAGTATTCACACCACCAGTGGAGGGAGAACCACTTCTATTGTATCTGTTCATGGGATAGTATTCCTTGGGCTCTTTGCTAGTACATAAGAAAAGGGAAAAGGGGGCAGAGCACACCATATATTACCTCAACAAGAAGTTTCTAGAATATGAGACTCGATACACATCTTTGGAAAGAACTTGTGCTGTGTTGATTTAGGCAACTAAAAGGTTACGACACTACATGGTTTTCTATCCAGTGCATTTGATCTCAAAGATGGATCCCATTAAATATCTCTTCGAGAAACCGGCCTTAAGAGGAAGGATGGCCCATTCATTGCTTTTGCTATCAGAGTTTGACATCACCTATCTTACTCAGAAATCTATCAAGGGCTAGGTCATAGCTGATCATTTGGATGCTCACCCCACAAAAGATGGAAGGTCCTTGGATGATGCCTTTCCCGATGAAGGAATCGTAGTGGTAGAGGAAGAAGGTACAATTAATGAATGACAGTTATTCTTTGATGGAGTAGCAAATTAGAAGGGATGTGGTGTGGGAATATTATTTGTCACTCCTGATGATCTTTATTTGCCTTCGTCATTCTGCCTCAACTTCCCCTGTACCACAACATTGCTGAGTTCCTGCTTTAACTATTAGGGTGAAAAGGATCAAGGTTTATGGTGATTCATCCATTGTCATCAGTTAGACACAGGGAAAGTGGAAAATTAGAGATGAGAAGCTAAAGCCATATCAAGAGCATCTGGAAGAGGTGATTGAACCCTTTGATAGGATCTCGTTCAAATACTTCCAGAGGGATAATAATAGGTTTGGTGATGCCCTTGCAACCTTGGCTTCTATGGTAGAGTGCAACCCTATGGCTAGAGTCCGACCATTCTTGGTAGAATAAAGAAGCAGGCCCATTTGTCAGAATTTAGTGAACTCTCTCACTATGGATGGTCGGTCTTGGTTAGCTCACATGGTGGATTTCATCAGGGAAAGGAAGTATCCAGTTGAAGCAACTAACAGAGAGAAGAAGTTTTTGAGAAGATAAGCCACCAAGTTTATTCTCTAAGAGGATTTGTTATACAAATGGTCCTATGATAGAATACAATTGTTGTGTGTAGATGAGGAACAAGCTACAACTATCATGGAAGAAATTCATCAAGGTCTTTGTGGACCCCACATGAATGTTATCTAAGAAGATCCTCAGGCTAGGATATTATTGGAACATAATGGAAGCAGATTGCGTGGACTTCGTCAAGAAATGCCATAAGTGTCAGATATTTGCTAACATCATACATATCCCGCCAACAGAGTTGCATTCGCTTAGTTCACCTTAGCCATTCTCCACTTGGGGCATTTATATCATTGGAAAGGTCAACCCTAAAGCATCCAATGGCCGCGAATTCTTCTTGGTAGCCATTGATTATTTCACCACTTGGATAGAAGCTCAGTCCTATGCAGTCCTCACATCTGCTAAGGTGGCCAAGTTCATCTAGGAAAATATCATTTCCTGATATGGAGTACCTCAAGAATTGATATCAGATCAAGGATCCCACTTCTGGGGTAAGACTGATGAAATCTGCATAAAATTTGGTATCAGAAGGCATTGCTCTATCACTTATAGGCCGCAGGCCAATGGGGCAGTAGAAGCAGCTAACAAGAATATCAAAGTCATTCTGTAGAAAATGATAGAAACACACAAGGATTGGGCTGATAAGTTACCCCTTACCTTATAGGCATACTGGACTTCTATACGATGCTCGATAGGGGTAACCCCTTTCTCTTTGGCATATGGGGTTGAGGCGGTTCTACCCATGGAAATCCTTATACCATCCCTAAGAGTTCTTCTTGATAGTTAGCTACCTGAAGGAGAGTGGGTGAAGGCCAGACATGACGAGCTCAATTTTCTTAATGAAAGGCGCATGAAGGCCATGGATAGTATGAAGAAGTATCAACTGAAAATGGCCAGGGCCTTTAACAAAAATGTGAAGCCCCACCATATAAAGGTGGGTGAACTTGTTCTTCGAGAACAAAGAGCCCCAATTCATGACCCAAGAGAAAATTTCAGGCCTAACTGGAGTGGCCTATTCACTGTCAAAGAAATTCTACCAGGCAAAGCTATGAAACTCATAGACCATAACGACGAAGAAATACCAGGACTGGTTAACGTGGATCAACTCAAGAAATATTATGTCTAAAAGGGTGAATAGCCTGAACTACATTAGACCTGATTCCTTTCAAGGGATACGTAGGCAAGTTGACATGTGCAAGTGCAGTCTAAACCATCTAAAGGTAATAAATTGGTTCCTTAATTAATAATCAAGGTATCTTAAAAGATCATCATAGTTTGAGTCCCCCAAGAATTTCCATTTGGCATGAAAGGACATTAGGTATCTGTCATCCACCCATTGGTCCGTCAGTTCTTATCGAGGATTCTATCCCCCAAGAATTGCCATTTGGCATGAAAGGCCATTAGGTATCTGTCATTCACCTATGGTCTATCCATTCTTATCCAGGATTCTATCCCCTAAAAAAATTACCACCCGGGACCAGTTTATCAAGGCTAGTTTATTCTCCACCCTTGATCAGTCAAAGTCAAAAGAAAAAAGGAAGAGCTTGATGCAAAAGTGGTAAAGGCTTGCTTGAATCATTAGCCAATGAGTTATGCTTTGATAAATCATCATAACTCATTGTTTGTATTGGTTTCAGGAAAATTCATGGGCTCATTGGATAAGACATTGAGGAAATGGACCTTGGACATAAATATAAGGGCACCAGGATTGCTAGAATCCATGAATGTGTTATTTCTTGGCCAAGTTGGATGTGTGAAGCTGCATCACCAATTATTCCGATAGATGCCTCAACATTAGGATGCCAACCTGTATGTATTTCAGTTTGGATTAGCGGAGATTTGCTCAACTCTTGAAGAATTTCGGGTTTGTATGCTATCTCCACCCAAAGGCAGTCTGTTCTAACCCTCTTTGAAGAAGAATTGCTTAGAGGAAATTCATGATTTCTTGGGATGGAAAGTAGAAGAAGTAAAGTAGTTTGTCAGGTATAGGAAGGTCGACATTCTAAAGGTGGCTCAGATCATCATCCAATATCTACCAATGGGAGGAATCCATCATTAACGATCCCTTGATGCTTATTTACTTTACATGACAGCTCGTTATGTTCTCCACACTCCCGGGCATGGTGCACCATCTGTTCTGATTGAGGTAGTAAAATAGTTGAAGAAGGGAGGTGACATCGTCCCTATGGTTCTTGTAGAAACATTCAAGGGATTTGATGACATGAGCTATGGCCAGAGATTTAGACTCGATCATTATCAAGGGAGTTCTGCTATTTTTTAGATTTGGCTCCTCGAGAAACTGAAGCTCACCATACCATTAAGGGGAAGCCCACTCGGAGTTTTTTTGTTACTGGGATAAGAGAGAAGTTCTGGAATTTGACCTTATCACCGATTGGAAGAAGTACTTGCAGGAAAGGACTATACAGGATATCGCACGGAGGTGCCCAGGGAGGCCACAAGAAGATTTTCTGATGAAGACCCCTGGCCACAACTATGTCAGACTGATGGGATTGACACACACGTCATTTTATTTGCCTATGTACATTTACCGACAATAAGGGCTCGAGGACACAGACCCAGAAGAGTTAGTGAACTTTTACCCACCTCAAAAATTGTCTCCCCACCTTGTTATTCATCTATCCTGTCTGTGGTAGGAAAGTGGTCCCCCTTTCTCATGTAATTCACTTGGTAATGGAATGAGGAAGTATTTGGATTTTCGTGTTATCCTGATTATTCTAAGTATGACTTGAGTTATGGAATTGATTGTGCCTAAGTACAAAAAAAAAAAAAAAAAAAAAAAAGTAGAAAGATTTTATTTGTGCCAAAAGTAAGTTTTCATAGAGATGTTGAAATAAAATAATGAACAAACAAGGGGAGGGGAAAAGAAAAAAGAAATAAAATATCCATGTGTTTGTGTATGCAAAAAATACAGGAACAAATCCCTATGGGTCAAAAGCCATTATTAAGAATCAGATTCTAAACCAAAAATCAAGAACCAAGGAAAATCCAAGAGGAGACATAGTTGACCCGGCCCCAGGAGGCCCAATCTCATTGACCCGGTCCCAGATTGCCCAGCTTGGTTCAAAAGAACCCGCCTGGAAGACCAGATAGCCCAGTCTGATTCGAAAGAACCTGCCTAGAAGACTAGATAACCCAGCTCGATTCGAAAGAACCTGCCTGAAAGATCAAATAGCCCAGCTCAGTTTGAAAGAACCTACCTGGAAGACCAGATAGCCCAGCCCGATTTGAAAGAACCCGTTTGGAAGACCAGCTAAGGAAAATCCAAGCATCAAACATTTTTTACTTCTTGTAAGATTGGAAGAGCAGTGAATTCCTCTTTTGTAACCATTGGTTCCAGATAGTCCAGATTGGCCCGAAAGACCCAACGTGGAGACCATATTTCCCTGAATTGGCACATGCGAAGCCTAGCTAAGGAAGAATCAGGATCAAAGTACTAACCTTTTTTTAAGGATTGGAAGAGCAGTGAATTCCTTTCCAAAATTGGCAGCCCTAGGTAAGTCCTCAACTTCAAAGTAGGTAGGAGATATTATCTGTTGAATTTTTCAACTCCATCATAACTGATCAAGATGATGGCAGTACTTGCTCCGAGTGACAAAATGTGGTCGTTCTTTTCTTTGCCCTTCGACCGTTGGCACATGCCTCGACCAAAGAGGAGCATTTTGTAGACACCCAATTTTGTCACCCTCCTCTGACTATGATGAAATATGGATCTTGGACGTGACTTCTGACTTTTGACCGATAGAGATGCTGATGGAAACATTCCCCTACCCAAAACCCTGGAAATCCCCGTGTAGGAGAGAGGAAGGTCTAATTTTGACTTTTTATATATGAAGGACTCTGGTCAAGATGACCATATAGATGAATAGTGCTTAAAAATACGATTCCGATGATATATGATGCACCAAAATCAGACCGACGGATCTCCGATAATCATTCCCGAAAAATCATGCCTTCCCACACATATACCGTGTACATGGACAGTCCCACTGGAAACCTAGAAAAATCCCTCACCTAACCCAAACACCCTAAAATTCATCCCCTACATACACAGATAATCCCGAAACACTCCCAAGTCTGAAACCTTAGAAATCCCCATGTGGGAGGGAAGGGGTCCAATTTTGACTTTTCGTATATGAAAGAATCCGGTCAAGATGATCATACAGATGGATAGTGCTCAGAAATGCGATTCCGACATATAAGGTATGCCATAATCGGATCGATGGAATTCAGGCAATCATTCCCTGAAAATCACATTTTTTTCGAGCGCATGTCGCGCACACCGACCACCCAGCCATCCGACCCAGCCATCCTGGCCAGCCCAGCCAAGCCTAGCCTAGTAGCACACCTGTGCAAGGGCCTACCGCACATTGTGCACAGCCCTATCGCTCGCTATGCGCTGATCTACTGCACGCTGTGCATGGGCCTGCCTCACGCTGTGAGCAAGCCTGCTTCATGTTGTGCTCAAGTCCGTTGCACTCTGTGCATGGGCTTACCGCACACTATGCGTGGGTCTACTGCACGCTGTGTGTGGGCCTGTTGCATGCTGTGCGCGGCCCTGCCACATAGTGTGTAGGCTCTGCCGCACACCTTGCACATTGTGCCCACACACCATGCACACCTGGCCCGCACAACGTGCACATGGCCCACACACCGTGCATATGCCCCGCACACCCATGCATTCGCATACCCGTGACATCACCCAACCCTTGGCAAAACCTTCTCACTCCTCTCGCTTTTCTGAAAACTACCTTTTTCGACAAAACTCTCTCTCCTTCAGCTTCTCTAAAAACTACCTTTTCTGGAAAAACTTTCTTTCTCCTCCTGCTTTTTTGAAAACTGTCTTTTCTAGAAAAACTTTCTCTCTCCTCTCGCTTTTTTGAAAACTACCTTTTCTGGAAAACCTTCTCTCCTGCTTTTTTGAAAATGACCTTTTTCGATAAGACTTTCTCTCTCCTACTTTTCTGAAAAATGCCTTTTCCATTAAAAATTTCTCTCTCCTACTTTTTTGAAAACTACCCTTTCCAAACTTTCTCTCTCCTCTTGCTTTTCCAAAAATCACCTTTTCCAAGCTAAAATTTCTCTCTTCCCATTTTTTCTGTAAACCCCCTTTTACCTACTGGACAAAAGCTCTCCCCACCCATTTTTGCCTTTAACCCCCCCTTTTACCCATTGGACAAAAATCCTATTTCTTCACTTTAGGTAAGAGCCCCCTTTCATCAAATGGATAAAGGGATTCCCTCTCTCCTACTTGGTTGAAAAAAAACTATAAATACCCCCTCCCTTAGAAGAAACACACCAACAGACACCTGATTCCCTTTCAGAGTGAAATTTTCCTCCCCTCCACTTTCTTGATTTTCTTCTGATCTTCGGAGCGATCTCGTCAAGATCCGAAAACTCATTCGGATCTTCGAAGTGTTCTTCAGGATCTTGAAGATCTTCAATCCAAATTCTTATTTAGATCCAGTTTTTAGCCCAAAATAGTATGTTCTTGAGCAACCTCTCTTGAGTGTTCTTGAGCTTTCTTGAGCATTCTTGAGATAGAAACCCCCATTTTTTGAGGTTCTTTGGGTGTACGAAGAGATCTTTGTTATGATCTGAAACTCTATTTGGATCATCAAAGTGTTCTTCGGGACTTTGGAGTTCTTCAATCCATTTTTAGGTCAACCCATTTCTTTTTCAAAAATATCCTTTCCTAGCTGAACCCTTGTCCGAGTGTCCTTGGAATCTTTCTAGGAATAGCCATTTCCCAGTGGAAGCTCTGCCAGAGTGCCACCTCAGCCTAGCCCTCCCTTAGCCTATCCCCAGCGGAAGCTCTGTCAGAGTGCCACCTCATCCCAAGCCTAGAAATAGCCATTCCCAATGGTAGTTCTGCTGGAGTGCCACCTCATCCCAAGCCCAAAAATAGCCTTTCCACGTCGAACCTTTGTCCGAGTGTCCTTGAAATCTTTCCAAAAATAGCCATTCTCAACAGAAGCTCTGCCAAAGTGCCACCTCAGCCTAGCCCTCTCTTAGCTTATTCCCAGTGGAAGCTCTGCCAGATTGCCACCTCATCCCATGCTTGAAAATAGCCTCCTTTAGCCAAAACTTTGTCTGAATCCAAAGCAAGAAATAGCCTTCCTAGCCAAAGCTCTGTCTGAATCCAAATTCGAAAGCTATCATTTCTAGCCGAAACTCTGTCCAGATACCATCACAATCAGCATTCTTAAGAAAGGAAGTTGGAGGTCAAAACCACCTTCCCCTGAGCCAGGAGAATCCAAAAAATAGTCCAAGCCGGTACCAATCAGGGGCCTACCCCTCTTAACCCCAAACATGGGTCAAATTCAGTTATAATCTCTCTCCTCATTCAAGAAAAATGTAGACATCTAATAAGCCTTGTTTTAGTGTATATAATAGTTTGAATTCAATTAATGTATATATGTGTGATAACTTAGCCATACATGTGGAATAGTAATAATTATGGAAAATGTTCATTCTCAAGCATTTAGCAAGAAGACCGGTTGAACCAGGCAGATTAGGTGCTTAACACCTTCCCAACTCCGTAACCTGACAGTTACCCTAAATCTCTAGACTAGACCAAATTTTGGGCCCTTTTCTCAGGAATTGGGCCCACCCCCAGGTCTTGGCCTATAACCTTAGGTGGTGACTCCAAACCCCATTTGCATGATCCCGATCCCCGAATAGGACCATCATCAAAACCTCCGTCTCAAATGACGAATTTCACACTCTTGAGAAATTGGCCTCCATGTATCTCCAAGCGGTGATATGGTGGTGCGGAGCCCGTAAGCGAAGCACACACGAATCGAATCCCCTCCCCCTTGCCATGAAGGTGAGGGGAAAGAGAGGAGAGAGGGCGGGGATCCATCTCCGGTTGCTACCCTCACAAGCGCATGCAGTGTACATGCAGGGCTGCCCAGTGCATGAGGTGTGAGTGTGAGGCTGGCCTGCTAGTTGGCTAGCTAGCTAGTTGGCTGGCATAAGGATACGTGCAACTAGGTGTGAATTTCTAAAAGTGATTGTGGGAGATCTAGTGGTCTGATTTTAACATACCATATATTGTAATTTTGAGTACTATTCATCCGTACAGTCATTCTGATCGGATTCCTTCGTATATAAAAAGTCATAATTGGACCCTCTTCCTTCCCACACAGGATTTCTAGTGTTTTTGGATAGGGTTGCCATAGCCAATTGTCACCTCTGTTAATTGAAAGCAATGGGTCATGTCCACGATCTATAATTCATCGTAGCTGGAGGAGGGTGACAAAATTGGGTCTCTACACTCTCGGAAGCCAAACTTTCTAAGGGGAGAGAGGTGGTGGAGACTGCTCAATCCCCTTTCTATAAATTCCATCTTTTCAAGCCTATTAATAGAGGCTATCCTGGTTCTATTGTCACATCTCTGACCACCCTTATGGATCTTTCCATTGCATTTGATTCGGGCACAGTATATGTAGACCATATTTTTTGTGCTCTTCTTTGCTTCACATATACACTTATTCCTCCTAAAGGCTGAGGCTTGAGCTTATGTAACTCTTGGGCTCTTGGTTCTTGTAGAAGGGAGAAAATGTAGCTTTTTAAATCAATGGGAAGCTGTAAACTCCAGGTGAGCCTTATCTTCTTTTCCCATTCTCTTTTTAGGAGGACTCAAGGACTTGGTGCCTCCTTTGACTTGATCAATGTTCTGGGTTACTAGAGGAAAGCCCATTCTCAATTAGTGTAATTTCTACTATCCCAGTGATGAAACCTCATTTGTTGTTGTTCTACCTCATGAGTTACCCAGTCGAACTCATCTTGGAAAAATATTTTAAATCTTGGTTGCATTTTTACGACAGTTTCGTCAAACTATGGCTCAACATTTCTGCAAAAGGGAAAATCTTCTCCTTCCCTATGAAGTACCCATTGAGAGCGGGGTAATAAGAGATGGATATTTTTCTGGACATCCTTCGTACCTTTTACCCATTGCTGCCATTCTTGCTCCTTGGTCTGGGGGTTTGAGGAATGTACCCAAGACCACTCCTTCCTTTGCTAACCACCGGAGTAGGTAATTTTGAAACATCCTGATGATACTTTCCTAATCCCATCCCTAGAAAGTATTGCATGTCCTTCATAATTTGGTTCATCGAAGGGCTCCATATAGATTCATAGTTAGCCAAAATCTTTTCATCTGGCATTTCCTTGGCAAGTGCTGCACAAGTTTCCTTTATTTCAAAACCGTTAAGTTTCCTGGTTTTATTTTTCTCCATTTTCAATGTTAGCTAAGGTGTTAACCACTTCGGGGTCTCTGACTATTGTAATAACCTTCCCTTCATGAATGAATTTCATTGTCGATGGAGACTAGAAGATATAGCCTTCGCATGATGTAACCAAGGCCTTCCCGAGAGCATGGTGAAACATGCTGGTATATCAGATCTGGAAATTAATATCAAACTTCACCGAGTCGATCATTACGGCGATGATGAGGATGCCAAGAATTTTCCTATTGGTGTTATCGTATGCCTGTATGGTTTGGTTTGACGGCCTCATCTCTTCCAGGTTATTGCCAATACTCTTTGCTAAGCTTAAGGATAGAACACTTAGAGCGGACCCATTGTTAATGAGAACTTGGGGAACAACCTCGTCAAGACATTCTACCGTGATGTGTAAAGGCTTATTGTGCTAGGATCCTTTGAGGAGTTCAGAGTCTTAGAACATCAATGATTGTACCGTATAAGTTACCCCTACTATGTGCGAGAGATGCACTGGATCTATCTCGATCGATACTTACACATTGGTAAGAGATTTCAAGACTGTTTCACAGTGTGTGGGGGAGGCCATCAACAATCCCCAAATTAAGATATTAGCTTGGGCCTTCTTGAGCTGAGCCAAGACTGGATTCTCCAGTTCTTTCTTGAAACCACTAGTTCTAGCCTCATTAGTCCTTGACTGTTCTACTGCTAGGGCCTTGCCTTTGTAGTCTCTTCCACTTCGAGTTTCCATCACATTGACAGGTTTCTTTATGATGATCTCCGTAGGATAACACTCTTCATCATCACTATTTGTTATGGTAATTATTCCTACCATAGGATCATCCTCTTCTTCTGATTCTCCTTCCCTGTTGGGAGTGGGAAGTCGGGGTCCTCCACAAATATCTAGAGCCCTATCTTGCACCTTCTTGACTGCATTGGAAAGCTGCGTAACTGTTGTATCCACCATCTTTGCAAGTGTGGCATGCCCCCTGCTTTTTCAAGGATTCCCAACTACTCGGTGTAGTTGTGTTCACCGATGGCTACTTCACCTAACATTTGATCAATTTCATCAGCCTCAAGTTTTATGTCAACCAAACGATTATAGACATAACCCATATGTTCTGCTATAGGGTTTGCTTCACCTTTAAAAGTGATCTCATACCCCTCACTATCTTCTAAATCTAATGTTGGCTCATCTCCTTTCATGTGAATCATGAGTACTGACTGAATTGCATCGGTAGGGTCAATCATCGGGTCATCTTCTTCAATTGTATATATAGAATATCCTCCAAGATCTCTGGGTGAATAATATCCAGACTCATCATCTTCATTATTGTCCCAAGGTCCCTGGTAGTCATCCCTGTCTTGGTACTCATCATCACCTTGAGAATCAGAGTCATCCCCATCATTCTCATCTTTACTCTCATCCTCATCGTTTTCGTCATCATCTTGTTCTTCACTGATTTCTCCCTCACATGGTTCTTCATCAACTTCCTCTTGACTATCAAATTCTCCTGTAGCCAAATGTTCATAGTATTCAGAGCATATGGACTGAAATATTTCCATAGGGCCAGACTAGACCTCATTAGCTCGAAGATGGATTAGACCAGACTCATCATATTCTATGTCACTCCTGATGTGGATTAGGGAGGTGTGCTCTTTGATTTGTTCCCCTATTGCCAATACCATCACTACTCTGAGGAGATTATCTATGAGTTCTTCAATTGTCCCTGGATTGTCCTCCTATGGTACGATGGGCTGAATCATAGAAGTAGGATCATTATCTTGATCTTCCACTAAGACATTCACTGAACCTGTTGACAAGTTCATCTTTGGTGAATCTGGTAAGGTGAGTATGTCTTTCCAATTGTATCTGCCAATCCTTACTTCCTTTGGATTATCCACCGATCCTTGGTAATGGGCCTGATATGAAGTGATGAGGGATACAAAGTGGGATGGTATGAAGGTGATGTGATGTGAGAGGTAGGATATAAAGATTAGGGATGATAAGATGAGGAAATTCCTTCTCCTTGATAGTATGGTGAAGGAGGATGATATGGTAAAGGTTGATGGTACAGTGGAGGTTGTTGGAATGGGAGAAGTTGATAGTATGGTGGAGGTTGAAGATATTATATGGGCTGAAAGTATGGTATGGTGGATCCTCCTATTGATGATGAAGGAGAGATAGTGGATGTCTAATATTTTGATCTTTCTTCTGATGACTTTTCTCTTTTGGGAGCCTTCATGGCCTTGGCCCTTTGACTAATGACTTTCCTATAGGCGTGGGCATTCAGGTGATTCTTCTGAGCTCTAAGTGTAATGAGTTGAGTGGGGTCACTCTTTGTTGGCTCTTCGTCTAGGTCATTCACATGATCATAAAATAGGGGATGAGAAAAGTGCTTATCTGACTGATACATATGAATGGCCCTTCGGAAGGAGTCAAATTCTTTTTGACAAGAATCTTTAATGAAACCACTGATGTACCTTACTAATTTCGGAGGAAGGGACAATCTCTGCACAAGCCGGTACTTCTTTCGCCACTCATCATGCCTCTCCTCATAGTACTTCTTAGAATCTCTAATAAAATGGGTTGGATCAAAGAACTGAGGATCCCAATTTTTCCATTCATCCATTGTTGTCAGCATGTTGACGGTTCCATGATTTGGGAGTGGATTGGTACTGACATTAGGAGATTGCTTGACCTTGACTTCAATAGTCCTGTTGTCTAGCAAATCCTAGAATGCATGTACATGACTTAGACACCTTGCTGTGGTGTGCCCCTTTTGAGTATGGTAGGCACAATATTCATGGTCCTTATACCAAGCTAGAGGAGGATTACTGATTACTCTTAGAGCCACTGTCCCTAGCAATCATTGCTTCTTTAGCTTCTCATACACTACTGTCACAGGCATTCCCAAATTAGTGAATTGTCTCCTCGGGCAAGGAGCCTTCTAAGTAGAAGTATCTGCTTGTATCACAAATGGTGAAGAAGAGGTGATGGGTGAGACTGACTATTGGACCGTAACTTACCACATTAGTTTTAAGACCCGTTCTCCATCTAACTCTGGTGTTCTTTCCTATATCTTAGGAGGATCCTTGATATTGGGCATCTCTTAGGATTCAATTCTCCACACGTGTCCTGGTGGCTATCAAGGCATCAAAAGTTCATAGATGTTGATAGTAAAGAACATCATAATAAGGCTTAGACAGGTTTTCAATCAACATTTCTACTTGCTCTACTTCTGAAGGCCGATCTGCCATCTTAGCAGCCTTATCCCTAAATCTCATGAAAAAGCAGTGAATCCTTTTCTTGGCTATTGTCTCAAGGTCTCAAGGTCTCAAACTCCTGACACTTCACATCTACTTCAGCATTGTATGAGTACTGCTTGGTGATGGCTTTCACCACTATTGTCCAATTCTGGGTTTGGGATGACTCCAACTGTGTGAGCCACCTTACTGCCGATCCTAATTGGGTTAATATGAAGGCTTGGCCCATTTGGTTGTCAGCAAGCTGCCACAATTTGGTGATACTAAGAAAGACTTTGAGATGAGCCTTGGGGTGCCCTGACCCATCAAACTTGTCGGTCTGCCACTTTAATTTCTCGGGAATTCTTGCCTTGGAGAAGAAACTCATCTCATCGGACTCCACCACTTGGCCTTCCGAACTCTTCCCTATTCAGATCAGATTCTTTAACTTTTCCAACTATTCTCTAATTCTTCTTTGCCTCTCTATCTTTAGAGGTTCCACTCAGACATGTGCTGCAAACTCCTCTTCCTCATCTTCAATCACTACCCTGGGAGGAGGGACCCCTGGAATAGGTTCCCCATTGACCATTTGGATGGGTAGGTGAAATTCCTCTCTGATCGGCTGTTCTGGCTTGCTCTGGCTCTCCTGAGTCCACTCAAGAAGAAGTCCCATGATGACTCGTAGGTCTGTCTTGATCCAACTCTGTTGTAGCTTATGCTAGTTCGGCCCTGGGTGGATTTTAGAGCATATGCAATATTTAAGCTATCCCAACCTTGACCTTGGCCATTTCTATCTGCAAAGTCTCCACAGGGCGGACCCAAGCTTACTCAGGGGATTCTGGGTTGTGTGGGTCCATGTGAACAAGGTCGTAATCACTTGGTGGTAGACAATCTCGAAGAGACGATGGAGGTGACACTGGACTTAAGCAAGTCAATTGATTACCTTGACGTGTCCAAATGGATTGCAGAGAATACTTAAGGTGTGGAATTGTGCCTAAATCAAAAGTGACTTATTTTAGGATTCTTGTATCCCCAACCCCTTGTTCATTCATCCACTAGATTAACAACTAATGATCCATCCAAAGTTAGTCCAATGATAGGGAGTGGAGAGAGGTTGATGCCCCTAGTCCACTCAATGTCATTAGCGAGAGATTCACACAAATGGCTTGATCAGAATACTTCTATTAAGACATTCTCTATCAATAAAGTCTTGCTTTTCTTAATCTTACCCCACTAGGTGACCTTCCTCCTAGTTTCCTCGGGTCATTTAGATAATTCGGCATTTTACTGGACATTGACAGAAATCAGCCCAGATCGCGTATGCCAAATCATCCATATTTTATTTCTAAGGAGGAAGGACACCTTTATCCGAAACCCACTTAGGAGAGCATTTCTTTATGACTAGAATGTATTATAGCTATGTTTGGTTGTAAGGAGAATAAAAGGGAAGGGAAGTGAAATTTTCATACTTAAAAAAGAAATATATGTAATCATTGCCCATGTAATTTTAACATTAACTTCAAATCATTCCATGTTTGGTTATAAAATTTCACTTTACTTTGCATCCATAAAATTTCACTTTACTTTGCATCCAAAACCCCTTGATATAATATATAAAATAAAAATTACATATAAAATATATCATTGCTAAATATGGTTGAAAAATTAAGTAGTTTATATAATCATATGGGGTAATGATTATAACATTTTTTTTAATGTATAAAAATTTCACTTCCTTTCCCTTTAAATTCCCATTGTAACCAAACAGAACCTATAGGAAAACTCCTTTTCAAGATCGCAAACAAATTCTATAGATCAGCTTGTCGTGTTCCTAGCATTCTTCATCTATTTCCTACATAATGCGAGTATGCGGTGGATGCAATAGGACCGACAAGGCTTCCTTGACAAGATCTATATATGCAAGTTACGTGATCCTTTTGATATACCCGCGGGTATGAGATTAAGGGGGTGACTTCCTTGCCCATTACTCGTGACTACACACGAGGTTAAGCAACTGGCCACGGGGTGGTGGAACCGTGAGAGATTGTGTGCAAAAGTATAATGCGGGAATATCATTATTTGATCTCAGAATGTCATAAAGTGCATGGACTGCCCTGAGGGTACTGGCATAATTACGAGCATCCTTGCCATTTAACAGGACCCCACACCCTTGTACAGGAAGCGGCTACCATTTGCTCTCCGAGTACTCTCCATGACATGCACTAACCTCCCTGAGGGTGTGGGCATGATAGGGAGTCCCTCACCAAATGATTTCACTTTGAGCATGATGCATGATGCAGTTAGTGAGTACAAATACAAACACAGGGTTAGCCAAATACGTTTTCAAACAAATGTGGTGGAAAATATCCTTGCATTTAGAGGTAGCATCCAGTGTCAGAAGCTTGACATCATCCCTAGTGGAGTCACCACTATGAGGGAAGTGGCCGAAGAAAGACCTTCTTCCCCTCTTTTGGGGGGGGGGGAGTCTTTAAGCAGTTAGCCCTTTCTCCTCTCTTTCTTTTTCTTAGGGATGGGCTACTTCTAGATTTTGGCTGAGTTGGCACTCCAACAGAGCTTTTTCTGGGAATAGGCTATGGGAGGGCTAGGCTGAGGTGACACTCCAATAGAGCTTCTACTAGGAATAGGCTATAGGAGGGCTAGGCTAAGGTGGCATTCTGATAGAGCTTCTACTAGGAATGAGCTGAGACCTAAATGTTTGAAGAACTTCGAAGGCTCGATGAATACTACGAAGATTTGAAGGAATCTTACGAAGATCTCTCTAAAGACTTGAATGACCTTAAGAGGGGGTAGGAGACTAAGGGAAAACTTTTCCTACACAAAATCTCGCTCAAAGAAGGCAAAGGATTGAAGAATTTCGAAGGCCTGAAGAACACTTCGAAGATCCGAAGTTATGAAGATCTCTCCGAAGACTTGAAAAACCTCAAGGGGGAAGGGGAGGAGAGAGGATAGAGCTTCTCTACTATGGATGCTCCTAAGAGGCTTGAGTGTTTGTTGTCTCTAAAACCAAAGGGAGGGGCTATTTATAGAATTTTGAAACCAATGGAGAGGAAAGAGTAATTCCTCAACCAATGGGGTGAAAAATTGATTTTTCTCAACCAATTGGGTGAAAGTATGAAATTTTGAGCCAATGGGGTGGAGGGTAAATTTTTGGGCCAATAGGAGCTCACACTGTAGGGTACAATAGCGGGACAATGTAAGGTGTATAAGCGGGTGAAGAGATGCGGGTGAAGAGAAAATCTCTTCACTAATCTGATCATGGGAATGTAAATTCTAGCAATCCATGGCAGCACACAAGGTGGGACAGGGGTACACAAGAGGTCAACAGGGGCACTGGAGGTTTGGCAGGGGCACTAGAGGTTTGGTAGGGGTGCTGGAGGCTAGGTAGTGGTGTTGGAGGCTAGGCAAGGCGCTAGAGGGTAGGCAAGGGTGCTAGAGACTAGGCAGGGGCTCTGAAGACTAGGCAAGGGCACTGGAGGTCGGGCAGGAGCGCTGGAAGCCTGACAGGGGCGCTGGAAGCCTGACAGGAGTGCAGGGTGATGGCAGGGGTGCATGCAAGGCAGACCATGGGTGCACAAGGTAGGCGGAGTGCTTGCGAGGTGGGCCGTGGGTGTGCAGGGCAGGAGGGATGCGTACGAGGTAGGCCATGGGCGTGCGGGGTAGACAGAGTGCCTGTGAGGCCAGCCATGGGTAAGTGAGGCAGGCGGGGTGCTTGCGAGGTAGGCCGTGGGTGTGTGGGGTAGGTGGGGTGCGTGCAAGGTAGGCCGTGGACATGCAGGGCATGGTCTAGGTGTATGCATGGGCGAGGTTTGGACGCTCATGGCATGGTGTGGGTGCTTACATGGGCAGGGTATGGGCACTTATGGCATGGTGTGGGTGTTTGCATAGGTGGGTTTAGGTGCTCATGGCATAGTGTGGGTGCTTACATGGGCGGGGTTTAGGCGCTCATGGCATGGTGTTGGTGCTTGCATGGGCAGGGTTTAGGTACTCATAGAGTAACTTCTGGGAATGATTGCGGGAGATCCGATAGTCCGATTTTGATATACCATATATCGTTAGGATCGTGATTCTGAGTACTAGGCATCCGTGTAGTCACCTAGGACCGAATTCCATCATATATGAAACATCATAATTGGACCCTTATTTTCTCTCACACAACGTTTTTGGGATTTTTGGTGGGTATGAAATATTTTCAGGTTGGATTACCTCAATCAATTTTCATCTTTATCGATCGGAAGAAAGAATTTGTGTCTAAGATCTATAGTACATCATAGCTGGAGGAGGGTGACAAAATTGGGTATCTACAATAGGCTATAGGAGGGCTAGGTTGAGGTGGCACTCCCGTACAACTTCTGCTAGCAATAGGCTATGAGAGGGCTTGATAAAACTCAAATAATTGAGGAACTTCGAAGGCCCGAAGAACAATTCAAAGATTCGAAAAACACTTCGAAACTTATGAAGATCTCTCTGAAGAGTTGAAGAACCTCAAGGGGGGAGGGGAGGCTAAGGTAAAGTGTCTCCTACACAAAAAGGCTTACTAAAAAATTTAGATGATTGAAGAACTTCAAAGGCCTAAAGATCACTTCAAAGATTCGAAGAACACTTCGAATCTTATGCAGATCTCTCCGAAGACTTGAAGAACCTGAAGGGAGGAAGGGAGGAGAGAAGACAGAGTTTCTCTACAAGGGGTGATCACTAGGAGGCTTGAGTGTCAAAAACCAATGGGGTGGGGGTATTTATAGATTTTTTTGGTCCAATGGGGAGAAAAGGGGGATTTCCTTAGCCAATGGGGTGAAAAAGTGAATTTTCTTGGCCAATGGGGTAACAAAGTAAATTTTTGGGCCAATGGGGTGAAGGGTGAATTTCTTTGGCCAATGAGGTGGAAAGATGGTTTTTTAGGCCAATGTTGTGAAAAGCTACTTTTTTGGGCCAATAGGAGCTCACGGTGTAGGGTACTCTAGCGGGGCAGTGCGGAGTACACAAACGAGTGAAGAGGGAATCTCCTCACAAAAATGGGTCATCAAAGTGAGAATTTCAGCCATTGGTGGGGATTTTGGGGTTCTCACAGGGGTGCCTAGGCTCTGTAGGGGCACCAAGGCTTCAGTGGAGGCATCAGAGCTTCGGTGGGGGTGCCAGGGCTTCGACGGGGGCACCGGGGCTTTGGCAGGGATGTTGGGGCTCTGGCAAGGGTTCCGAGGCTCTAGTAAGGGCATCGGGATCCAGCAGAGTGCCTAGGCATTGGATCGAAGCACATGGGGCGCTCAAAGCCAATCGATGAGCAATGTTGGCCAAAGTTGGTGCATGTGTGGGTGGGGTTTAGGTGTTCATGGCAATGTGTGGGGGCTTGCATGGGTGGGGTTTGGAGACTCATGGCATGGTGTGGGGGCTTGCATGGGTCAGGTTTAGGCGCTCATGGCATGGTGTGGGGGCTTGCATAGGTGGGGTTTAGGCACTCATGGTATGGTGTGGGTGCTTGCATGGGCGGGGGTTGGGCATTCATGGCAAAGTGTGGGGGCTTGCATAGGTGGTGTTTGGATAATCAAGTTGTAACTTCTGGGAATGATTGTGAGAGATTTGATGGTCTGATTTTGACGTATATATCTTTGGAATCATGATTCTGATAGTATCCATCTGTATAGTCTCTTTGGACCGGATTCCTTTGTATATGAGAAGTCATAATTGGACCCTTCTTTTCTCTCTCATGAGATTTCTATGAATTTTGGGTGAGTATGGAATGTTTCTGGGTTAGGTTACCTCAGTTAATGTAATCTCTGTCAATTGGAAGCGAGAGGTCGTGTCCAAGATCCGTAAGTCATCATCGCCGGGGGAGGGTGATAAAATTGGGTGTCTACTGAATGCCCCTCTTTGGCCAAGTCTTGTGCCAACAGCCAAAGGGCAAAGAAAAGAATGACCACATTTTGTCTCCTGGAGTATGTACTACTGTCATCTTGCTTGTCAATGATAGAGTTGAAAATGTAACAGGTAATATCTCTTAACTACCTTAAAGTGTAGGATCTTACCTGGGCCACTGATTGCGGGAAAGAAATTTAAACCCTTTCAATCTTGTTAGAAAATGTTGAACCATCATTTTACAAAGATTTGACCCTTCCTATAGAAGATGTTAGTACTTGAAACTGTTCTTGAGCCATCGTTTATAGAGATTTGAGCCCTCCCTACAGAAGATGTTAGTACTTGAAACTATTCTTGAGCCATCGATTGTAGAGATTTGAGCCCTCTGTGCAGAAGACTTTAGTGCTTGAAAATGTTCTTCCTAGGTTGGGGTTCCTTCTGCCAGTCCCTGGAATTGATCAATGAGATCGGGCCACATGGGGCCAATTCAAAGAGATTGGGCTGCCTAAGGCCAGTTTAATGAAATTGGGCCACCTAGGGCTAGTTCAATGAGATTGGGCCACCTAGGGCCGATTCAATGAGATTGGGCCACCTGGGTCCGGTTCAATAAGATTGGGCCGCCTGGGGCCGGTTCAATGAGATTGGGTCACTTGGGGCCGGTTCAAAGAGTTTCTTTCTTTTCTTGATTTTTTCCTTTTTTCCTTTGATTGGGATTCTTGAATTTGAATCTTTGGATTGGAATCTTCTTTTTTGCTCTTTATGAAGTTGATTTAATTTTTGCTTTTTATGAATGAGACTTGAATGTACTTTGGATTTTGCCTTCCATTTGAATGTTATTTGGATTTTACCTTCCATATGAGTGTGATTTGAATTTTACTTACCACATGAATGTGATTTGAATTTTACTTTCCACATAAATTTGACTTGAATTTCACTTTCCACATGAATTTGACGTGAATTTTTACTTTCCACATGAATTTGGTTTGAATTCTACTTTCCGCATGAATTTGACTTAAATTTTACTTTCCACATGAATTTGACTTGAATTTTTTACTTTCCACATGAGTTTTAATTTTTCTTTTCACATGAATTTGGTTTGAATTCTACTTTCCACATGAATTTGACTTGAATTTTTCTTTGAATTTGATATGCATTTTATATCTTGTGGTAAGAATCTTTAAGTTATACCTTGGAATTAGAATCTCAAATATTTTTTAAACAAATTTTTTAACCATAAAATGGTCCCCCTTACTCATTCCGATTTTTCTGGGTTGAGAATGAGTTGTGAGTGGGTGAGCTCGGGTTTTTGGGACCTCCTTGAAGATTCGAAGATCGTTCGAAGTTCTTTGCATTTTGTCAAATTTCTTCAAATTTCCTTTGAAGATGTTTGAGTTTTCTTTAAAGTTTTTCGAAGATCTTCATCCTCTCTTTGAAGATCCTCATGTCAAGTTGCCTACATATCCCTTTGAGAGGAATCAGGTCTAGCGTAGTTCAGGCTATTCACCATTTCAGACATAATATTTCTTGAGTTGATCCATGTTGACAAATCCAGGTATTTCTTCGCCATTGTGGTCTATGAGTTTTACAGCTTTGCCTGGTATAATTTCTTTGACAGTGAATGGGCCACTCTAGTTGGGCCTGAATTTCCCTCTTGGGTCATGAATTGGGGCTCTTTGTTCTTGAAGAACAAGTTCACCCTCTTCTATGTAATGGGGCTTCACATTCTTATTGAAAGCCGTTGCCATTCTCAATTGATATTTCTTCAGATTATCAATGGCCTTCATACATCTTTCATCGAGAAAGTTGAGCTCATCATGTCTAGCTTTCATCCATTCTCCTTTATGTAACTGACTATCCAGAAGCACCCTTAGGGATGGTACTAGGATTTCCACGGGAAGGACCGCCTCAACCCCATATACCAAAGAAAAAGGAGTTGCCCTTGTAGAGGATCGTATGGAAGTTTGGTATGCCCATAGAGCAAGTGGCAACTTATCTGCCTAATCATTGTGTGTTTTAGCCATTTTTTGTAGGATGACCTTGATGTTCTTATTAGCTACTTCTACTGCCCCATTGGTCTGTGGCCTATAAGTGGTAGAGCGGTGCCTTTTGATACCGAACTTTGTGCAGATCTTGTCAGTTTTACCCTAGAAATGGGATCTTTGATCTGATATCAGCTCTTAGGGCACTCCATATTGACAAATGATATTTTCTTTGATGAATTTTTCCACCTTAGCAGATGTGTGGACTTCATATGATTGAGTTTCTACCCATTTGGTGAAATAATCAATGGCTACCAAGATGAACACATGACCATTAGATGCTTTGGGGTTGATCTACCCTATGATGTCAATGCCCCAAGTAGAGAATGGCTAAGGGGAATTGAGTGAGGGCAACTCTGTTGGCAGGATGTGTATGATATTGGCAAATATCTGACAATTGTGGTGTTTCTTAACAAAGCTTACATAGTCTGCTTCCATTGTGTTCCAATAGTATCCTAGTTTGAGAATCTTCTTAGCTATCATCTTGGCATTCATATGGGGTCCACAAAGGCCTTGATGAATTTCCTCCATAATTGTTGTAGCTTGCTCTTCATCTATGTATAGCAACTGTATTCCATCATAGGACCTCTTGCATAACAAGTCCCCTTGAAGGATAAACTGGGTGGCATATCTCCTTAGAAATTTCTTTTCTCTATTTATGGCTACAACCGGATACTTCCTTTCCCTGATGAAGTCCACAATATGAGCGAACCAAGACCAACCATCTATGGTGAAAGAGTTCACTGAATTTTGATAAATGGGCATGCTTCTTTATTCCACTAAGAATGGTCAGACTCTAGCCATAGGATTGCATTCTACCATGGAAGTTGTTGGGATTTAAAATGTAACGGCAAACATATAGATCAGTGTAGCTACGGGTCGAACACAAGGAGAGCAACCACTTTATTTTTTTATTTCTTTTAATAATGTGAAAGTGAACCGATTAATGGTTGTGATCTAATTCTAATTACCGTCCTAAACATATGTATCTAAAAATATATCCTAACAATTCGTCATCTAAGAATTTAAAGACGTAAGCCACGCAATTAAAATTAAATAAATAAATAACCCATGTAATTTAAAAAAAAATAAATAAATAAAGGAAAAAATACTGAAATAAAAATAAAGTAAAAGAAAGGGGAGAAAGCTAGAGAGAGACTCACAAGTAGGTTTCTCTACTTAGCCCGAGGGATACATCATAATATGAGCTTCCCTACGTGACCAGAGAGTCACTCTTATAAGGGTTACTCTACTTGGCTTTAGGGAAAGGGAGACAATTAAAATAAAAGCAATAAATTGATGGTTCTATGGCTAGGAGGGGCAAAGCCAACACATACACTAGCCATGAACATTGGGGGAAAGGGATAGTAATAATGTAACGGCTGAAATTAAAATCCTAAATTAAGAAAGAAAGGGTAGTTAGAAGAGGGAATGAGAGGGGGGAGAGAAGACTATTGAAGGAGCCTACGTACTTGAATCAATGCTTGAACTTGGAAGCTTGGGTGATTTGAGATACTATTAGTACTAAAAACCAGATCTGGAATAAACCAAATCTGAAATTTCTAGTACTAGAGAAAACAAATCTTAAAAAAAAAAAAACTGAACTTGAAAAAAAAGATGCCCCATGGCTCGTGATCTTGTCACCTAGATCTAAGCCTAGAACTATAACTTTAAAATTTACAACTCAATTGCATAAATCATAAACATAAAAGGCTGAATAAGAATAAAAGAGTGCTTGCATTAATTAACATAAAAAACTATTACAAAAGTGATTAAAGCGAAAATAGAGAAGAGCTAAAACTAAAGAGTGAGAGAGGGAGAGGGAAAAGAAAACTAAGCATAAACTAGAAAATAAACTAAGGAGAATAATAAAATAGGAGGGGGGAGGAAGGGGCTTTTATAGGGTTTTTTTCTTGCCTCCTTCCTTCTATAAGTCTTCTTTAAGAAAAGAAAGAAAATAAATTAAATTAAATCTTGGTAAAAATCCTCATTCTCTGAGATATTGTGTGAGGAAAGAGAGAATCTGTTTTCAAAGTTAACAAATTCTATTCTTTCCTTACAATATTCACCAATATCTTGTAATATTGATTAAATCAGAAAGGAATCTCTGCATAGCATCTTCAAGATCTTGTGAGGTGGCAAGGAGAGAAAATAATCTTCAAGATTTTGAAGGAGAGAGGATGTGGTACCAATGAGTGGGTCCCACCTTTGGACTGGTTCTTGATTCACTTTAAGCACTTTCACTTGTAGACTTAGAAACTAAAAAAAGCAAGAAAAATAAAAAGAGTACTATCCAAAGTGGGGCAAAATATACACTTATATCCCTAAGATTTCACACATTATTGTGCTCATCAAATTCCTCCATACTTAACTTTTTCTCGTCCTCGAGCAAGATAAATAAATAAAGAAATGAAAGAAAAATCCTAACTCACTTTCGTAGGAATCACGGTTGCATTTAGCACGTGCAACAAGCCTTTAAACCCCTAAGTTACCCTAATGGATGAGTTGTGTCTCGTGGGTGTTTGCAGTGAATATACACCTAAAATTCAGAATAAATAAATCTCAACCTTGGCTAAAGGTAAGGCTCATACCGATCCAGAGCAAAGATAATTTTTCTTACAAGGGACCCCCACACTTGAACTTTTATTACCCTTGATCAATTCCAGGCACTAGCATATTTCTTAATTTGGAACTCACCTCGCCTCTTCCAAAACATCCTTATCTTAAGGCAAAACCACTTGTGAAGAAATAGGGAACCAATGACTAAGGCATTGGAGTGTTTTTGACCAAAACATATTACTAAGCATTAATGACATTTGCACATTTTTTTCTCCTTTTTTTTTTGCTTAAACTCTGTTCTACTCCACTACTTTTGGCCTGAATGACATGGTGGAGCAAACACCAGACACCCAAGTTACTTTGTAGCTTTACTTTTTGCATATGCCCACAAAGACAGTGATGCTAGAGTTCCTTCAGAAGTTTCCTCCCAAGGAATTTCGATCAAGACACCATGCTTCCTGAGGCGCAATGTCCTGTCTAGTTCTAAGGGAATCAACTCTTATTCTTCTTTAAACCACATTTCACATTTCATTTAAAATTGTGCATTTGTCAACCCATGCCAAATTAAAAAGAAGGTCTCAACTCCAAATCAAAAGTACAAGGAACCCACAGACTTACATATGGTCCAACACCATAAAACAGGGGTCTCTTATTTTTCAAAAGAAAGTCCCATCTCAAGACACAGGCTTGTTTCTTTCTTCTCAACAGGGTTTTTATACTTTCAAAATGGGTACCTTAGTCAAAACTTTTATTTTCATACATCAAGCAACCGAATGGTATGATCATTAGCCAAAAGCCAAAGTAGGACTTCATCCTTAGCAGGCTCAAAAAAAAACAAAAAGAAAAACAAATAAAACAAAGTGGAAAAAAGAAAAGAAACCGGTTTCCCTCCCCCACACTTAAGTCATGCAATGTCCTCAATGCATGGAAAGAATTAAAAATGAAGAAAATGCAAGGGTGTCATACCTGATTAAAAGTTAATCATCAGTGTAAAGCGGTTCATGGAGATCCATGACCTCTTCACTACCAGTATTAGGAAACTCGAGGAATGGCTTCAAACGCTGACCATTAACCTTCGACCCCTGTTCCTGGATTCAAAATCTCCACAGCCCCATGGGGATATACATTATGGACAATAAATGGGCCATCCCATCGGGATCTAAGCTTACCAGGAAAAAGATGCAATCGAGAGTTGTACAATAAGACCTTATCACCAATTGCAAAAGATTTACGCAGAATGTGTTTATCATGGAAAGCTTTGGTCTTTTCCTTGTAAATCCTAGAACTTTCATAGGCTTCATTCCTAAGTTCCTCCAACTCAGATAGTTGGAGCCTACGATGAATTCCCGCATCAGACAAATAAAAGTTGAGCTTCTTGATGGCCCAAAAGGCCTTATGCTCCAACTCAACTGGTAAGTGACAAGCTTTCCCATACACCAAAAGGTAGGGAGACTGACCAAGATCGGTCTTGAATGCAGTCCGATGGGCCCACAAGGTATCAATGAACCTAAGGGACCAATCCTTACGGTTGGGATTAACAGTTTTCTCCAAGATTTGTTTGATCTGCCTATTAGACACCTCCACTTGGCCACTAGTTTGGGGGTGATAGGAGGTAGATAAATTATGGGTGATCCCATACTTTTTCATTAGGGCCTCAAAAGGCCGATTACAAAAATGAGTACCCCTATCACTAATTATTGCACGTGGTGCACCAAAGCGGGAAAAAATGTTCTCTTTGAGAAACTGGACCACCACTTTGTGGTCATTAGTTTTAC
Source organism: Macadamia integrifolia (assembly GCF_013358625.1). Taxonomy (NCBI): domain Eukaryota; kingdom Viridiplantae; phylum Streptophyta; class Magnoliopsida; order Proteales; family Proteaceae; genus Macadamia; species Macadamia integrifolia. Next base: position 25,270,213 of record NC_056557.1, on the reverse strand, counting down.
AAGGTATGACCTCTATCCATTTAGAAACATAATCAACAGTCAAAAGTATGTATAAATTCCCAAAGGAATTAGGGAATGGTCCCATAAAATCGATACCCCATACATCAAAGATCTCAACTACCAAAATAGGGTTGAGGGGCATCATGTTCCTCTTATTGATACGACCAAAAGACTGGTAGGCGGGACAAGCCCTGCAAAAATCAAAAGCATCTCTAAAAAGAGTGGGTCAATAAAATCCACATTGGAGAACCTTTGCTGCAGTCTTCTTAGGTCCAAAGTGTCCACCACATGCATGATCATGACAAAAAGAGAGAATAGAATGTTGCTCATGATCAGGAACACATCATCGGAATATCTGATCCAGACATATCTTAAACAAATAAGGATCATCCCAGAAAAAGTGCTTAACTTGGGAATGAAACCTATACTTATCTTGGGTGGACCAGTGATCCGGAGTCACACTTTAAAACTAAGAAGTTGACAATGTCAGCAAACCATGGTTCACTGGACACTATAAATAACTATTCATCTGGAAAGTTCTCGTTGACTGGAGAATCGACAGTCAAGGAATTGGGAAGCTGGGATAAATGGTCTGCAACTAGGTTTTCAATTCCTTTTTTATCCCTAATTTCTAAATCAAACTCTTGCAAAAGTAAAATCCACCTAATGAGACGGGCTTTGGCATCCTTCTTTTGAACTAAGTATCTAAGAGCAGAATGATCAGTATACACCACCAGATGTGAACCAACTAAGTAAGACCGAAACTTTTCTAATGCAAACACAACCGCCAAAATTTCTTTTTCAGTGGTTGTATAATTGAGTTGTACATCATTTAAGGTCCTACTAGAATAATAAATGACAGTGGGCAACTTATTAATCCTTTTACCCAAAACCGCTCCTATGAAAAAATCCAAAGCATCATACATCACTTCAAAAGGTTCAATCCAAACAGGTGGTTGAACAATGGGTGCATTGGTCAACTCCTTCTTAAGTTGTTTGAAGAATTCTAGGCACTCTTTAGAAAACTTAAAAGTTTGATCTTTGGCAAGTAATGAAGTGAGAGGTCGGGCTAACTGACTAAAGTTCTTAATAAACCTTCTGTAGAAGCCCGCATGCCCTAGAAAAGATCGGACGTCCTTAACAGATTGAGGAGGTGGTAAATTATCAATTAAATCTACTTTGGCTCTATCTACCTTAATTCCCTCCTTGGATATTACATGGCCTAAAACAATACCAGATTTAACCATGAAATGGCATTTCTCCCAATTCAAAATCAAATTCTTAGATATGCACATTTTCAAAACTAGAGAAAGATGATGAAGACATTCAGAATAGGAATTCCCATGAATTGAAAAGTCATCCATAAATACTTCTAAGAATTTTTTGACTATGTCAGAAAATATGCTCATCATGCATCGTTGGAACATAGTAGGGGCATTGCAAAGCCCAAAGGGTATACGCCTGTAAGCAAATGTTCCATATGGGTATGTAAAAGTTGTCTTATGTTGGTCCTCTAAAGCAATTGGGATCTGGTTATAATCGGAATATCCATCAAGAAAACAATAGTATTCATGTCTAGCTAACCTCTCTAACATCTAGTCAATGAATGGCAATGGGAAGTGGTCCTTCCAGATTGTCACATTAAGTTTCTTGTAGTCTATGTACACTCTCCACCTAGATTGGACACGGGTTAGAATTAGTTCATTATTGGAATTGAGAACTACAGTCACACCAGACTTCTTAGGCATTACGTGAACTGGGCTTACCAATTGGTTGTCAGAAATAGGATAAATTATTCCATGATCCAAGCACTTTAGGATCTCTTTCTTAATAGCTTCCATCATCACTGGGTTAGCTCTTCTTTGGGGTTCCGAGGATGGTTTGGAATCATCCATAAGATGTATATGATGCTGCATAATAGAAGGGCTTATACCGTTGATATCAGCCATGGTCCAACCTAGGGCTTCCTTATTATCTTTTAACACTTTAAGTAACTCCTCTTCCTGGCTAGAAGTCAAATTTGAAGAAATTATTACAGAAAAAGTCTGGTTAGGCCCTAGGAAAGCATACCTCAAATTAGATGGCAACTTCTTAAGATCTAGCTTAGGGGGCTCAACTATGGAAGGTTTGGGAATAGAATTGGAAAGGGGTCCTAAGGGCTCCATAGGTGTGTGAAGACTTAAGACTTTAGAAAAGAAATTTTCACTATCATTATCCAACTCATCCATACACTCTTGGAATTCTAAATCAAAATTAATATCAAAGTTGGTAATTAAATCATCAAAAAAATCCAGAAAATCCTCAATTATATTAATCTCTTCTTCCATATGTGGTTGCTTGCCTATCCTAAACATGTTAAACTCAATAGTTTGGTTACCAAAAGATAATCTTAGGAAACCATTCTGGTAGTTGATTAATGCATTACTGGTAGCCAAGAATGGTCTTTTTAGAATTATTGGGATCTCAGCCTTGGTTGAGAAGGGCTTGGTATCCAACACAATGAAATTAACAGGGAAAATAAATTCCCCCACCTTTAGTAAGACATCCTCAACCATTCCTTTAGGAATTTTAACAGACCTATCTGCCAATTGTAGAGTAGTTCCAGTGGCTTTCAATTCTCCCAATCCAAGTTGCTTGTACACATGGTAAGGTAAAAGATTCACACTTGCGCCAAGGTCAAGGCATGCTCAATCTAGGTGTTGCCTATGACACAAGATATGGTAGGGCTCCCTAGATCCTTCTACTTGGCTACTATAGGCTGAGTAATTATGGAACTAATGTTACCTGCCAAGAACGCCTTTTTTGGCACACTAGTGATACGTTCGTAAGTACACAAATATTTTAGTACCTTTGCATAGGCCGGGATCTAGGATATGGCATCCAAAAGGGGGATGTTCACTTCTACCTTTTTGAAGACTTCTAAAATTTTGTCCATGGAAGCAGTCTTCCTTTTATTTAACAAGCGATTAGGAAATGGGACAGGATGAACATAAGGACTGTTAGGGATTTGCCCCTATTCAGAAGAATCATTTTTTTTTCCTCAACCAAATCATCTTTAGTTTCAGAAAAATCTTTAGGTTCATCAGATGAACCTGAAACAAGAGGCACACTTGTATCCTTTGAAGGAGAGTTAACATAAGTAATAGATGAGGAAGATTTAGGAACGCTCTATTGGTACTCTCTACCACTCCTAAGGGCATAAACAACATTACATTGGTTAGAGGGCCCTTGTTGGGTCTGACCTTATACTACATTCAGTGGTGCATTAGTTTATGTTTGTGAACTAATAAGCTGATGATGCCTAGGGTTAGGCTCTGGTTGACTGGGTAAAGTTCCTTTCTCCCTCTCATGCATAATTGAGACAACTTGAGTGAGTTCTCTTGTAAGATTTTGATGGCTTGTCATGAGGAGGGCCATAGTTTTTTCCAAGTCACTTATTTTACTTGCCTCTCCAGTATTGGTAAACCCTAGGGGTTGCTGATAAGATGATAGGAGAGGGGCCTTAGGAAAACTAGCCTGAGGTCCTACATTTGACCTAGGAAAAGCATTTTAGGAAAAAGATTGTTGTGCACAGGGAGGCCTTTGGAGTCCAGGTTGACCTTGATTATGGAAATTGGAAGGCCCTACTTGGTTGCCCTGATTCCAAGAGAAATTTGGGTGATTTCTCCATCCTGGATTGTAGGTGTTACTATATGGATTATTCTGGTATAAGGCATTAACACTATCATTAGAAGTGCCCCAGAGGTGTTAGGGCATTCTTCTAGGAGATGTCTAGGGGACTGGCACCAAGAACAAATCTTAACCAAATTGACTGATGATGGCTCTCTAGGAACAATAGCCTTAATTCTCTTGATTAGGTTATCCAAATGGGCTTCCTTGGCTACTATTCCATCCACGAAATATCCTTTTCCTCCTATGGTTCTTTCACTCTCTTGGGTTGATTCCCACTCATGGGTTTTGTCAGCTAAGTCAAGTAAGAATTCCCATGCCTTTCCTTCTTGTGAATCCCTCAGGGCACATAGACTCTATCATTTTTTTAGTTGGGTAATCAATACCCTCATAAATTATTTGACATAAATTCCATAGGTCTAGGCCATGGTGAGGGTATTCTTGGAGTAGATCCTTGACTTTCTCCATAAGTTTGGAAAATGACTCACTAGGCTTTTGCCTAAACTGAAGGATATCACTTCTAAGCTTATTGGTCTTGTGAGTTGGGAAAAACTTCTTAAGGAAGACAACTGTGAACTGTTCCCATGAGGTTTTGGAATTTGTGGGTAACCCATTCAACCACTTCTTAGCTTGGTCTTTCAATGCAAAAGTGATAAACCTAAGCTTAACAGCATCATTAAAAAGCTGTTGGATCTTAATTAGAACACATACCTCTTCAAATTCCCTTAGAAATAGGTATGCATCTTCAGAGGTCAACCCATGGAAGTGGGGCAACATAGTGATGTATTGAGATTTGAGTTCAAAATTATTGCCCTGGGCTTATGGTAGAACTATGCAGGAAGGTTGGGCTGTTCTAGCAGGGTAGAACCTATCTTTCAGAGATTTAGGTGAAGGGTTTTGCTGTTGGTCTCCCATATTGAAGGGTTTTAAAGAGAGCAAACGTATAGGGTCACTACTTGTTGGATCTCTTCTTTCTAACTGATTCTTAGTATTACGTACCCACCTAACACTCATGCAACAGAAAACTACCCACAACTAGAGTAAGACAAGTACAAAAGAATGGATAGCAAATTTTTTTTTATGATTTTTTAATGATTTTTTTATTTTTTTAATTTTTTTTTTGGCTTTTTGAGAGCTTACTGGCAAGGATCCGGGGTTGCTCAGGTCAATTCCTGAGGTACTGCTACAGGGCGAAACCTGTCTTTATCATACTGTGAGGTATGGCAACCTCCACCGATACAACTATTATTGCAAGTTGTTCTTCTCAGAAATTCAATAAAAGAAAAAGAAAAAACAAAACAAAGCAAACAAAGCACTCCGATTTACCAAAAGAAAGCGAAAAATAACATGAAACTATCTCCCTGGCAACAACGTCAAAAAATTGTTTGAGATTTTAAATATAATCGCAAGCGTACGGATCAGTGTAGCTATGGGTCGAACACTGGGAGAGCAGTCACTTTATTTTTTTTATTTCTTTTAATAATGCGAAAGTGAACCGATTAATAGTTGTGATCTAATTCTAATTATCGTCCTAAACATATGTATCTAAAATAACGTCATAACCATTCATCATCTAAGAATTTAAAGACACAAGCCACGAAATTAAAATTAAATAAATAAATAAATGAAAATAAACAACCCACGTAATTTAAAAAATAATAATAATAATAAATGAAGAAAAAAATGCTGAAATAAAAATAAAGTAAAAGAAAGGGGGAAAAGCTAGAGAGAGAGACTCACAAGTAGGTTTCTCTACTTAGCCCTGCGGGATGCATCATAATATGAGCTTCCCTACTTGACCAGAGAGTCACTCTTATAAGGGGTACTCTACTTGGCTTTAGGGAAAGGGAGACAATTAAAATAAAAGCAATAAATTGATGGTTCTATGGCTAGGAGGGGCAAAGCCAACACATACACTAGCCATGAACCTTGGGGGAAAGGGATAACAATAATGTAACGACTGAAATTAAAATCCTAAATTAAGAAAGAAAGGGTAGTCAGAAGAGGGAATGAGAGGGGGGAGAGAAGACTACTGAGGGAGCCTACTTACTTGAACTTCAATGCTTGAACTTGAAAGCTTGGGTGATTTGAGATACTACCAGTACTAAAAACCAGATCTGGAATAAACCAAATCTGAAATTTCTAGTACTAGAGAAAACAAATCTTGAAAAAAAAAGATGCTCCACGGCTCGTGAACTTGTCACCTAGATCTAAGCCTAGAACTATAACTTTAAAAATTACAACTCAATTGCATAAATCATAAACATAAAAGGCTGAATAAGAATAAAAGAGTGCTTGCATTAATTGACATAAAAAGCTATTACAAAAGTGATTAAAGCAAAAATAAAGAAGAACTAAAACTAAAGAGAATAAGAGAGGGAGAGAGAGAAGAGAACTAAGCATAAACTAGAAAATAAACTAAGGGGAATAATAATTAATAGGAGGGGGGACGAAGGGGCTTTTATAGGGCTTTGGTCTTGCCTCCTTCCTTCTACAAGTCTTCTTTAAGAAAATAAAGAAAATAAAATTAAATTAAATCTTGGTAAAAATCCTCATTCTCTGAGATATTGTGTGAGGAAAGAGAGAATCTGTTTCCAAAATTAACAAATTCTATTCTTTCCTTACAATATTCACCAATATATTGCAATCTTGATTAAATTAGAAAGGAATCTCTGCATAGCATCTTCAAGATCTTGTGAGGTGGCAAGGAGAGAAAATAATCTTCAGGATTTTGTAGGAGAAAGGATGTGGTACCAATGAGTGGGTCCCACCTTTTGATTGGTTCTTGATTCACTTTAAGCACTTTCTCTTGTAGACTTGGAAACTAAAAAAAAAAGAAAAATAAAAGCAGTACTATCCAAAGTGGGGTAAAATGTACACTTATATCCCTAAGATTTCACACATTATTGTGCTCATCAGAAGCTAAGGTTGCAAGGGCATTAGTAAATCGGTTGTTATCCCTCTAGAAGTATTCGAAATAGATCTTCTCAAAGTGTCCAATCACTTCTTCCAAATGTTCTTAATACTGCTTCAGTTTCTTATCTCTGGTCTTCCACTTTTCTTGCATCTAACAAATGACAATGGATGAATCACCATATATTTTCATCCTTATTACCCCAATGGTCAAGGCTGTTTCCAGTCCCAAGGTATAAGTTTCATATTCAACAATATTGTTGGTATAGAGGAAATAAAGGCAAAATGACGAAGGCATATAAAGGCCGTCTGAAGTTACTAGCAATATTCCCGCACCGCATCCCTTTTGATTTGCTACTCCATCAAAGAACAACTGCAATTCATTAGTTGTGTCTTTTTCTTCTATTGCTGTGATTTTCTCATCTGGGAAGTCATCATCCAAGGCTCTTCCATCTTCTATGGGGTGGGTAGCCAAATGATTGGTTATAGCTTGTCCCTTAATAGATTTCTGAGCAACATAGCTGATGTCAAACTCTAATAACAATAGCAACCATCAAGCCATCCTTCTTATTAGAGCTGGTTTCTCAAAGAGGTACTTGATTGGATCCATCCTTGAGATCAGATGTACTGGATAAGCTACCATGTAGTGTCACGACCTTTTTGTTGCCCAAATTAGTGCAGCATAAGTTTTTTCCAAAGATGTGTACCATGTTTCATACTCCAAGAACTTCTTACTGAGATAGTATATGGCATGCTCTACCCCCTTCTCTATCTCCTTTTGTGCTAACAATAAGCCCATGGAATATTCTCCCACTGATAAGTACAACAGAAGTGGTGCCCTTTCCATCGGTGGTGTCAATACTGGTGGGTTCATAAGATATCCTTTTATCTTATCAAAAGCTTGTTGATATTAGTCATTTCATTCTGCGGGTTGATGCTTCTTTAGCAGCTTGAAGATTGGCTCGCAGATCGTAGTCAATTGAGCTATGAACCTGCTGATATATTGAATGTGACCCAAGAATCCTCGTATCTACTTCTCAGTGCGAGGCATGGGCATTTCTTGGATTGCTTTGGTCTTGATAGGGTCAACTTCGATGCCTCTTTCACTCACCAAGAACCCCAACAATTTTCCTATTGTTGCACCAAATACACACTTTTGAGGATTCAACTTTAGCTGATACTTCTTGATCCTTTCAAAGAATCGTCTTAGTACAGGAATATGCCCCTGCCGATCCCTTGACTTCACTATCATGTCATCCACATAGAATTCCACATCTTTGTTCATCATATCATGCAATATGACTGTATCTGCTCTCTGATAAGTTTCCTTAGCATTCTTTAGCCTAAAGGGCATAACCTTGTAGCAATAAGTTCCCCATGGAGTGGTGAAGTCTGTCTTCTCACAATCGTCTGGGTGTATGCTCACTTGATTGTATCCCGAGAATCCATCCATTAATGATAGAAAACCATGCCCCACTGTGTTGTCGGCCAATGCATCAATGTGAGGTAGTGGGAAGTCATCCTTAGGGCTCACCTTGTTAAGATCTTGGAAATCTACATACATTTGTACCTTACTAACTTTCTTTGGCACTAGTATTATGTTGGTCAACCATTGGGGGTACTCTACCACTTGTAGAAACTCTGCATTCCACTGTTTCACAACTTCTTCTCTGATCTTTTCACTCCATTTCGGACACATTCTCTTGAGTTTCTACTTGACAGGTTTTGCCTCGGGGTAGGTCAGTTGCATGATGTTGGGGTCTATCCCTGCATATCTTCATAAGACCAGGTAAAGACTTCATCAAACTCTTTCAAAAGACTGATCATCTGTTCTGCTTCTTCATCATCCAGGGTAATACCAATTTTTACCTCTCAAGGGCAGTGATCGGTTCCTAAATTAATAAATCTGGTATCCTCATGGATGGATTGGGTTTTCTTTGGTTTGCATTGTTTTATTAGGTTATGATATTTATTAAGATCATCATCAAAAAATGGAGGAAAGTCATACTTGGAATCAGAAGTTTCATTTATAAAAGAAAGACTAACAGACTCGGCATACACGGACTCTAGACTTTCCTCAAGAGGGGAAACAGACACATAAGCAGAAGACTGAATAACAGACTCGATAGACTTGATGCTTTTGTCAATGGTACTCAGATTGGTTGACTCAATAGCAAGAGTAAACTTGAAGTTCTCTCTAATGCTTGTCTAGTTCAAGAACGGATCAACTGCTCGATGGATGAGTAGATGTTGCAAAGGGCCATTTTCTTCTTCCAGGAAGGTCATTGGTATTTCTTCAATGGTGCAACTGTTCTCTTGGAAAATTGCTTGCTTCTTCATGAATACAAGCTAATTAACCTCATGCTCTCTGAAGCATAACTTTCTGAGGAGTGAGAAATGGTGGAGACTGCTCAATCCTCTTTCTACGAAGTTCAATTTTTCAAGCCTATTGATGGAGGCTATCCCCGCTCCTCAGTTACATCTCTGACCACCATCACGGACCTTTTCGTTGCAGTTGATTCGGGTGCAGTACATGCAGACCATCATTCTTTGTGCTCTTCTTTGCTTTGCATACACGCTCCTTCCTCTGAAGGGCCTAGGCTTGAGTTTATGTAGCTCTTGGGCTCATGGTTCTTATACTAGGGAACAAATGTGGCTTTTCAAATCTGTGGGAAGCTATAAACTCCAAATGAGTCTTATCTGTTTTTCCCATTCTCTTTTTAGGAGGACTCGGGGACTTGGTGCGTCCTTTAACTAGATCAATGTTGTAGGGTTGCTAGAGGAAGACCCATTCTCAATCAATGCAATTTCTTATATTCCAATGTCATTTTCTTTGTCACTCCCTATATCAATTAGGGAGGTGTGTTCCTTAATTTGTTCTCCTATTTCCAATGTCGTTACTGCTCTGAGAAGGTCATCTGTGACTTCTCCAATTGTCTCTAGACTGTCCGCTCGAGGTATGGTTGTCTGAATTAGAGAAGTAGGATCAACATCTTGACTTTCCCCTAAGACATTCACTGAACCTGTTGACGAGATCATCTTTGGAGAATCTAGTAAGGTAAGCATATCCTTCCAATTGTACCCACCAATCCATCCTTCTTTTGGGTTATCCACCAAACCTTGAGAATGGGATTGGTATGAAGGTGATGAGGGATATGAGGTGGGGTGATATGAGGATGATGTGATGTAAGAGGTAGGATATTGTGATGAAGATAGGGGGTGGTAAGATGATGATGGGCCTCCTTCTCTGTGGTGAAGGATGATGGTATAGTGGAGGTTGATGGTATGGCAGAGGTTGGTAGTATGGTGGAGGTTGAAGGTATGGTACGGTGGATTCTCCTGTTGACGATGAATGAGGGATAACGGATGTCTGATATTCTAATTTTTCTTCTTATGACTCTTCTCTTTTGGGAGTCTTCATGACCTTGGACCTTTGACTCATGACCTTCCTGTGGGCGTGCGAATTCATGTGATTCTTTCAAACTCTGGGTGTGATAAGTTGAGTGGGATCACTTTTCATTGATTCTTCCTCTAATACATTGATTGTTGTATGATTAGGGAGTGGGTTGGTATTGACATTAGGAGGCTGTTTGACCTTGACCTCAATAGTCCCATTGTCTACAAAATCCTGGATCACATATAGAAGACCTATGCATCTCTTAGTGGTGTGTCCTTTCTGAGTGTGACAAGCATAATACTCATAGTCCTTGTACCAAGCTGGGGGAGGATTACTAATTACCATTAGAGCCACAGTCCCTTGTAATCCTTGTTTCTTCAGCTTCTCATATACTACTGCCACGAGCATCCTGAAATCCGTGAACTGTCTCCTTGGGCGAGGAGCCCTCTGAATAGGAGCATCCGCTTGTAATACAAAAGGTTGTGAAGTGGTGATGGGTGATACTGACTACTGGACTACGCCTACCACATTGGTTTACTCTGGTGTTCTTTCCTACATCTTGAGAGGATCCTTGATATTGTGCATATCTTAGGATTTGATTCTTCACACGTGTGTCGGTGGCTATCAATACATCAAAAGTCTGCAGATGTTGATAGTAGAGAACATCATAGTAAGGCTTAGACAGATTTTCAATCAACATTTCTACTTGTTCTGCTTTAGAAGGTCGGTCTACCATCTTAGAAAATTTATCTCTAAACCTCATCAGGAAGGTACTGAATCCTTCTTTGGGCTGCTGTCTCAACGTCTCAAGTTCCCAATGCTTCACATCCACTTTGGTGTTGTATGAATATTACTTAGTGAAGGCTGTTTTCATCACTATTGTCCAATTCTGGGTTTTGTCCGACTCCACCTGTGTGAGCCACCTCAGTGCTGGCCCTGATAGAGTTAACATGAAAGCTTATTCCATCTAGTTGTCAGCAAGCTGCTATGATTTGGAAATGTTGAGAAAGACTTTAAGATGAGCCTTGGGATCTTCTGAATCGTCAAATCTATCGATTTGCCATTTGAACTTCTCAGGAATTCTTACCCCAGAGAAGAAACTTATCTCATCAGAATCCACTATTTGACTTTCTAAACTCTTTCCTGTTCGGATCAAATCTTCTAACTTTTCCAACTGCTCTCTAATTCTTCTTCCTCTCTCCGTCTCTAGAGTTTCCATTCGGACGTGTGCCGTAAATTTCTCTTCCTCTTCTTCAATCACCACTCTGGGTAGAGGAACCTAGGAATAGGTTCCTCGTTGACCATTCAGATGAGTGGGTGAAACTACTCGTTAATCGGTTGGCCTGACATGCTCTGGCTCTCTTGAGTCAACTTGAGAAGAAGTCCCACGATGACCATTGGTCCATTCTATTCCAATTCTCATATAACTTGTGTTGGTTCAGCCCTAGGAGGGTTTTAGAGCATGTACAATATCTGGGCTAACCCACTCTTGACCTTGGCCATTTCTGTCTGCAAGTCTCTATGGGGTGGACCCAAGCTTGCTCGGGGGATTCAGGATTGTGTGGATCCATGTGAACTGGGCTATAATCACTTGGAAGTAGACAATCCCAGAGAGACAATGGAGGTGACACTGGACTTAACCGAGTCAATTGGTTACCTTGATATGTCCAAATGGACCGTGGAGAATACTTGAGGTATAGAATTTTTCCTGAACCAAAAGTGGCTTATTTTAGGATTCTTGTATTCCCAACCCTTTGTTCATTTATCCACTCAATTATCAACCAATTATTCATCCAAAGTTGTCCACTTAATGATAGGGAGTGGATAGGGTTGATGCCCCTAGTCCACTTTAGTGTCATTAGTGGGAGACACACACACATGGCTTAACCAAAATGTTCCTATTAAGACATTCTCTATCGATAAAGTCATGCTTTCCTTAATCTTACCCCACTAGGTGACCTTCCTCCTAGTTTCCTTGGGTCTCTTAGATAATTTTTCCTTTTACGGGACTTTGATGGGAATCACTCCGAAGTCATGCATACCAAGTCATCCATTTCTCATTTCTAAGGAGGAAGGACACCTTTTATTTGAAACCCACTTAGGATAGCATTTCTTTATAACTAGAATGCATTATAGGAAGATTCCTTTTCAATATTTCAAGCAAGTTCTACAGATCAGCTTGTGGTGTTCCTAGTGTTCTCCATCTATTTCCTACATGATGCGAGTATGCAGTGGATGCAAATAGGAAAGACAAGGCTTCCTTGACAGAATCTATATATGCAAGGTATGTGATCCTTTTGATATGCCCGTAGGTACGAGATCAAGGGGGTGACTTCCTTTCCTATTACTCGTGACTGCACACGAGGTTAAGCAACTGGCCATGGGGGTGGTGGAACTGTGAGTGATTGTGTGCAAAAGTGTAATATGGGAATATCATTATTTGATCTCAGAATGTCATAAAGTGCATAGAACTCCCCGAGGGCACTGGCACAATTATGAACATCCTCGTCGTTTAACAATACCCCACACCCTAGTACAGGAAGCGGCTACCATTTGCTCTTAGAATATTCTCCATGAAATGCACTGACCTCCCCAAGGGTGTGGGCATGACAGGGAGTCCCTCGCCAAATGATTTCACTTTGAGCACGATGCATGATGCAGTTAGCGAATACAATTACAAACATGGGGTTATCCAAACATGTTTTCAAACAGATGTGTTGGAAAATGTTCTTACAAGTAGTGTCAAAATCTTGACATGTCCCCAGTGGAGTCACCACTGTGAGGGTAGTGGTCAGAAAAAGACCTTGCATTCGGCCCACTCTCCTCTCTTTCTCTTTCTTAGGAAAGGGTGTGTTGTGTGTGCTTACCCGCAGGCGTCGTACAACCGTATCGCCGCTCAAAGATACGTGGAGTCCTATTTCGTAGGGGTGTAAAGGTTGTCATTGAGACAGGGATTTTATGATGGTCCAATATGGGGGATCAAGATCATACAAAAGGACTCAAAAATTGGTTTGGTCTAGAGATTTAGAGTACGTTTCAGGTTGTAGAATTGGGAAGGTGTTAGGCACCCAATCTACTTGGTTCAACCGGTCTTCCTACTAGATGCTTAAGAATGAATATTTTCCATAATTTATTCCTATTCTGAATACATAGCTAAGTTATCACACATATATATATATATATTGATTGAATAATTATATACACTAAAACAAGGTCAATATAAAGTCTACATCATGCTAATTTGGATGAGAAATTATACCTGAGCTTGGCCCCTATTTCGGGTCAAGAGGGGTGGAACTCTGATTAGTACCGCTATGAACTTTCTTTTGAATTCTCTCGACTCATGGGAAGATGGTCTTAACCTCCAACTTCTTTTTTTGAGAGATGCTGATTGTAATAATATTCGGACAGAGTTCCAGCTATGAATGGTTATTTTTGGGCTTAAACTGAGGTGTCAATTTGGCAGAGCTTCCGCTAGTATTGGGCTATTTCTGGATTATGGCTCAGATGGCACTCCGACGGAGCTTCCACTGGGAATAGGCTATAGGAGGGTTAGGTTGAGGTGGCAATCTAGTATAGCTACCACTGGGGATAGGCTATGGGAGGGCTAGGCTGAGGTGGCACTCCGACAGAGCTTCTGCTAGGGATGGGCTATGGTAGGGCTAGGCTGAGGTGGCACTCTAGCAGAGCTTCCACTGGGGATAGGCTATAGGAGGGCTAGGCTAAGGTGGCACTCCGGCAAAGCTTCAGCTAGGAATAGGCTATGGGAGGGATTGACGAAACTCAAATGATTGAGGAACTTTGAAGTCCCAAAGAACACTTTGAAGATTCGAAGAACACTTCAAATGTTATGAAGATCTCTTCAAAGACTTGAAGAACCTCAAGGGGGAGGGGAGGCTAAGGCAAAGTTTTTCCTATACAAAAATTCTCACTCAAAAATTCTGATGATTGAAGAACTTCGAAAGCTGAAAGAACACTTCAAAGATTTGAAGAACATTTCATATCTTATGAAGATCTCTCCAAAGATTTGAAGAACCTCAAGGGGGGAGGGGAGGAGAGAGGGTAGAGCTTCTCTACAAGGGATGCTCAATAGGAGAATTGAGTGTCAAAAACCAAAGGGAGGGGAGCATTTACAGATTTTTTAGACCAATGGAGAGGAAAGGGGAATTTCCTTAGCCAATGAGGTGAAAAAGTGAATTTTCTTGGCTAATGGAGTAACAAAGTAAATTTTTGGGCCAATGGGGTGAAGGGTGAATTTCTTTGGCCAATGAGGTGTAAAGATGTTTTTTTGGGATAATGATGTGAAAAGATACTTTTTGGGCCAATAGGAGCTCACGGTGCAGGGTACGCTAGCAGGGCAGTGAGGAGTACACAAGCGGGTGAAGAGGGGATCTCCTCACAAAAATTATCATTGGAGTGAGAATTTTGACCACCGATAGGGGCACCAGGGTTCTCATGGGGGTACCTAGGCTCTAGGGGCCTTGGGGCTTCAATGGGGGTGCTGGGGCTTTGACGGGGGTGTTGGGGCTTCGACGGGGGCATCGGGGCTTCGACAGGGGCATTGAGGCTCTGACGGGGGCATCGAGGCTCCTATGGGGGAGTTTGGGGTCCATTATGGATGCCAAGGCATTAGCAGGGGTACCGGGGCTTCAACAGGGGCATCGGGGCTTCAATGGGGGTGTCAGGGCTTCGACGGGGGCGTTAGGGCTTTACCGAGGGCATAGGGGCTCTGGAAGGGGTGCTAGGCCTCTGGAAGGGACGCTGAGGCTCTGGAAAGGGTGTTAGGGCTCTTGTAAGGGCATTAGGGCTCTTACATGGTGCCGAGGTATTATACTGGTGCACATGGGCAAAGCCGATCGGTGTGCAATGTTGGGCAAAGTTGGTGAATGTGTGGGCAGGGTTTAGGTGTTCATAGCAAAGTGTGGGGGCTTGCATGAGCGGGGTTTGGGCGCTCATGGCATGTTGTGGGGGCTTGCATGGGAGGGGTTTAGGCACTCATGGCATGGTGTGGGGGCTTGCATGGGCAGGGTTTAGGCGCTCATGATGTAGGGTGGGTGCTTACATAGGCAGGGTTTGGGTGTTTATGGCAAAGTGTGGGGGCTTCTATGGGTGGCATTTGGTTACTTAATGTATAACTTCTGGAATGATTGCGGGAGATTTGAAGGTCTGATTTTGACATACCATATATCATTGGAATCGTGATTTTGAGTACTATCCATCCGTACGGTCGCTTTGGACCGGATTCCTTTGTATATAAGAAATCATAATTGGACCCTTCTTTACTATCGCACAGGATTTCTTGGAATTTTGGGTGAGTATGGAATGTTTCTGGGTTGGGTTACCTCAGTCAATTGTAATCTCTCTCGATTGGAAGTGAGAGGTCACATCCATGATCCATGAGTCATCATAGCCAGCGGAGGGTGACAAAATTGGGTGTCTACAATTTGCCCTTGATTACTCCAGTGAAATTTCTTCCCTTCTTGGACTTGATCACATGTGAATCAATTGCTGGGTAAACTGGTGTCTAGATTGCATTGGATCGTCCCATTTAGCATCTTTTATGCGCATGATTTTATAACCTGTAAATGTGAGCAAATCACATTACGTATTCACTTCTATCATTAATCTAGAATCAAAATTCTCAATTAAAATGGTCATTGATGTATAAACTATGATCTAATCAACCACCATTGGGTTATCCAACACCTTACCCCCTATTGGAAAAGGAACATAGCATAGGATCTGTCACCTAACCCCAAATATCCTACATATCTTGCATAATGATATAGTTAGTATGGAGCACACGGCACCGAAATCACCATCGGCCACGAAGCGGATCCATTTCCAAGTATAGTCCCGGGGTACACGATACCGAAATTATCATCAGCCACAAAGTGTAACTCATGACTATATACCTATTCTAGCATACAAGCAATTGAGTATGGACAATGCAACACCAGAATTACCATCGGTCACAAAGCATATCCATTTCCAAATGCAGTCCCGGAGTACACAATACCGTAATTACCATTGGCCACAAATGTAATCCGTGACTATATCTAATCTAATGCATATAATCAATGAATGAATGCAACATTCACACGGTGATCACGGTGTGGAACCACCTCGGCCACACCGGATCCAGCCACAGCATACATCACATATCTGTATTCCCATTTCCATAACATAACACATCTCAACATAATATAACATGTTATGAAATTCTCATGTACATATAGAAATTTAACAACATTAATAATTCTAAAAAATGTGAACAATTCTAAAAGTATGAAACACTCCAGAAATGAAAGTCAACCATCCCTCACCTCGGTTGTGTTCTATCGAATTGGGTTCCAAGTGTGTCAACCGGATGTTCAATTCACTTTTGGCCTCGGGGTACATGCACATCTCTATCCTAGGCACAAAGGTAATTGAACGTTAATGCATGTCGGGAACATCGGAGGGGACCCATAAAGGCTACCCCCAAAGTATATAAGTACTGTCAAATTTTGACAGTTCTGGAAGGTCACCGGATTCATCTCACCGGAAATAGGGAAATTCCACCAGATTCATTAGTTGTGAATCTAGTGGCACTAGAAAAGAGCTCATAAGAGCTTCCTACTCATCAAAAACAAGGCACCAGATTCAATCCCAGGTGTTTTTGGTGGCTGTTTCCGATGAAAACACAAAAGCATGCCCACAGATTTGGGGCTTTTTGGCTCTGGACTAACTACCGGGATTTATTCGATGAAGTTTGTAGAGGGTATTCCTACCTTCATTTTAAGCTAAATAAATCCCGATTCCATTGGGCCAGTTGGGAGATACAACGATCGAAAGATTGGAACCTTAGATGGTCTTTTGGTCACAAGTGTTGCAGGAGCTTACCTGGTTTGGTTTGAGCTCAGTAATCACATCAAGAGAGTGAAATGATACTCACCCGAGTTTTAAGTGGTGCCGGGGTCATGATTCACCTCTTTCCCAACTATGCTAGGTCAAAATGAAGAGAGAGAGAAAGTTGTAGGAGAAGTGACACTTACCTTCGGCTACTAAGTGGGCAGCCAGGAGCCAAGGTGAGCTATTCTCCCTTCTTCCTTTTCTTCTCCTTCCTTTCGCTCCTCCTTTCTCTCCTACCCATGATTTGGACAATAAGAAGTGAGAAATGAAGCTCACTTCTCTTATTTATAGTAAGTGAATGACTAGGGTTTGTTTGGTTGGTCCATATTTGGTCCAAGTGGGTTATTCCGCAATTGGGAACACATGGGCCCACCTCCTTAGACTCATATGGTGCACAAGTCACAAGGAAGTTGTGGGAGAGTACACGGGGTCTTTCGAGGTTCTTCATGATGTGGGTGGTGGGGCCCACAGGCATCAGAACCAATTCTACAGCCTGTTAGGCCACCGGATTCATGTCACCGTATCCAGGCCCAGGCTATTTTCAATGGTACGTTTCTGGTGGTCAAGGCAGTGTTGTGCCTTAACTGCTTGCTATCCTCAAGTGGTTCTTGCACGGGTGGTTGCCCTAGGTTGTGTACATGGTCTTTTGACAATTTTGATGCATGTGAAGACTCGAGTGCAGGGGTGTTAGTCACTTACCGTCTGGGGTCGGAAGGCTTGAATCCTCTTCAGTTGGATTGGCAAGAAATACACGGGCAAGTGGGATCATCTCTCCCCCTTTTACAATGAGCTACCATGAGCCAAAACCCAGTGGTACTTTCCACTTCTGGTCCAAGACCTATCACATCAATTCAAATTAAACCGGGTTAAGGCACGACTGTAACACCCTAGCTGGCCAATTCTCTATAAATAAGAGGTTTTTGGCTACAAAGCAAAATAAGAGTTTCTAACCCAACCTCAAGCTCTCTCTCTCTCTACCTAATCTCTTCTCTCTCAAGAGTGTGTGTGTCCCTAAGGATCTCCATTGCAATCCTTAGATTTGGAGGGTGGATCATTGCCTAGCAAGCTGCAATCTTTTATTCATTGCTGTTCATGCAAATTGACATGTACCACAACTAGATCCATTCCGCTACGTGGAAAGCTTCATTGAGGTAATTCTTTATCCCTTTTTTGTCTTTCTATTCTACATTGGCATCAAAGCAAAGTTGTTAATGATTGTATTATGTATCCTTGCATATCTTCGCCCGTCGCTATACCTTATGGTGCTTGGCTGCGGCTATGATTCATTAAACGTGCCCATTAGAACTGGTGTCGTGACCCATGCAGTTGAATGCATCTCGGCAGCTGCTAATGTAGCTAATGCCCTTTTTTGGTGAACCACCTACTTCCCATATCTTCCCTGGCCCTCTTCCCATGTGCAACGCTCTATGTAATGGCCAAGAGAGGCAGGGAGATAGGGAGGATTCTTCTTTTATTATTATTTTATTGAAAAACAATCATCTATAATATAAGAAAGTAGATAGAAAGGGAAGATTTTTATTTACATTACAAAAAATACATATAATTTGGATTAAGTAATACATATTACAAAAAATACATAAAATGATGCTCTCACTGTTGACTTTGGATTAAATAAAAGAAAAAGAAATTTGGTACAACTTATTCACAGTACCATAACTGTGACATTCTTTAATTTTTTTATGTTTTGTTTTATTCAATGAAAACAGAGGCCTTTTGTTTTGAGAAACCGAATCAGTTTGGTCAACGCCGACACCGATCAATCCAAATAAATAAAAAATTAGAAGCCATTTTTCTTTACTAAAAAAAATGTAATGGTTAACTTGTTCCTACCCATCCCAATCTGATTTGGAATAAATTGGATTGAACCAAATTGGATTAGAATATGGATTGGATCCGGATGTCCTATTCAAATTTTTCTTGATCGATTCATTCTGCTTGTGATAATGGTAATATCATTATGATGCATGTTTCATGTTACTTGCTTTAAGATATTTGGATCGATAAGTATTGGAAAGTATTGGTTGTGAACCCTACTTTAGCGTAACAAAAAGGATATTGTAATGTAATTTAGGGTTCGGGTTTCTGTAATCCTACCTAAAATTACATTTTTTTCCCTTAATGACTTAGGTCAAAGGGGGAGGTACTTTATATGATTTACTTGAAGTTGTTGATATGATGATGCATATTTATGTTGTTTGCTTTACATTATCGGGATTATTGGCATCACTCGAACATGTGACCTTTGCATAATTATTGCTTTAAAATGTGTTTTAGCACATATATATGTGTATGTATTGGAAAATTATTATACCCTCCCATGGCGATTATGACTTGTGACTCACTCCACTTGTTGGGATGCGTGGGCGATCTCCACCCACTGACCCATGGATGATTATTTATTTATTCATTTTTTGGTTGGAGATCATAATTGGTACTTTAATTTAAGTGGGCATGTTTTTGTATGTACATTAGAGGTAGTCTTCGTGCATGATGTAAAGTGCAGCACTCCCTACTCAGTAGATTGATGTAGTAGGACTTTTAAATAATGTAGTTTTATTTTTGGGACACTGTAATTAAAGTGCCTCGTACTGCTTATCATACGCTTACACTACGTC
Source organism: Macadamia integrifolia (assembly GCF_013358625.1). NCBI lineage: Eukaryota > Viridiplantae > Streptophyta > Magnoliopsida > Proteales > Proteaceae > Macadamia > Macadamia integrifolia. The sequence continues at coordinate 25,250,704 of NC_056557.1, read as the reverse complement.
GACATGTCACTTTAAGTACCAATCGGGTTCCTATGTGGGACCCATGCACACCTGTAGACACCCAATTTTGTCACCCTCCCCCGGCTATGATGACTTACTGATCGTGGTTGTGACCTCTCGCTTCCAATCAATAGAGATGACAACTGACTGAAGTAACCTAGCCCTCAAACACTCCATACTTATCCAAAAACCCTAGAAACCCCATGTAGGAGAAAAGAACGGTCTAATTATGACTTCTTATATACGAAGGAATCCGGTCCAAAGTGACCGTATGGATGGATAGTACTCGGATTCATAATTCCAACGATATGGTACATCAAAATTGGACTGTCAGATCTCCTACAATCATTCCCAAAAGATAGAGCATGCACGCCCACACCAAGCCATGTGCACCCCACACCTAGCCATGAGCACCCAAACCCTGCCCATACAAGCATCCAAACCCCGCCCATGCGAGCACAATGCACACCCACACCTAGCCATGAGCACCCAAACCCCACCCATGCAAGCACCCAAACCCCACCCATGTGAGCACCATGCATACCCACACTTGGCCTCACGTGCCCAAGGCCCACACACACGAGCCCCTAGCCCCACCCCTCACTGTGTGCGACCCCCTATGCATGCGACCCTGCCCCTCACTATGCACGGCCCTGCCCCCTACACGCAACCCTGCCCCCACCCCCTGCATGTGGCCTCTCACCCCCCTGCGTGTGGCCCCATACCGTGTATGCAACCCAGCCCCCTACATGAGGCCCTGCCCCCCACGGGCGGCCCCGCCCTCCTATGTCCACCCCCGCCACCAACTTTGCGGCCTCGTGTGCTCCCACCAGCTATTGATAACCTTACTCTGATGACTGGATTTTGGATAAGATTCCCTCTTTACTCGCTTGCATACTCCATACCCCTTACTAGTGTACCTTACACCGTGACCTCCCATTGGCCAAAAAATAATTTTCTTCACCCTATTGACCAAGAAAAGCATCTTTTCATCCCATTGGCCAAGGAAATTCTTCTTTCACCCCATTGGCCTAAAAATCTATTTTTTCATCCCATTGGCCAAGAAAATCTACTTTTTTATGCCATTGGCCAAGGAAATCCCGATTTCCACCCCACTGGCCCAAAAAATTTATTAATACCCCCTCCCTTTGGTTTTCACACTCAAACCTCCTAGTGAGCACCCTTTGTAGAGAAGTTCTGCTCTTCTCTCCCCTCCTCCTTTCAAGTTCTTTAAGTCTTCAAAGCGATCTTCATAAGATTTAAAGTGTTCTTTGGACCTTCAAAGTTCTTCAATCATCCGAAGTTTTCCAAGTGAGCATCCCTTGTAGGAGAAACTCTACCTTCATTTCCCCCTCTTTGAGGTTCTTCAAGTCTTTGAATCGATATTCATAAATTTGAAGTGTTCTTTGGGCCTTCGAAGTTCTTTAATCCCTTTAAAGTTTTCCAAACCTCAACCTAGCCTTCCCATAGCCTATCCCCAATGAAAGCTCTACCGGAGTGCCACCTCAGCCTAGCCCTCCCATAGCCTATCCCCAACGAAAGCTCTACCGGAGTGCCACCTCAACCAAAATCCCAGAAGTAGCTCCTCCCTAGCGAAAGCTTTGCTGAAGTGATACCTCAAATTAAACCCAAAAGCAGCCTTCCCTAGCCAAAGCTCTGTAAAAATTCAAATCCAAAAGTAACAATTCCTAGTCAGAACTCTATCCGAATATTACCATAGTCAGCATCTCTAGAAAAAGGAAGTTGGAGCTTAAGACCATCTTCTCTTGAGCCGGGAGAATCCATAAGAAAGTTTGTGCCAACACTAATCGGGGGGTCCATTCCTTTTTTACCCGAAATAGGGGTCAAGCTCAGGTATAATCTCTCATCCAAATTAGCTTAATGTAGACTTTTTATTGACCTTGTTTTAGTATATATAATTAATTATATTCAGTTAATGTATATATGTGTGATAACTTAGCCATGCATGCGGAATAGGAATAATTATGGAAATTATTCATTCTCAAGCATCTAGTAGGAAGACTGGTTGAGCCTAGTGGATTGGGTGCCTAACACCTTCCAAACTCTACAATCTGACACATACCCTAAATCTCTGACCCAAACCAATTTCTAGGCCCTTTTCTTAGGAATTGGGCCCACCTTCGGGTCCTAGGCAAATAATCCTAGGTGGCGACTCCAAACCCCCTTTTGCATGATCACAATCCCCCGTATTGGACCATCATCTAATCCCCGTCTCAATGACGACTCCTAGACTCCTGTGAAATAGGTCCCCACGTATCTCCAAGTGGTGGTATGGTGGTGCAGGGCCCATGGGTAAGTACACACAACATTCCCTCCCTAAGAAAGAGAAAGAGAGGAGAGAGGACCAACCAAAAAAAAAGTCTCTCTTTCCCCCTACAAAAGGGGGAAGAAGGGAAGAAATTTTGGTGCTACCCCCACAATGGTGACTCCACTAGGGACTTGTTAAGCTTCCGACATTAGATGCTATCATTAAATGCAAGAACATTTTCCACCACATCTGTTTGAAAACATGTTTGGCTAACCCCATGTTTGTAATTGTATTCACTAACCACATCATACATCGTGCTTGAAGTGAAATCATTTAGCGAGGGACTCCCTGTCATACCCACACCCTCAGGGAGGTCAATGCATGTCATAGAGAGTACTCTGAGAGAAAATGGTAGCTGCTTCTTGTACAAGAGTGTGGGTTATTTTTAAATGGAAAGGACGTTCGTAATTGTGCTAGTACCCTCAGGGAGGTCCATGCATTTTATGACATTCTAAGATCAAATAATGATATTCCCCCAGTACACCTTTTCACACAATCACTCAGGGTTCCACCAACCCCTGGCCAGTTGCTTAACCTCGTGTGTAGTCTCGAGTAATGAGCAAGGAAGTCATCCCCTTGATCTCGTACCTCTGGGTATATCAAAAGGATCATGTACCTTACGTATATAAATCCTATCAAGGAAGCCTTGTCGTTCCTATTGCATCCATTGCATACTTGCATCATATAGGATATAGATGGAAAATGCCAAGAATGTCACAAGCTGATCTGTAGAATTTGTTTGAGGTCTTGAAAAGAAGTGTCCCTATAATACATTCTAGTCATAAAGTAATGCTCTCCTAAGTGGGTTATGGATAAAAAGGTGTCATTCCTCCTTAGAAATGAGATGTGGATGATTTGGTTTACGTGACTCTGGGGTGGTTCTCGTCAAAGTCCCGCAAAATGCCAAATTATCTAAAAGATCCGAGGAAACTAGGAGGAAGGTTGGCTAGTGGGATAAAATTAAGGGAAGCATGACTTTATTGACAGAGAATGTCTTACAGGAATATTTTGTTCAAGCCATTTGTGTGTATCTCCCACCTATGACATTGAGTGGACTAGGGACATCAACCCCTATCCACTCCCTGTCATTAAGTGGACAAACTTTGGATGAATCATTGGTTGATAATTGTATGGATGAATGAACAAAGGGGCTGGAATACAAGAATCCTAAAATAAACCACTTTTGGTTTAGGCATAATTTCACACCTCAAATTATCTCTACGAACTATTTGGACACGTTAGGGTAACCTGTTGACTCGCTTAAGTCCAATGTCACCTCCATCATCTCTCTGAGACTATCTCCTTCCAAGTGATTATAGGCCTTTTCACATGGATCCACCAATGCTAAATCACTTGAGCAAGCAAGGGTCCACCCAATACAGACATTGCAAGCAGAAATGGCTAAAGTCAAGAATGGATTAGCTCAAGTATTGCACTTGTTACGAAACCCTCCCAGGATCGATCCTAGAGCTGAACCAACACCGGTTAGACGAGAATTTGAATAGAACGGACCTACAGGTTATCATGGGACTTCCTCCCACGTTGATTCAAGAGAACAAGAACCAGCCAGGCCAACCAGTCAACGAGGAGTTTCACCCACCCATCCGAATGGTCAACGAGGAGCCTATTCCTGAGTTCCTCCACCCAGGGTGGTGATTGAAGATGAGGAAGAAAATTTTATAGTATATGTCCAAATGAAACCTCTAGAGACAAAGAGATAAAGAAAAACCAGAGATCAATTGGAAAAGTTGGAAAATATGAACCGAGTAGGAAAAAGTTTGAAAAGTCAAGTAGTAGATTCAGATGAGATGAGTTCCTTTTCTGGGGTAAGGATTCCCAAAATGTTCAGGTGACAGACTGACAAATTTGATAGGTCAGAGGACCCCAAGGATCATCTAAAAGTCTTCCTCAGCATCACCAAATCATAGCAGCTTACTGATAATTAGATAGGTCAGGCATTCATGTTGATGCTATCAGGGCCAGCACTAAGGTGGCTCACATAGTTGGAGTCTACGCACGCACATAATTGGACAACAATGGTGAAAGCCTTCACCAAAAAGTACTCTTACAACATTGAAGTAGATGTGAAGCATCAGGAACTTGAGACCTTAAGACAGCAACTTAGAGAAGGATTCACCACCTTCCTGATGAGGTCTAGAGACAAGGCCATAAAGATAGCAGATCAACCTTTTGAAGCAGAGCACAAGTCTTTTACATTTGGCATCCTCATCCTTTTTGTACTCAGGGTCATCCATGAGAAACATCAAGGAGATATCAGATGTCAATCATGAACTTGCCATTCTCGTCGTAAGGTCCCGAATCTGAGTAGCTTGCTGTGTGATCACTTCCCTCAGGGAATTAACTTGTCCCTTCAAAGAAGCAATCTCCACATCCTGGGAAATACAAGAAATGGTCAAAATAAGAGAAAATGATGAAAGAGGAACAAGTCAAGGAAAGGATGATACCCAAAGGAACAGCTCATCGCAAAGACCCTGGTGCATTCACCTGATCTCTGCGTAGGCTTTCAGAGACATCTTAGAAGGACCATGTCAATAAAAAGAAGTTAAAGGCCAATAAGATGAGAATGTTTGGGCACTCACATAGTCATAAGGGATAGAGAGGCATCTCTATCCAGTTTTTGTTCCAGAAGCCTTGGGATACTGGGGTTGGTCATATCAGGATAAAACCAATCAGGGAAGCCGGGAAAAGGGATGGTCGCCATGTTATGAGATCCACCTGTAATGGTAGAAGGTTTGGTGAAAGAGGGACCGGTAGCACTCGGTTGTGGTTGAATAGAAGAAGGGGCCATAGGGCATGTCCTCCACTGAAAGAACATCAAACAAAAAAAGGAATTGAAATATGGAAAGAACACTCAAGAAGGGGAACATACCATTGGACCTCTGGGACCAAGGGGACATAGACTGTCTCCTTCTCAAGGAAGGCCTCATAATCTCCGTCCATGTTTAAGAAAGAGCCATCCCATACTCCTTTCGTCAGCTCCTTGACTTGGTCCTCGGGAATTGTAGACAACTAATTTTGTCACCCTCCTACGGCTATGATAACTTACGGCTCTTGGATTTGACTTCTTGATTTTGATTGATAGAGATGATAATTGACTGAGGTAACCCAACCCAGAAACATCCCATACTCACCAAAAATCCCAAAAATCCCTTACGAGGGAAAAGAAGGGTCCAATTGTGACTTTTCATATACGAAGGAATCCGATCCAAGGTGACCGTATAGATGCATAGCAGAATCACAATTCCAACAATATATGGTATGTCAAAATTGGACTATCGGATCTCTTGTAATCATTCCCAGAAGTTACTCCATGAGTGCCCAAACCCTGCCCATGCAAGCCCCCACACCTTGCCTTGAGTGCCCAAACCCCGCCTATACAAGCCCCCACACATGCACCAACCTTGCCCAATATTGCACGTCCTTACACACACCATTCGGATTTACGAGCCCCATGAACCCTAGCACCCCTGTCGAAGCCCCGGTGCCCCCTATCAAAACCCCATGTGCATCTGCCCAAAACCCTCGAGGCCTAGCCTCCCCCGTTGAAGGCTTGACGCTCCCACCAGAGCCCCAACACCCTCATCGAGCCCCGACAACCTATCAAAGCCCCGACACCCCCGTTAGCACTTGGAATCCTTATCCAATGATTGGATTTGTGAAGAGATTCCTTCTTTACCTACTTGTGTACTCCGTATTGCCCCACTAGCCTACCCAACACCGCAACCTCTTATTGGCCAAAAAAGTATATTTACACCTCATTCGCGAAAGAAATTCACCTTTCGTCCCATTGGTCCAAAAGTTCACGTTGTTAGCCCATTGGTTTAGAAAATTCACTTTTTAACCCCACTGGCCAAGGAAATTCCCCTTTCCTCCCCATTGGTCCAAAAAATCTATAAAAACCCCCTCCCTTTGGTTTTACACACTCAAGCCTCCTAGTGGGCACCCCTTGTAAAGAAGATTTGCCCTCTTTCCTCTCCTCCCCCCTTGAGGTTCTTCAAGTTGTGAGGGTAGCGGCCGAAAGATGAGATCTCTCTTCCCCCTTTCCCGTTAGGAGTGGGAAAAAAGGACCTGCCTACAATCCATCGTCTCTCCTCTCTTTCTCTTTCATGAGGGAGGGGTGTGTCTTGTGTGCTTACCTGTGGGCCCCGCATTATCGTTTTGCCACTTGGGGATTCGTGGGGGCCTATTTTTTAGGAGTCTAAAATTTATCATTCGAGATGGGGATTTGATAATGGTCCAATACGGGGATCAGGATCATGCAAAAGGGTTTAGAGTCATAATCTAGGATTATGGGCCTAGGACCCGAGGATGGGCCTAATTTTTGAGAAAAGGGCTCGAGAATTGGTTTGGTCCAGAGATTTAGGGTAAGTATCAGGTTGTACAGTTGGGAAGGTGTTAGGCACCCAATCTACCTGGTTCAATCGGTCTTCCTACTAGATGCTTCAGAATGAACATTTTCCATAATTATTCCTATTCTACGTGCATGGCCAAGTTTTCACATATATATACATTGATTGAATTTAAATAACTATGTACACTAAAACAGGGTTAGTATAAAGTTTACATTGTGTTAATTCTGTTGAGAAATTAACCTGAGCTTGACCCCTATTTCAGGTCAAGAGGGGTGGACCCTTGATTAGCAATGGCATGGACTGTCTTTTGTATTCTCCTGGCTCAGGGGAAGATGGTCTTGACCTCCAACTTCTTTTTCTAGAGAGATGTTGATTGGATAGAGTTTCGACTAAGAACGGTTACATTCTGATTTTACTATGGTATTGATTCGGTAGAGCTTCCGCTAGGGATGGGCTATTTCTGGGTTTTGTCTATGGTGGCACTCCGGTAGAGCTTCTTCTAGGGATAGGCTATGGGAGGGCTAGGATGAGGTGGCACTTTTATAGAACTTTCACTGGGGATAGGCTGATCCTAGGGATTGAGGAACTTCGAAGGCCCGAAGAACACTTCAAAGATCCGAAGACTACTTCGGATCTTATGAAGATCTCTCCGAAGACTGGAAGAACCTCAAGAGGGGACGTGAGACTAAAGGAAAATTTCTTCTATACAAAATCTCACTCAAAGAAGGCAACGGGTTGAGGAGTTTCAAAGGCTGGAGGGACACTTTGAAGATCCAAAGAACATTTCGGATCTTATGAAGATATTTCCAAAGACTTGAAAAACCTCAAGGGTGGAAAAGGAAGGAGAGAGAGCAGAGCTTCTCTACCAAGGATGCTCTCTTGGAGACTTGGATGTTGTGGTGTTGTGTTGTGTAAAACCAAAGGGAGGGGATATTTATAGGATTCTTGAACCAATGGGGAGGGAAAGGGAATTCCATTGGCCAATGGGGGAAAAAGTGGTTTCTCTAAGCCAATGGGATGAAAATATGAAAATTTGGACCAATAGGATAAAAGATGATTTTCTTGGACAAACAGGGAAAAAGTAAATTTTTTTGGGCCAATAAGGTGAAAAGATTCCTTTTTGGGCTAATGGAAAGTTGTGGCATAGGGTATGCTAGTGAGGTAATGTAAAATGCACAAGCAGGTGAAGAGAAAATCACTTCACCCACTGGGTGAGTGGAACACAAATTCTGGCTATTGATGGTGGCATATGAAGCTGGGTAAGGGTGCACAGGGCATGCATGGTTGCAAAGGATAGGTTAGGTGTGCGCATAGGGCTACCAGGCAACGGGCGCACAGAGCTGATAGGCAGGGGCGAGCAGGCTGGCACATAGGAGCGTATAGGGCTGGCTGGCTGGCAATGAGCGCCCGGGGCTGGCTCATGGGGGTACACGGGCTGGCACATGGGGGCATGTAGGTTGGCTTACAGGGGCACACAATCTGGGCAACAGGGGTGCATAGGTTGGCTCGCACGTGGGGGCAAGCGGGCTAGGCGATAGGGGAGCATAGGCTGGCTCGCGGGGGTGCGTAGGTTGGCTAGTTGGCTAGCTAGGCTACATAGGGATGCACACAACTAGGTGTTGTAGGCACCCAATTTATTCACCCTCCTCTGGCTATAATGAAATATGGACCTTGGGTGTGACTTCTGGCTTTCGATTGATAGAGATGCTGATGAAAACATTCCCTATTGGAAACCCTAGAATCCCCGCATGGGATAGAGGAAGGTCTAATTTTGATTTTTCATATATGAAAAAATCTGGTCAAGATGACCATATAGATAAATAGTACTTGGAAACACGACTCTGATGATATATGATACATCAAAATTGGGCCAAGGGATCTTTGGCAATCATCCCTAAAAAATCATGCCTTCCCATACATATGCCGCACACACGGATAGTCCCGCTGAAACCTAAAAAGATCCCTCACCTAACCTAAACACCCTAAAATTCATCTCCTACCTACCTAGATAACCTTGAAACACTCCTAGGTCTGGGACCCTAGAAATCCCCACGTGAGAGGGAAGGGGTCCAATTTTGACTTTTTATATATAAAGGAATCCGATCAAGATGTCCATATAGATTGATAGTGCTCAAAAATATGATTCCAATGATATATGGTATTACAAAATCAGACCGATGGATCTCCTGCAACCTTCCCTAGAAAATCATATTTTTTTTACATGTATATCACGCACACCAACACACCAGAATCCCCCTCCCCTTTCATAGTGAAATTTTCCTCCCCTCCCCCTTCTTAATTTTCTTCTGATCTTCAGAGCAATCTTCGTCAAGATTTAAAAACTCATTCGAATCTTTGAAGTGTTCTTCGGGATCTTGAAGATCTTCAATCCAAATTCTTAGTTAGATCTAGTTTTTAGCCAAAAATAGTATGCTCTTGAGCCACCTCCCTTGAGTGTTCTTTAGTGTTCTTGAGCATTCTTAAGTGCTCTTGAGATAGAAACCCCCCTTTTTTTAGGTTCTTTGGGTCTACGAAGAGATCTTTGTTGAGATAGGAAACTCTATTTGGATCTTAAAAGTGTTCTTCAATCCATTTTTCGGTCAGCCTGTTTCTTTTAGAAATAGCCTTTCCTAGCCAAACCTCTATCTGAGTGTCCTTGGAATCTTTTCAGAATTATCCATTCCCAGCAGAAGCTCTGTCGAAGTTTTACCTTAGCCTAGCCCTCCCTTAGCCTATCCCCAGCGGAAGCTCTGTCGTAGTGCCACCTCATCCTAAACCAGAAATAGCACTCCCAGAGGAAGCTCCACCAGAGTGCCACCTCATCCCAAGCCCAGAAATAGCTTTTCCTAGCCGAAGTTTTGTCTGAATCCAAATCTAGAACTAGCCTTCCCTAAGTCGAAGCTCTGTCCAAATCCAAATCCAGAAATAACCTTCCTTAGCTGAAGCTTTGTCCGAATCCAAATCTGAAAGCAACCTTTCCTAGGCGGAACTCTATTCGAATACCATCACAATCAGCATCTCCCAATAAAGGAAGTTGGAGGTCAAGACCATCTTCCCCTGAGCTAGGAGAATCCAAAAGATAGTCTGAACTGGTACTAGTCAGGGGCCCACCCCTATTGACCCGAAACAGGGGTTAAGTTCAGGTATAATTTCTCAACCAACTTGTCATAATGTAGACTTTATACATGCTTTGTTTCAGTGTATATAGTAGTTTGAATTCAATTAATGTATATATGTGTGATAACTTAGTCGTACATGTGGAATAGTAATAATTATGGAAAATGTTCGTTCTTAAGCATCTAGCAAGAAGACCGGTTGAACCAGGCAGATTGGGTGCTCAACACCTTCCCAACTCTGTAACCTGACACTTACCCTAAATCTCTGGATCATACCAAATTTTGGGCCCTTTTCCTAGGAATCGGGCCCACCCCTGGGTCCTAGGCCTAAAACCCTAGGTGGTGACTCCAAACCCCATTTGCATGATCCCAATCCTCTAATTGGACCATCATCAAAACCCTCGTCTCAAATGGTAAATTTTACACTCTTGCGAAATAGGCCTCCACATATCTTCACATGGCTATACGGTGGTGCGGGGCCCACAAGCAAAGCACACACGACTCGAACCCCTCCCCATATGAAAGTAGAGAGAGAGAGAGAGAGAGAGAGGAGAGAGGATGGGGATGCATAGTCCATTCTTCTCTAGCTGTTACCCTCACAGGTGTAAATTTCCAGGAGTGATTGCAAGAGATCCGATGGTTTGATTTTAACGTACCATATATCATTGGAACCGTAATTCTGAGTACTATCCATTTGTACAATCATTCTGACCGGATTTTTTTGTATATAAAAAGTCATAATTGGACCCTCTTTTCTCCCACATGGGATTTTTAGGATTTTTGGGTAGGTATGAAGTGTTCATGGATAGGGTTACCACAGTCAACCATCACCTTTGTTAATCGAAAGCAAGGGGTCATGTCCATGATCCATAATTCATTATAGCTGGAGGAGGGTGACAAAATTGGGTGTCTACGGAGTGCCCCTCTTTGACCAAAGCCAGTACAAATAGACAAAGGGCAAAGAAAAGAATGACCATATTTTGTCACTCAGAGCATGTACTACCATCATCTTGCTCATAAATGATAGAGTTGAAAAAATGCAACAGGTAATATCTCTTAACTATTTTGAAGTTTTCTAGAATCTTACTTAGGCTGCCGATTGTAGGAAAGAAATTCATTGCTCTTCCAGTCTTGCAAAAGACGTTAGTACTTTATCTTTGTCTTTTCCTATTCTGGGCTTCCATGTGCTAGTCTAGGGGGTTTGGTCTCAAGGTTGGGTCTTTTGACCCAATTTGGGCTATCTGGGACCGTCAATTAAAAAATAGAAATTCGCTGCTCTTTCAATCTTGTAAAAGAAAACATTTGGATTCTTGAATTTTCTTTGGCCGGGCTTCCATGTGCCGGCCTAGGGAATTCATTAATGAGATTGGGCCACTCAGATTCAACCCAAAGAGATTAGGCCACCTGGGGCCAAGTTAGAATGCGTTTGGGCCACCTGGGGTCCTGGGTAAATGAAATTGGGCCACTTGGGGTAGTGTCAGTGAAATGGGGCCGCCTGATGCCGGGTCAATTAAACTGAGCCACCTGGGGCTGGGTAAATGAAATTGGGCCACCTGGGGCGGGTCAATAAAATTAGGCCACCTGGGGCCTGGTCAGTGAAACTCGGCCACCTAGGGCCGAGTAAATGAAATTGGGCCACCTAGGGCCGGCTAAATGAAATTGCTTCTTTTCTTGATTTTTCTTTTGCCCCTTGATTGGGGTTCTTCATTTTGAACAAAGAGATTGGAGTCTTAAATTTTGGCTTTTTGATTTGGAATCGTACTCTTTGCTTTTGATTTAGAATTTTGCTCTTTGGTTTTGATTTGGAATCTTGTTCTTTGCTTTTGATTTGGAATTTCGCTCTTTGCTTGCGATTTCTTCTTTTCCCTTTTTTTTTATTTTGAATTTTTGACTATATTTTTTTTTTACCTACTAATGGAATTTTGACTTTTACCTTCCCCTTTTCAAGTGATATAATTTTCGTCTACCACATAAATTTGGATTTTACCTTCCCCTTGATTTTTTCCACTCCACTTTCATGTGAAATAATTTTCATCTACCACAAGAAATAATTTTGAACATGGTATTTGTGGTAAGAATTTTTTAATTTGTACCTTGGAATTGGAATCTCAAATTATTTTTTCTTAAAACAAACTTTTTACCCATAAAATGGTCCCCCCTCTTGTTCTTTCTCCATTCCGATTTTTCTAAGTTGGAAATGATTTGTGAGCGAGTGAGCTCAGATATTTAAATTTCCTTGAAGATCCAAAGCTTTTTACATTTTTTTGGGTTTCTTCAAAATTTTTTCCGAAGATCTTCAGGTTGTCCCTTGAAGTTCTTCATCTTCCTTTTGAAGATCTTCATAGTTCTTGAGAAAGGAGTCATTTGGAGAATTTGGATTCTTTTTGGGTTCTTTGTAAATTATGAAACTTCTTGGGGTTCTTTGTGATTTTGGAAAATATGGCTGAGAGAAGAAAGAGAAAGACTTGTGGAGAGGTCTAGTTGGATGGTTGTAGCAACTCTTCTCAAAGGGATGAAGGCCTTGCAGACTGGTACTCTGGACAGACACTTCACAATACTCAGAATCATGTCTGTGACTTAGTATGGGGCTCATGGGTGAGTCCTTGCATTTTATGTGATCAGACATATATCCGCCTTGGCAAGATCAGTGCTCATTGGTGGAGGGCCTGCATGGGGGTAAAACCTAGTAACATGGCATAGGTGACCCATTCTTTCCTTCTGTTCATTGTGGATCAGTGTCTCTTTAGTGACCTCCAAGGTATGGTAGACATTCGCATGGCTGCCTTCTTTCGGAATATCCGAGATGTGGACACCTGGGATTGCGACGGGGCTGCTTATACATATCTGTAGCGATCTCTAGATTAGTCATCATATGGAGACTGAGGTCTCAAGGGAGCGGGCTACATCCACCAGGTGATCCCTTGTTCTAGTACTCATTTCTCTTCATTTGGTTACATTTTTTCACTTGGATTTTTCAAATCAGCCCTGGTGCTATGAGTATCTGGAGATTATGGCTCCCATACTGAAGGACCCTCAAGCATCACCCTTTCCCATAGCTGTGAGATGGGGAGATAGCCGAGTATGCAGGGGTCAATGCCATCCTCCAGGGGCCACTGCCTGTTCCCTCCTGAACGGTCTTACAAAGGTAAGCCATTCTTTGTCATTAAATTTCTTTATGTCCTGTGCCGTACTTATTTTTTCTTGAATTTATAGGTTACTTGGAGACCATTCCGTCCTCTTACATTCCTAGACTTTGATGAAGTTACTCAGGCTAGATACTTATCAAAGAACCGAGTCCTATTCAAGGGTATATAGAGCCATGCCTAGTATTTAAGAGAGAGGGTTATACCCCAATGGTCTGATACTGATACAAGCTTCTCTCCTTATCTTTCTCCACAAACCATGCATTGTCCAAAGCACATTCCTGCGACCAAATCGAGAGACTAGCCGGCAGAATATGGGAGGATTCATTCCTTGAGAGGGATAGGGACTACAAGACTTTCCTTGAGGAGGAGACCATTTGCATCCCTCTTAGTCCTGATGGCCCAGAGGTATGTTACCCCTCCTTGAGTATCACCTTTAGTCTTCAATTCCTTTTAGCCTTGATCAATGTTCTTTCAGGGAGAACACGGTGGGTAGAAGTCTCTACCATTCAATCACATGTTAGTGCTGCTGGTCCATCCCAAGCTAAACCTTCTACTAGTGTGGGTGGAGGATCCCTTAGGATAGCCACCATTCCCTTCTAAGGCTTCTCAGGTTGGTCATATCCCAACACAATCAATCCTAGCATCCCCATACATTTGAGGTGGAGAACAAACATAGATGCTTCTCTTGGGCTACCTATTCCATATGATTATGTAAGTATCTAATCATCCTTCATTTGCTTGGCTTTTGACCTCCCTTGGCTGATATGTTCCTTCTTAGGTGTCTTCGGAGGTCTACACCGAGATCTTGAGGATTCATCAGGGCTTGTGTGAGGTCGTGATCGACAAGGTATCTTTCCCCTTCTCCATTTTTCTTCTTTTATTATTTTTCTTCTCTTGACCATCTCTCATATTCCTCAGGATGGAATGATTGTTACTTTAGAGAACCAAGTCAGCTCCTATCAGCAGGAGAACACCTAGAAGCAAGCACATATTTAAGATTTGACACGAAGGTTGGCGGATTCGGGATTAACACCCATGGACTCCTAGCCATTCCATGAGGGTGACCTTGAGTATGGTTCAGATGAGGACTTTGACCCTTAGGGATCTGTTCCTGTAGTTCCTATAAGCACAAACACATGCATATTTTTTATATTTCCCTCCCATATTTGTTCATTTTTTTTTTTAATTTTAGCATTTTATGAATGTCCTATCTTTGGCGCAAAGAAAATTTCCTTTTATTTATGGTTTGGAATGTCTCGGCACAATTAATTCCACAACTCAAGTCTTCATTAGGATAATTGGGATAACACAAAAATCCAAATATTTTCTTGTTTTACTACCAAGTGAATTACAAAAAAATAACTTTCCTACTATAAACGGGATAGATAGGTAACAATATAGGGAGACAATTCTTGGGGTGGGTAAAAGTTCTCTAACTCCTCATAGTCATCTGCTTTCAGTCCATACTGTCGGCTGATATACGTAGGTAAGTAAAAAGACATGTGGGTCAATCTCATCAACCAGACGTAGTTTTATCTAGGGGTCTTCAACAAGAAATCCTCTTGTGACTTCTCTGGACCTCTCCATACAATATCCTTTGTAGTTCTTCCATGTAGGTACTCTTTCCAATCAACAATGAGCTTGAATTCTGGGGCAAAATTCCTTTCCTGGTATCAAAGAGCTCCGAGTTGGCATTCTTTCAATGGCCTAGTCAACTTTAGTTTCTTGAGGAGCCAAATCTGAAAAATTGTAGGACTTCTTTAAAACCTATCAAGTTCAATTCTATGGCTATGGCTTATGTCATCAAATCCCTTGAGCATTTCTGCAAGGACCATAGGGATGATATCACTTCCTTTCTTTAATTTCTTTACCACTTCTATCAGAACAAGTGGTGCACTATGTCCAGGGAGTTTGGTGAACATAGTGAACCATCATGCAATGTAGATAAGCATCCTGTGATCTTTGTTGATGGATTCCTCCCAATGAAAGATACTTAGTGAAGATCTTAGCTACCTTCAGAATTTCAATCTTCCCATATCTAACAAATTGCTTCACTTCCTCCTTCCATCCGAAGGGATCCTGAATTTCCTCGGAGTAATCTTTCTTCAAAGATGGTTGTATTAACCTGCCCTTGGGTGGAGATAGTATACAAACTCGGAATTCTTTGAGAGTCAAGCAGATTTCAGCTAATCCAAACCAAAATATATGAAGATTGGTATCCTAGTGTTGAGGCACTTATTGGAGTACATGGTGATGTAGTTTTACACACCCAATCCGATTGGGCATCGACATATTCAAGGATTCTAGCAGTCCTGGTGCCCTCATGTTTATGTCCAAGGTCCATTTTCTCAATGTCTCATCCATTGAGTCCATGACTTTTCCTACAACCATCACAAAAAAAGGGGAAGGCAGTGATTTACAAGTATCACTCATTAGCTATTGTCACAACCAAACCTTCACCACTTTTGCATCAAACACTTTTTTGTTTTATTTTTTACTAGTCAAGGATGGGGAATGAACTGGCCTTGACATACTGGTGCCAGGCATAGATATCAAGGGTGATTAGACATATATCTGATTGGCAAGATCAATGCTTGTTCATGGAGGGCCAGCCTGGGGGTAAACCCTAGTAACATGGCATAAGTGACACGTTCTTTCCTTTTGTTCATTGTGGGTCAGTGTCTCTTTGGTGACCTCCTCCGAGGTGGGGTAGACTTTCGTACAGCTACCTTCTTCAGGATTATCTGAGATGTGGGTGGCGTCGCTTATCCATATTTGTTGTAGTCTCTGGATCTATTATCTTATAGAGACTGAGGTCTTAAGGGAGTGGGCTACATCCTCCAGGTGATCCCTTATTCTAGTACACATTTCTTTTCATTTGTTACATTTCTTCACTAAGATTTTTCAAATTAGCCCTGGTGGAATGAGCATCTAGAGATTATGGTTCCCATATTGAAGGACCCTCAAGCATCGCCCTTTCCCATAGCTGTGAGATGGGGAGATAGCTGAGTACGTAGGGGCCGGCGCCATCCTCCAGGGACCACTGCCCATGGCCTCTTGAATGATTTTACAAAGGTAAGCTATGCTTTGTCATTAAATTTCCTTATGTCCTGTTTCACACTTATTTTTTCTTGAATTTGCAAGTCACTTGGAGACCATTCCATCCTCTTACATTCCCAGACTTTGATGAAGTTACTTGGGCTAGATATTTATCAAAGAACGGAGTCCTATTCAAGGGTATATGGGGCCATGCCTGGTATTTAGGAGAGAGGGTTATACCCCAATGGTCTGATACTGATACAAGCTTCTCTCCTTGTCTTCCTCCACCAACCATTCATTGTTCAGAGTACATTCCTGCAGACCGAATTGAGAGACTGGCCGGCGTAATCTGGGATGATTTATTCCTTGAGCAGATAGGGATTACAAGACTTTCCTAGAGGAAGAGACTGTTTGCCCTCTTCTTGGTTCTGAGGGCCTAGTGGTATGTTACCCATCCTTGAGTATCACCTTTAGTCTTCAATTCCTTTTAGCCTTGATCAATTTCTTTCAGGGAGAACACGACGAGTAGACCTTTCTACCATTCAATCACATGTCAGTGATGCTGGTCCATCCTGAGCCAAACCTTCTACTAGTACGGATGGATTCCTTAGGACACCCACCATTCCCTTCCACGGCTTCCCAGGTAGGTCATATCCCAACACAACTAATCCTAGCATCCCCCATCTTTTGAGGCGGAGAATAGACATAGATGCTTCTCACGGGTTGCCTATTCCATATGATTATGTGAGTATCTAATCATCCTTCGTTTGCTTGGGTTTTGACCTCCCTTGGCTGATATGTTCATTCTAATGTGTCTCCGAAGGTCTATAACGAGATCCGAAGGATGCATCAAAGCTTGTGTGAAGTGGTGATCGACAAGGTACCTTTCCCCTTCTCTCTTTTTCTTCTTCTTTTATTACTCTTTTCTTAACCATCTCTCATATTCCTCAAGATTGAAGGATTGTTGCTTTAGAGAACTAAGTTAGCTCCTATCAGCAGGAAAATGCCCAGCAGCAAGCACAGATTCAGGATTGAAACCCACAGACTCCTCGCCATTCCATGAGGAAGACCTTAAGTATGGTTTAGATAAGGACTTTAATTCTTAGGGATCTATTCCTGTAGTTCCTGGAAGCAAAAACACATGTATATTTTTTCTTTTTCCCTACCCTATTTGTTTATTTTCTTTATTTTAGCATTTAAGGAATGGAAACCTATCTTTGGCACAAAGAAAATTTCTTTTTCTTTATGGTTTGGAATGTTTAGGAATAATTAATTCCACAAATCAAGTTTTCATTAGGATGATTGGGATAACACGAAAATCCAAATATTTTCTCATTTTACTACCAAGTGAATTACAAGAAAATAACTTTCCTACCATAAATGGGATAGATAGGTAACACAATAGGGAGACAATTCTTGATGAGGGTAAAAGTTCACCAACTCATTATGACCATCTGCTTTTAGTCCATACTGTCGGCTGATATACGTAGGTAAGTAGGATGACATGTGAGTCAATCCCAACAACCTGACGTAGTTGTATCCAAGGGTCCTCATCAGAAAATCTTCTTATGACTTCCCTAGACATCTCCATGCAATATCCTTTGAAATTTTTCCACATAGGTACTCTTTCCAATTAATAATGAGCTTGAATTCTAGGGCTTCCCTCCTTTCCTGGTATCAAAGAGCTCGAAGCTGGCATTTTTTTAATGGCCAAGTCAACTTTAGTTTCTCGAGGAGCGAAATATGAAAAATTGTAGGACTTCCATGATATCGATCAAGTTTGAATCTATGGCTATGGCTTATGTCATCAAATCCCTTGAGCATTTCCACAAGGACCATAGGGATGATATCACCTCCTTTCTTTAATTGCTTTACCACTTCTATCAGAATAAGTGGTGCACCATGCCCAGGGAGTTTGGAGAACATAGTGAGCCGTCATGTAATGTAGATAAGCATCTTGTGATCTTTGTTGATGGATTCCTCCCAATGAAAGATACTTAGTGAAGATCTTGGCCACCTTCAGAATGTCAATCTTCGCATATCTAACGAATTGCTTTACATCCTCCTTCCATCTGAAGAGATCCTGAATTTCCTTTGAGTAATCTTTCTTCAAAGATGGTTATATTAACCTGCCTTAAGGTGGAGATACCATACAAACTCAAAATTCTTTGAGAGTCAAGCAGATCTCAACTAATCCAAACCAAAATATATGAAGATTGGTATCCTAGTGTTGAGGCACTTGTTGGAGTACATGGTGATGTAGTTTTACACACCCGATCCAATTGAGCATCGACATATTCAAGGATTCTTGCAGTCCTGGTGCCCTCATGTTTATGTCCAACGTCCATTTTCTCAATGTCTCATCCAATGAGTTCATGACTTTTCCTATAACCATCACAAACAAAAGGGAAGGCGGTGATTTACCAAGTACCACTCATTAGCTATTGACACAACCAAACCTTCACCACTGTTGCATCAAACACTTTTTTGTTTTAGTTTTGACTAATCAAGGATGGGGAATGCATTGGCCTTGATATACTAGTGCTAGGCACAGATATCAAGGGTGATCAGACATATATCCGCCTTAACGAGATAAGTGCTCATTCATAGAGGGCCAGCTTGGTGGTAAACCCTGGTAACATGGCACAGGTGACCCATTCTTTCCTTCTGTTCATTGCGGATCAATGTCTCTTTGGTGATCTCTGAGGTGGGGTAGACATACGCATGGCTACCTTCTTCCAGAATATTTGGGACATGGACGCCTGGGATTGGGGCAATGTTGCTTATGCATATTTGCTGCGGTCTCTGGATCTGTTATCATATGGAGACTGATGTCTTCAGGGCGTGGGCTACATCCTCTAGGTGATCCCTTATTCTAGTACACACTTCTTTTCATTTAGTTACATTTCTTCACTTGGGTTTTTCAAATTAGCCCTGGTGCAATGAGCATCTACAGATTATGGCTCCCATACTGAAGGACCCTCAAACATAGCCCTTTCCCATAGTTGTGAGATGGGGAGATAGCGGAGTATGCGGGGGTCGGCACATCCTCCAGGGACCATTGCTCGTGCCCTCCTGAACGATCTTACAAAGCTAAGCTACACTTTGTCATTAAATATCCTTATGTCCTGTGTCAAACTTATTTTTTCTTGAATTTGCAGGTCACTTGGAGACCATTCCATCCTTCTACATTCCCAGACTTTGACAATGTTACTCAGGCTAGATACTTATCAATGAACTGAGTCCTATTCAGGGGTATATGGGGCCATCATTGGTATTCAGGAGAGAGGGTTATACCCCAGTGGTCTGATGTTGATACACGCTTCTCTCCTTGTCTTCCTCCACCAACCATGCATTGTCCAGAGTACATTCTTGCAGACCAAATCGAGAGATTGGCCAGCGTAATATGGGATAATTCATTCCTTGAGTGGGATAGGGACTATAAGACTTTCCTTGAGGAAGAGATTGTTTGCACCCATCTTGGTCTTGACGGCCCAGTGGTATGTTACCACTCCTTGAGTATCACCTTTAGTCTTCAATTCCTTTTAGCCTTGATCAATGTTCTTTTAGGGAGAACACGGCGGGTAGACCTTTCTACCATTCAATCACATGTCAGTGCTGCTGGTCCATCCCAAGCCAGACCTTCTACTAGTGCGGATGGATCCCTTAGGATAGCCACCATTCCCTTCCACGGCTTCCCAGGTTGGTCATATCCCATCACAACCAATCCTAGCATCCCCCATCTTTTGAGGCGGAGAATAGACATAGATGCTTCTCACGGGTTGCCTATTCGATATGATTATGTGAGTATCTAATTATCCTTCGTTTGCTTGGGTTTTGACCTCCCTTGGCTGAAATGTTCATTCTCAGGTGTCTTCGAAGGTCTATAACGAGATCCGAAGGATGCATCAAAGCTTGTGTGAAGTGGTGATCGAAAAGGTACCTTTCCCCTTCTCTCTTTTTCTTCTTATTTTATTACTCTTTTCTTAACCATCTCTCATATTCCTCAGGATGGAAGGATTGTTGCTTTAGAGAACTAAGTTAGCTCCTATCAGTAAGAGAATGCCCAGCGTTAAGCACAGATTCAAGATTGACACCCACAGACTCCTCACCATTCCATGAGGATAACCTTGAGTATGGTTCAGACGAGGACTTTAACTCTTAGGGATTTGTTCCTGTAGTTCATGCAAGTATAAATACATGTATATTTTTTCTGCTTCCCTACCCTGTTTGTTCATTTTTTTTTTAGCATTTTATGAATGGAAACCTATCTTTGGCACAAGGAAACTTTCCTTTTATTTATAGTTTTGAACGTTTATGCATAATTAATTCCACAAATCAAGTTTTCATTAGGAGAATTGGGATAACACGAAAATCCAAATATTTTCTCATTTTACTACCAAGTGAATTACAAGAAAATAACTTTCCTACCATAAATGGGATATATAGGTAACACAATAGGGAGACAATTCTTGATGAGGGTAAAAGTTCACCAACTCATTATGACCATCTGCTTTTAGTCCATACTGTCGGCTAATATACGTAGGTAAGTAGGATGACATGTGAGTCAATCCCAACAACCTGACATAGTTGTATCCAAGGGTCCTCATCAGAAAATCTTCTTATGACTTCCCTGGACATCTCCATGCAATATCCTTCGAAATTTTTCCACATAGGTACTCTTTCAAATTAATAATGAGCTTGAATTCTAGGGCTTCCCTCCTTTCCTGGTATCAAAGAGCTCGAAGCTGGCATTTTTTCAATGGCCAAGTCAACTTTAGTTTCTCGAGGAGCGAAATATGAAAAATTGTAGGACTTCCATGATATCGATCAAGTCTGAATCTATGGCTATGGCTTATGTCATCAAATCCCTTGAGCATTTCCACAAGGACCATAGGGATGATATCACCTCCTTTCGTTAATTGCTTTACCACTTCTATCAGAACAAGTGGTGCACCATGTCCAAGGAGTTTGGAGAACATAGTGAGCCATCATGCAATGTAGATAAGAATCCTATGATCTTTGTTGATGGATTCCTCCCAATGAAAGATACTTAGTGAAGATCTTGGCAACCTTCAGAATGTCAATCTTCCCATATCTAACGAATTGCTTCACTTCCTCCTTCCATTCGAAGAGATCATGAATTTCCTCTGAGTAATCTCTCTTCAAAGATGGTTGTATAAACCTGCCTTGGGTGGGGATAGCATACAAACTCGGAATTCTTTGAGAGTCAAGTAGATCTCAATTAATCCAAACCAAAATATATGAAGATTAGTATCCTAGTGTTGAGGCACTTGTTGGAGCACATGGTGATGTAGTTTTATACACCTGATCCGGTTGAGCATCGACATATTCAAGGATTCTAGCAATCCTGGTGCCCTCATATTTATGTCCAAGGTCCATTTTCTCAATGTCTCATCCTTGACTTTTCCTGCAACCATCACAAACAAAAGGGAAGGCGGTGATTTACCAAGTACCACTCATTAGCTATTGACACAACCAAACCTTCACCACTGTTGCATCAAACACTTTTTTGTCTTAGTTTTGACTAATCAAGGATGGGGAATGCATTGGCCTTGATATACTAGTGCTAGGCATAGATATCAAGGGTGATCAGACATATATCCGCCTTAGCAAGATAAGTGCACGTTCATAGAGGGCCGGCCTAGGAGTAAACCCTGGTAACATGTCATAGGTGACCCATTCTTTCATTCTGTTAATTGCGGGTCAATGTCTCTTTGGTGACCTCCGAGGCAAGGTAGACATTCGCATGGCTACCTTCTTTCAAAATATTTGGGACATGGATGCCTAGGATTGGGGCGATGTTGCTTATTCATATTTGCTACGGTCTCTGGATCTGTTATCATATGGAGACTGAGGTCTCAAGGATGTGGGCTACATCCTCCAGGTGATCCCTTATTCTAGTACACACTTCTTTTCATTTGGTTACATTTTTTCACTTGGATTTTTCAAATTAGCCCTGGTGCAATGAGCATCTACAGATTATGGCTCCCACACTAAAGGACCCTCAAACATCGCCCTTTCCTATAACTGTGAGATGGGGAGATAGCTGAGAATGCAGGGGCTGGCACATCCTTCAGGGACCACTATCTATGCCCTCCTGAATGGTCTTACAAAGGTAAGCTACGCTTTGTCATTTAATTTCTTTATGTCATGTGTCATACTTATTTTTTCTTGAATTTGCAGGTCACTTAGAGACCATTCCATCCTCCTACATTCCCAAAGTTTGACAATGTTACTCAGGCTAGATACTTATCAAAGAACTGAGTCCTATTCAGGGGTATATGGGGCCATGACTGCTATTCAGGAGAGAGGGTTATACCCCAATGGTCTGATGTTAATACACGCTTCTCTTCTTGTCTTCCTCCACCAACCATGCATTGTCCAGAGTACATTCTTGCAGACCAAATCGAGAGATTGGCCAGCGTAATATGGGATAATTCATTCCTTGAGTGGGATAGGGACTATAAGACTTTCCTTGAGGAAGAGATTGTTTGCACCCATCTTGGTCTTGACGGCCTAGTGGTATGTTACCACTCCTTGAGTATCACCTTTAGTCTTCAATTCCTTTTAGCCTTGATCAATGTTCTTTTAGGGAGAACATGGCGGGTAGACCTTTCTACCATTCAATCACATGTCAGTGCTGCTGGTCCATCCCAAGCCAGACCTTCTACTAGTGCGGATGGATCCCTTAGGATAGCCACCATTCCCTTCCACGGCTTCCCAGGTTGGTCATATCCCATCACAACCAATCCTAGCATCCCCCATCTTTTGAGGCAGAGAATAGACATAGATGCTTCTCACGGGTTGCCTATTCGATATGATTATGTGAGTATCTAATTATCCTTCGTTTGCTTGGGTTTTGACCTCCCTTGGCTGATATGTTCATTCTCAAGTGTCTCCGAATGTCTATAACGAGATCCGAAGGATGCATCAGAGCTTGTGTGAAGTGGTGATTGAAAAGGTACCTTTCCCCTTCTCTCTTTTTCTTCTTATTTTATTACTCTTTTCTTAACCATCTCTCATATTCCTCAGGATGGAAGGATTGTTGCTTTAGAGAACTAAGTCAGCTCCTATCAGCAGGAGAATGCCCAGCGGTAAGCACAGATTCAGGATTGACACCCACAGACTCCTCACCATTCCATGAGGATGACCTTGAGTATAGTTTAGACGAGGACTTTAACTCTTAGGGATTTGTTCCTGTAGTTCATGCAAGTACAAATACATGTATATTTTTTCTGCTTCCCTACCCTGTTTGTTCATTTTTTTTTTTAGCATTTTATGAATGGAAACCTATCTTTGGCACAAGGAAAAATTCCTTTTATTTATGGTTTTGAAAGTTTATGCATAACTAATTCCACAAATCAAGTTTTCATTAGGAGAATTGGGATAACACGAAAATCCAAATATTTCCTCATTTTACTACGAAGTGAATTACAAGAATATAACTTTCCTACCATAAATGGGATAGATAGGTAACACAATAAGGAGATAATTCTTGGGGTGGTTAAAAGTTCACCAACTCCTTGTGACCATATACTTTCAGTCCATACTATTGGCTGATATACATAGGTAAGTAGGATGACATGTGAATCAATCCCATCAACCTGACATAGTTGTATCCAGGGGTCTTCATCAGAAAATCCTCTTGTGACTTCCCTGGACTTCTCCATGCAATATCCTTTGTAGTTCTTCCTTGTAGGTACTTGATGAGTGCATTTATGTGTGAAATCTAGGGCAGTAAATCATGCATTTTACATATTTAGAATGGAGCTACCTTGGGTTTTACTCTCTTTTTACAGGTTTTATACTTTCAATGCCTTAAGGAATATCGGGTGCTATATCTCCAATTTTACTCATAAAGAGGTCCTATTTCTTTTCATGGTTGCGAAGATGATGAAATTCTGAGCAATATGGACATGTTCAATTAAAAGTACACATTCGTTTGATCACCCGTACAAATGATTATTCTTTTCGGGCCAGAAAAAGAATAATGGATTAAAACTGAACCGAGATGCAGAACCAGCACATCTGCAGTTGTTCCAAGGGTATAAGGAATATTCCAAATGCCAACAAGGATCAATGGATCACATCCTTAAGTGATTGAAGTTCATTTTTGGTAACAACAACTACCTAGCGTAGTTGGTGAGTTGTGGTGTGCAAAATCTCTTCCTTATTAGGAGGTCTCAAGTTCGAACCTCTTAGCTGCTATTTTGTTGAGGTTTTTTTTAGAATATTTTCTCTCTCCTACTCATCACTCAAATGAGGTCGGCCAAGATAGTTGTACACAAGTTTGAAGAAGAGAGAGAAAATAAAGACAAAAAATAGGAAAGAAGAAAAAAAAGAAAAGAAAAGACAAGGGCATGGATGGAATTTTCCATTTAAAATAGAATATTATCCAAATCCAAGCAAGGAAAATCGGCCAAGGGGGGTTTCTTGTGCAAGAAGAGAGAGAAAAATAGAAAAAAGAGAAAAAATAGGGAAGAAAAGGTAAGAAAATCATGGGAGATCTCTCAACACGTTTTCTCTCTTCTCTCTCCTCCACCTCATCACAAAATCGTCCAAGGGGATCCACCCTTGGACGTCCTCCTCTCTCTCGTATTCCCTATAAAAGGGACTCCACAAAACTCTAAAAATTGTCCCTTTCTTCCTCTCTAATTCATTCTTCTTCTAGGGTTTTTTTTTTTTTTTTTTTNTGATCCCATGGGTTTTCTTTGAAATGGGCCACTTTAATGGGCCTAAAATATGGGTAGAAGGTAGAAAAACGGGATTTTATTCATTAGTTTAATTAGTTGCTATTTAATACAATAAATGCCCATTAGGCCATTAGTTTGTTGTAAAGTCCTATATGGACTATTAGTTAGTTAGTCCTACTCCATGTTGGAGTCATAAAGTCAAGTCCTAGTCCTATTTTGAATTCCTAGTTGTAGTAGGAGTGTCTAGTCCTATTGGGAAACTTGCTCCTAGTATTAGTATGATTGTAAACTTCACCTCTATAAATAGAAAGGCATATATACCATTATTGAACAGATTTGAATGAAAGAAAGTTTGCATTTATGAAAGAAAGTTTGCAACTAAATGCTTAGAGCAGCTAAGATAGCTGTGGGTGAGAAGCCCAGGCTGAGATAGCCACTTCCTTTATTCTCTTTCACCTTTCTCAACCCCCCATCTATTTTATTATTCTTTTTTTATTTTATTTGCTGTAACATTCAAGAGATACAATTTAGATTCAGATAAAAGGCTGCAAAAATCAAAACCGATCAACAATCCTAGTGGGAATAGGAGAGAGATCGATCTCCTCTCTTTCTCTCTTCTGTACTCTATTCAGCCAGGTCTTCAATCAGGGTATTCCAGGCTTCATAAGGTTCCCACGATCCTTACCTAGTCACTGTTGGAAGCATTCAACTATTGTTCTTGAAGGTTCTTCTCAATTTTCTCTCCTAGGTCAGAAAATCAAGAAAGGTTGTAACTTCACAACCAACCGCCAGAATCCTCTCAACTCTGGGGGGTTTTTGTACCCTCCTTAGGGACTATCTACACCAAAGAGTGTAGCTCAATCGGACTCTTACAAACCTGGCCGAACCTCGCTCTTTTCAGCTCTATAGTAGGTCTTTCTCTCCTATCAGGTTGGGGTTTGGGCAGGTTTTGCTCCTACATTGGTATTGTATCCTTGAGGGTTTATTTGATGGTCTTATTTCTTTGTTTATTACTCCTATTTGTATTGTTTGGGGTTATAAACTGCGGAGTTAGTTACTTGTAATCTACTCCTGCATTAGGTTAGGTACTGGCTAACCCTAGGGAGTGATGTAGTGCAGGCGACTAATGAGCACATTTATGTGTGAAATCTAGGGTAGTAAAACATGCATTTTTCATATTTAGAATAGAACTACCTTGGGTTTTACTCTCTTTTTGCAGGTTTTATATTTTCAAGGCCTTGAGGATTATCGAGCGCTATATCTTCAATTTTACAAGAGGTCATATTTCTTTTCATGGTTGCGAAGAGGACGAAATTCTGAGCAAGATAGACGTGTTCAACTAAAAGTACACATTCGTTTGGTCACCCGTACAAATGATTATTCTTTTCGGGCCATAAAAAGAATAATGGATTAGAACTGAACTGAGATGTAGAACCAGCCCATTTGCAGTTGTCCCAGAGGTACAAGGAATATTCCAAATGCCAACAAGGATCGATGGACCACATCCTTAAGTGATTGAAGATTCGTTTTTGGTAATAACAACTATCTAGCGTAGTTGGTGAGCTATGGTGTACAAAATTCCCTTGCTCACCAAGAGGTCTCAAGTTCGAATCTCATGGTTGTTTTTTTTTAGAGAATTTTGTTGAAGATTTCTTGTTTTTCACTCACTTAAAGCACTAAGGGCATGGAGGGGATTTCCACATCAAATTAAAAGCAAGGAAAATCGTGGAAGGGTTCCTAAGAAGAGAAGAAAAAGAAAAAGGAAAGAAAAAAAAATGGGAGAAATAAAGATTGTCCAAATCTTCTCTCTCCTCCACATCATCACCAAAATATTGTCCAAATCACACAAAGCAAGAAGAAAATCGTCCCTTGGAGGGAGAAAAAGAAGAGAAATAAATTAGAAAAAAAAAAGGAAAGAAAATAAGCAAAAAAATTATAGGAAATTTATTTCTCTCTTCTCTCTCCTCCACCTTAGCACTTTTGGACTCAAAAGATCTCACAATCAATTGTGGGTTTCTCTCTTTTAGGAAAAAGAAATTTGTTACCCTACCTCCTCATTCCCTATAAATACAACTCATGTAAGAGGAGGAGAGACAATTCATTCTTCTTCTAGTTTTTTTTAGTTGCTCTCTCTCTCCCTCTCTCACTCTTTAGTTTTAGTTCTTCTCTATTTTTGCTTTAATCACTTTTGTAATAGTTTTTTTTATGTCAATTAATGCAAGCACTCTTTTATTCTTATTCAGCCTTTTTATGTTTATGATTTATGCAATTGAGTTGTAATTTTTTAAGTTATAGTTCTAGGCTTAGATCTAGGTGACAAGATCACGAGCCGTGGAGCAATTGTTTTTCAAGTTCAAGCATTGATTCAAGTAAGTAGGCTCCTTCAGTAGTCTTCTATCCCCCCTCTCATTCCCTCTTCTGGCTACCTTTTCTTTCTTAATTTAGGATTTTTATTTTCAGTCGTTACATTATTGCTATCCCTTTCCCCCAAGGTTCATGGCTAGTGTATGTGTTGGCTTTGCCCCTCCTAGCCATAGAACCATCAATTTATTGCTTTTATTTTAATTGTCTCCCTTTCCCTAAAGCCAAGTAGAGTAACCCTTGTAAGAGTGACTCTCTGGTCAAGTAGGGAAGCTCATATTATGATGCATCCCTCGAGCTAAGTAGAGAAACCTACTTGTGAGTCTCTCTCTAGCTTTCCCCCCTTTCTTTTACTTTATTTTTATTTTAGCATTTTTTTTCTTCATTTATTATTATTATTTTTTTTAAAAATTGTGTGGGTTGTTTATTTTCAGTTATTTATTTATTTATTTTTAATTGTGTGGCTTGTATCTTTGAATTCTTAGATGATGAATGGTTAGGACGTTATTTTAGATACATATGTTTAGGACGGTAATTAGAATTAGATCACAACCATTAATCGGTTCACTTTCGCATTATTAAAAGAAATAAAAAAATAAAGGGACTGCTCTCCCTGTGTTCGACCTGTAGGTACACTGATCCGTATGCTTGCGGTTACATTTAAATCTCAAACAAGTTTTTGGTGCCGTTGCCAGGGAGACAGTTCCATGTTATTTTTCGCTTTCTTTTGGTAAATCAAAGTGTTTTGTTTGCTTTGTTTTGTTTTTCCTTTTCTTTTATTGAATTCCTGAGAAGAAAAACTTTCAATAATAGTTATATCGGTGGAGGTCTCCATGCCTCACAGTATGATAAAGACAGGTTTTGCCCTGTAGCAGTACCTCAGGAATTGACCTGAGAAACCCCGGATCCCTACCGGTAAGCTCCCAAAAAGCCAAAAAAAAAAAATCAAAAAAAATCAAAAAAAAATCAAAAAATCATTAAAACAAAAGTTTTGCTAACCATTCTTTTGTGTTTGTCTTACTTTAGTTGTGGGTAGTTTTCTATTGCATGAGTGTTAAGTGGGTACGTAATACTAAGAACCGGTTAGAAAGAAGAGATCCAATAATTAGTGACCCTATACGTTTGCTCTCTTTAAAACCCTTTAATATGGGAGACCAACAGCAAAACCCTTCACTTAAATCTTTGAAAGATAGGTTCTACCCTGCTAAAATAGCCCAACCTTCTTGCATAGTTCTACCACAAGCCCAAGGCAATGATTTTGAACTCAAATCTCAATACATCACTATGTTGCCCCACGTCCATGGGTTGACCTCTGAGGATGCATACCTATTTCTAAGGGAATTTGAAGAGGTATGTGTTCTAATTAAGATCCAACAGCTTTCTGATGATCTGTTAAGCTTAGGTTTATCACTTTTGCATTGAAAGACCAAGCTAAGAAGTGGTTGTATGGGTTACCCACAAATTCCATAACCTCATGGGAACAGTTCACAGTTGTCTTCCTTAAGAAGTTTTTCCCAACTCACAAGACCAATAAGCTTAGAAGTGATATCCTTCAGTTTAGGCAAAAGCCTAGTGAGTCATTTTCCAAACTTATAGAGAGATTCAAGGATCTACTCCAAGAATGCCCTCACCATGGCCTAGACCTATGTCATTTATGTCAAGTAATTTATGAGGGTATTGATTACCCAACTAAACAAATGATAGAGTCTATGTGCCCTGAGGGATTCACATCCTTTACAGATGAAGGAGAGGCATAGGAATTCTTACTTGACTTAGCTGACAAAACTCGTGAGTGGGAATCTACCCAAGAGAGTGAAAGAACCATAGGAGGGAAAGGATATTTTGTGGATGGGATGGTAGCGAAGGAAGCCCATTTGGATAGCCTAATCAAGAGGATTGAGGCTATTGTTCATAGAGAGCCATTATCAGTCAATTTGGTTATGATTTGTGCTTGGTGCCAATCCCCTGGACATGTCATAGAAGAATGCCCCAACACCTCTGAGGGCACTTCTAATGATAGTGTTAATGCCTTATACAAGAATAATCCATATAGTAACACCTACAATCCAGGATGGAGAAATCACCCAAATTTCTCTTGGAATCAGAGCAACCAAGCAGTGCCTTCCAATTTTCATAATCAAGGTCAACTTGGACCCCAAAGGCCTCCCTTTGCATAACAATCTTTTTTCCAAAATACTTTTCCTAGGTCAAATGCAGGACCTCAGGCTAGTTTTCCTAGGACCCCTCTCCTATCATCTTATCAGTAACCCCTGGGTTTACTAACACTAGAGAGGCAAGTAGAATAAGTGACTTGGAAAAAAATATGGCCCTCATCATGACAAGCCATCAAAATCTTATGAGAGAACTTACCCAAGTTGTCTCAATTATGCGTGAGAGGGAGAAGGGAACTTTACTCAGTCAACCAGAGCCTAACCCTAGGCATCATCAGCCTGTTAGTTAACAAACATCAACTAATGCACCACTGAATATAGTACAAGGTCAAACCCAACAAGGGCCCTCTAACCAATGTAATGTTGTTTATGCCCTTAGGAGTGGTAGAGAGTACCAATAGAGCGTTCCTAAATCTTCCTCATCTATTACTCCTGTTAACTCTCCTTCAGTTGTGGACACAAGTGTGCCTCTTGTTCCAGGTTCGTCTGATGAACCTAAAGATTTTTTTGAAACTAAAGATGATTTGGTTTTGGAAACCAAAAATGATTCTTCTGAACAGGGGCAAATCCCTAACAGTCCTTATGTTCATCCTATCCCATTTCCTAATCGTTTGGTAAACAAAAGGAAGACTGCTTCCATGGACAAAATTTTAGAAGTCTTCAAAAAGGTAGAAGTGAACATCCCTCTTTTGGATGCCATATCCCAGATCCCTGCCTATGCAAAGGTACTGAAAGATTTGTGTACTCACAAACGTATCACTAGTGTGCCCAAAAAGGCGTTATTGGCAGGTAATATTAGTTCCATAATTACTTAGCCTATAATAGCCAAGTATGAGGATCCAGGGAGCCCTACCATAGCTTGTGTCATAGGCAACACCTACATTGAGCATGCCTTACTTGACCTTGGCGCAAGTGTGAATCTTTTACCTTACTATGTGTACAAGCAACTTGGATTGGGAGAATTGAAAGCCACTGGAACTACTCTTCAGTTGGCAGATAGGTCTGTTAAAATTCTTAAAGGGATGGTTGAGGATTTCTTACTAAAGGTGGGGGAATTTATTTTTTCTGTTGATTTCATTGTGTTAGATACTAAGCCCTTCTCAACCAAGGATGAGATCCCAATAATTATAGGAAGACCATTCTTGGCTACCAGTAATGCATTAATCAATTGCCATAATGGTTTCTTAAGATTATCTTTTAGTAACCAAACTGTTGAGTTTAACATGTTTAGGATTGGCAAGTAACCACATATGGAAGAAGAGATTAATATGATTGAGGATTTTCTAGATTTTTCTGATGATTTGATTACCAACTTTAATATTAATTTTGATTCAGAATTCCAAGAGTATATGGATGAGTTGGATGATGATAGTGAAAATTTCTTTTCTGAAGTCTTGAGTCTTCACACACCTATGGAGCCCTTAGGACCCCTTTCCAATTCCATTCCCAAACCTTCCATAGTTGAGCCCCCTAAGCTAGATCTTAAGGAGTTGCCATCTAATTTGAGGTATGCTTTCTTAGGGCCTGACCAGACTTTTCCTGTAATAATTTCTTCAAATTTGACTTCTAGCCAGGAAGAGGAGTTACTTAAAGTGTTAAAAGACAATAAGAAAGCCCTAGGTTGGACCATGGCTGATATCAAGGGTATAAGCCCTTCTATTGTGCAACATCATATACATCTTATAGAGGATTCCAAACCATCCACGGAACCCCAAAGAAGAGCAAACCCAGTGATGATGGAAGCTATTAAGAAAGAGATCCTAAAGTGCTTGGATCATGGAATAATTTATCCTATTTCTGACTGCCAATGGATAAGCCCAGTTCATGTAGTGCCTGAGAAGTCTGGTGTGACTGTAGTTCCCAATGCCAATAATAAACTAATTCCAATCCGTGTCCAATCTGGGTGGAGAGTGTGCATAGACTACAGAAAACTTAATGTGGCAACCTGGAAGGACCACTTCCCATTGCCATTCATTGACCAGATGTTAGAGAGGTTATCTGGACATGAATACTATTGTTTTCTTGATGGATATTTCGGCTATAATCAGATCCCAATTGCTTTAGAGGACCAACATAAGACCACTTTTACATGCCCATATGGAACATTTCTCTTACAGGCGTATGCCTTTTGGGCTTTGTAATGCTCCTGCTACGTTCCAACGATGCATGATGAGCATATTTTCGGACATGGTCGAAAAATTCTTAGAAGTATTTATGGATGACTTTTCAATTCATGGGAATTCCTATTCTGAATGTCTTCATCATCTTTCTCTAGTTTTGAAAAGGTGCATATCTAAGAATTTGATTTTGAATTGGGAGAAATGTCATTTTATGGTTAAATCTGATATTGTTTTAGGCCATGTAATATCCAAGGATGGAATTAAGGTAGATAGAGCCAAAGTGGATTTAATTGATAATTTACCATCTCCTCAATCTGTTAAGGACGTCTGATCTTTTCTAGGGCATGCGGGCTTCTACAGAAGGTTTATTAAGAACTTTAGTCAGTTAGCCTGACCTCTCACTTCATTACTTACCAAAGATCAAACTTTTGAGTTTTCTAAAGAGTGCCTAGAATCCTTCAAACAACTTAAGAAGGAGTTGACCAATGCACCCATTGCTCAACCACCTATTTGGATTGAACCTTTTGAACTGATGTGAGATGCTTCAGATTTTTCCATAGGAGCGGTTTTGGGTCAAAGGATTAATAAGTTGCCCACTGTCATTTATTATGCTAGTATGACCTTAAATGATGCACAACTCAATTATACAACGACTGAAAAATAATTTTTAGCGGTTGTGTTTGCATTAGAAAAGTTTCGATCTTACTTAGTTGGTTCACATGTGGTGGTGTATACTAATCATTCTACTCTCAGATACTTAGTTCAGAAGAAGGATGCCAAAGCCCGTCTCATTAGGTGGGTTTTACTTTTGCAAGAGTTTGATTTAGAAATTAGGGATAAAAAAGGAGTTGAAAACCTAGTTGCAGACCATTTATCCCGGCTTCCCAATTCTTTGACTGTCGATTCTCCAGTCAACGAGAACTTTCCAGATGAACAGTTATTTATAGTGTCCAGTGAACCATGGTTTGTTGACATTGTCAACTTCTTAGTTTCAGGTGTGACTTCGGATCACTGGTCCACCCAAGATAAGTATAGATTTCATTCCCAAGTTAAGCACTTTTTCTGGGATGATCCTTATTTTTTTAAGATATATCCGGACCAGATTATCCGACGATGTGTTCTCGATCATGAGCAAAATTTTGTTATCTCTTTTTATCATGATCATGCATGTGGTGGACACTTTGGACCTAAGAAAACTACTGTAAAGGTTCTCCAATGCGGATTTTATTGGCCCACTCTTTTTAGAGATGCTTTTGATTTTTACAAGGCTTATCCTACCTGCCAGTCTTTTGGCCGTATCAATAAGAGGAACATGATGCTCCTTAACCCTATTTTAGTAGTTGAGACCTTTGATGTTTGGCGCATCAATTTTATGGGACCATTCCCTAATTCCTTTGGAAATCTATACATACTTTTGGCTGTTGATTATGTTTCTAAATGGATAGAGGCCATACCTTGTAAAACTAATGACCATAAAGTGGTGGTCCAGTTTCTCAAAGAGAACATTTTTTCCCTCTTTGGTGCACCACATGCAATAATTAGTGATAGGGGTACTCATTTTTGTAATCGGCCTTTTGAGCCCCTAATGAAAAAGTATGGGATCACCCATAAGTTATCTACCCCTGATCACCCCCAAACTAGTGGCCAAGTGGAAGTGTCTAATAGGTAGATTAAACAAATCTTCGAGAAAACTATTAATCCCAACCGTAAGGATTGGTCCCTTAGGCTCATTGATGCCTTGTGGGCCCATCGGACTGCATTCAAGATCGATCTTGGTTAGTCTCCCTACCGTTTGGTGTATGAAAAAGCTTGTCACTTACCAGTTGAATTGGAGTATAAGGCCTTTTGGGCCATCAAGAAGCTCAACTTTGATTTGCCTGATGCGGGAATTCATCGTAGGCTCCAACTATCTGAGTTGGAGGAACTTAGGAATGATGCCTATGAAAGTTCTAGGATTTACAAGAAAAAGACCAAAGCTTTCCATGATAAGCACATTTTTTGCAAATCTTTTACAATTGGTGATAAGGTCTTATTGTACAACTCTCGATTGCATCTTTTTCCTGGTAAACTTAGATCCCGATGGGATGGCCCGTTTATTATCCATAATGTACATCCTCATGGGGCTATGGAGATTTTGAATCCAGGAATAGGGGTAATTTCGAAGGTTAATGGTCAGCGTTTGAAACCGTTCATTGAGTTTCCTAATACTAGTAGTAAAGAGGTCATGGATCTCCATGAACCTCTTTACACTGATGACTAACTTTTAATCAGGTATGACCCCCTTGCATTGTCTTCGTTTTTAGTTCTTTCCATGCATTGAGGACATTGCATGACTTAAGTTTGGGGGAGGGAAACCAGTTTTTGTTTTTTTTCACTTTGTTTTGTTTGTTTTTCTTTTTATTTTTGAGCTTGCTAAGGATGAAGTCCTACTTTGGCTTTTGGCTAATGATCAGACCATTCGGTTGCTTGATGTATGAAAATAAAAGTTTTGATTAAGGTACCCATTTTGAACGTATAAAAACCCTGTTGAGAAGAAAGAAACAAGCTTGTGTCTTGAGATGGAACTTTTTTTTGAAAAATAAGAGACCCCTGTTTTATGGTGATGGACCATATGTAAGTCTGTGGGTTCCTTGTACTTTTGATTTGGAGTTGAGACCTTCTTTTTAATTTGGCATGGGTTGAAAAATGCATAATTTTAAATGAAATGTGAAATGTGGTATAAAGAAGAATAAGAGTTGATTCCCTTGGAACTAGACAGGACATTGCACCTCAGGAAGCGTGGTGTCTTGATCGAAATTCCTTGGGAGGAAACTTCTGAAGAAATTCTAGCATCACTGTCTTTGTGGGCATATGCAAAAAGAAAAGCTACATAGTAACTTGGGTGTCTGGTGTTTGCTCCACCATGTCATTCAGACCAAAAGTAGTGGAGTAGAATAGAGTTTATTAAGGAAAAAAAAAAAGGAGAAAAAAAATGTGCAAATGTCATTAATGCTTGGTAACATGTTTGGTAAAAAACACTCCAACACCTTAGTCATTGGTTCCCTATTTCTTCACAAGTGGTTTTGCCTTAAGATAAGGATGTTTTGATAGAGATGAGGTGAGTTCCAAATTAAGAAATATGCTAGTGCCTAGAATTGACAAAGGGTAATAAAAGTTCAAGTGTGGGGGTCCCTTGTAAGAGAAATTATCTTTACTCCAGATCGGTATGACCCTTACCTTTAGCCAAGGTTGGGATTTGTTTATTCTGAATTTTGGGTGTATATTCACTGTAAACACCCACGAGACACAACTCGTCCACTAGGGGTGACCTAGGAGTTTAAAGGCTTGTTGCACATGCTAAGTGCAACCGTGATTCCTACGAAAGTGAGTTGGATTTTTTTTTTCTTTTTCTTTTTGTTTTACTCGAGGACTAGCAAATTCTAAGTGTGGGGGCATTCTGATGAGCACATTTATGTGTGAAAGCTAAGGTAGTAAATCATGCATTTTACATTTTTAGAATGGAGCTACCTTGGGTTTTACTCTCTTTTTGCAGGTTTTATACTTTCAATGCCTTAAGGAATATCGGGTGCTATATCTCCAATTTTACACGTAAAGAGGTCCTATTTCTTTTCATGGTTGCGAAGTGGATGAAATTCTGAGCAAGATGGATATGTTCAATTAAAAGTACACATTCGTTTGGTCACCCGTACAAATGATTATTCTTTTCAGGCCAGAAAAATAATAATGGATTAGAACTGAACCGAGATGCAAAACCAGCCCGTCTGCAGTTGTCCGAAAGGTATAAGGAATATTTCAAATGCCAATAAGGATCAATGAACCACATCCTTAAGTGATTGAAGATTTGTTTTTGATAACAACAACTACCTAGCGTAGTTGGTGAGTTGTGGTGTGCAAAATCTCTTCCTTATTAGGAGGTCTCAAGTTCGAACCTCTTAGATGCTATTTTGTTGAGGTTTTTTTTTAGAATATTTTCTCTCTCCTACTCATCACTCAAAGGAGGTCGGCCAAGATAGTTGTATGCAAGTTTGAAGAAGAGAGAGAAAATAAAGACAAAAAATAGGAAAGAAGAAAAGAAAGAAAAGAAAAGACAAGGGCATGGATGGAATTTCCCATTTAAAATAGAATATTGTCCAAATCCAAGCAAGGAAAATCGGCCAAGGAGGGTTTCTTGTGCAAGAAGAGAGAGAAAAATAGAAAAAAGATAAAAAATAGGTAAAAAAAGGAAAGAAAATCGTGGGAGATCTCTCCACACGTTTTCTCTCTTCTCTCTCCTCCACCTCACCACAAAATCGTCCAAGGGGATCCACCCTTGGACGTCCTTCTCTCTCTCCTATTCCCTATAAAAGGGAGTCCACAAAACACTAAAAAGTTGTCCCTCTCTTCCTCTCCAATTCATTATTCTTCTAAGGTTTTTTTTTTTTGCTCTATCTCTTTCTCTAGTTTTCTCTTTCTTTATCTCTAGTTCTAGGTTTATGCTTTAAACACTTTTGTAAGTTCTTTTATTCAATTAATGCAAGCACTTTTATTTTTGATTTAGTCTTTTATTTTTATTATTTAAGTAATTGAAGTTGTAATTTTCAAGTTCTAGTTCTAGGCTTAGTTCTAGGTGACAAGAACAAGCTATGAAGCATGTCTTTCAAGTTCAAAATTTTTTTTTTCAGATCTGTTTTCTCTAGTACTAGAAATTTCAGATTTGGTTTATTCTAGATCTGGTTTTTAGTACTGGTAGTATCTCAAATCGATCAAGTTTTCAGTTCATGTAAGTTGACTCCCTCAGTAGTCTTCTCTCCCCCCTCTCATTCCCTCTTCTGACTACCCTTTCTTTCTTAATTTAGGATTTTAATTTTAGTCGTTATATTATTGCTATCCCTTTCCCCCAAGGTTCATGGCTAGTGTATGTGTTGGCTTTTCCCCTCCTAGCCATAGAACCATCAATTTATTGCTTTTATTTTAATTGTCTCCCTTTCCATAAAGCCAAGTAGAGTAACCCTTGTAAGAGTGACTCTCTAGTCAAGTAGGGAAGCTCATATTTTGATGCATCCCTCGGGCTAAGTAGAGAATTCTACTTGTTAGTCTCTCTCTAGCTTTCTCCCCTTTCTTTTACTTTATTTTTATTTCAGCATTTGTTTTTCTTCATTTATTATTATTATTTTTTTAAATTACGTGGGTTGTTTATTTTCAGTTATTTATTTATTTAATTTTAATTGCGTGGCTTGTGTCTTTGAATTCTTAGATGATGAATGGTTGGGATGTTATTTTAGATACATATGTTTAGGAAGGTAATTAGAATTAGATCACAACCATTAATCGGTTCACTTTCGCATTATTAAAAGAAATAAAAAAATAAAGTGACTGCTCTCCCTGTGTTCGACCCATTGCTGCACTAATCTGTACGCTTGCGGTTACATTTAAAATCTCAAACAGTACTCTTTCCAATCAACAAAGAGTTTGAATTTTAGGTAGGGCCTCCCTCCTTTCTTGGTAGCAAAGAGCTCCGAGTTGGCATTCTTTCAATGGCCTAGTCAACTTTAGTTTATTGAGGAGCCAAATCTGAAAACTCGTAGGACTTTCTTAATATCGATCAAGTCCAAATCTATGGCTATGGCTCATGTTATCAAATCCCTTGAGTGTTTCCATAAGGACCATAGGGATGTTATCACCTCCTTTTTTCAATTGCTTTACCACTTCTATCAAAACAAGTGGTGCACCACGTCTGGGAGTTTTGAGAACATAGCAACCTATCATGCAAAGTAGATAAGCATCCTATGATCTTTGTTGGTGGATTCCTCCCAATAAAAGATACTTAGCGAAGATCTTGGCTACCTTCAGAATGTCAATCTTCCCATATCTAACGAATTGCTTCACTTCCTCCTTCCATCTGAAGAAATCCTGAATTTTCTCTGAGTAATCTTTCTTCAAAGATGGTTGTAATAACCTGCCTTTGGGTGGAGATAGCATATAAAGTCTGAATTCTTCAAGAGTCGGGCAGATCTCAACTAATCCAAATCAAAATACATGAAGATTGGTATCCCAGTGTTGAGGCACTTGTTGGAGTACATGGTGATGTAGTTTTACACACCTGATCCAACTGAGCATCGATATATTCATGGATTCTAGCAGTCCTGGTGCCCTTATATTTATGTCCAATGTGTATTTCCTCAACGTCTCATCCACTGAGTCCATACTTTTCCTACAACCATAAAAAATAAAACGAAAGGCGGTGATTTATCAAGTATCACTCATTAGATATCGACACAACCAAACCTTCACTACTATTGCATCAAACACTTTTTTTCACTAATCAAGGATGGGGAATGAACTGGCCTTGATATACTAGTGCCAGGTGGTGACTTTTGGGAGATAGAATTCTAGATAAGAATCTGGAGGACCATTGTCAAATGAAAGATGTCTAATGGCCTTGCATGCCGAGTGGCCATTCTTGGGGGACACAAACTATGATAATCTTTTCGATAGTTTGATTGTTAATCTGGGAACCAATTTATTACCTTGATATGGTTGAGACCACACTTGCACATGTCAAGTTTCCTACATATCCCTTGAGAGGAATCGGGTCTAGCATAG
The DNA here is from genome assembly GCF_013358625.1 of Macadamia integrifolia. Taxonomy (NCBI): domain Eukaryota; kingdom Viridiplantae; phylum Streptophyta; class Magnoliopsida; order Proteales; family Proteaceae; genus Macadamia; species Macadamia integrifolia. The sequence continues at coordinate 25,212,750 of NC_056557.1, read as the reverse complement.
TTTGGGCTATTCACCCTATTAGACATAATATTTCTTGAGTTGATCCATGTTGACCAATCTGGATATTTCTTTGCTATTGTGGTCTATGAGTTTCACAGCCTTGCCTGGTAGAATCTCTTTGACAGTGAATGGGTCACTCTAGTTGGGCCTAAATTTTCCTCTTGGGTCACGAATCGGGGCTCTTTGTTCTTGAAGAACAAGTTCACCCTCTTTTATGTGACGAGGCTTCATATTCTTGTTGAAGGCTCTTGCCATTCTTAGTTGATATTTCTTTAGGTTGTCCATGGCTTTCATACACCTTTGGTCAAGAAAGTTGAGCTCGTCATGTCTGGCCTTCACCGATTCTCCTTCAAGTAACTGACAATCAAGAAGCACCCTTGAGGATGGTACTAAGATTTTTACGGGCAGAACTGTCTCAACCCCATATACCAAAGAAAAAGGGGTTGTTCCCGTCGAGGATTGTACAGAAGTCCAATATGCCCACAAAGCCAATGGTAGCTTATCTGCCCAATCCTTTCGTGTCTCAGCCACTTTCTGTAAGATCACTTTGATATTCTTGTTAGCAACTTCTACTGGCCCATTGGTCTGTGGCTTGTAAGTGGTAGATCGATGCCTTTTGATACTGAACTTAGTGCAAATCTTGTCAGATTTGCCACAGAAATGGGATCCCTAATCCAATATCAACTCTTGAGGTACTCCACATCGAGAAATGATATTTTCTTGGATGAATTTTGCCACCTTAGTGGATGTGAGGACTACATATGATGCCATTGATGCTTTGGGGTTGATACTCCCAATGATGTCAATGCCCCAAGTAGAGAATAGCCAAGGAGAACTGAGCAAGTGCAATTCCGTTGGAGGGATATGTATGATATCTTTTCTCTTTCAGTTGCTTCAATTGGGTACTTCGTTTCTTTGATGAAATCCACTATGTCAATGAACTAAGACCGACCATCTATGGTGAGAGAGTTCACCAAGTGCTAATAAATGGGCCTACTTCTTTGTTCCACTAAGAATGATCGGACTCTATCCTTAGGTTTGCATTCTACCATGGATGTTACACCCATGCCCTGACCCGGTCTAATTTGAACTGTTGTGATAGGTCTCGGACTGGAGATCGAAAGTATAGTCCGGTTTTGGCTCACGACCACTCATTTCTGAAGAGGGAGAGATGATCCCACATATTCGTGCATCACGTGCCAGTCTAATTGGAGGGGATTCATACCTCCTGGTCCCAGATAGTAAGTGACCCGACTCCCCACACATGAATCCCGACAGGTACTAAAGTGGCCGAAAGTCCATGAGCACAGCCAAGGGTAGCTACCTGTGCAAGGCCAGTTGGAGGATAGAAAGTAGTCAAGACAAGTTGTCTTGACCACAGAAAATAAGCCACTGAAAGCACTGGGCCTAAATCGGGTGGACTATTTCCTGTGAGCCAAACAGGTTGCTGTCAAGGTTTCAATGCTCGTGGGTCCCACCACTCACATCATAAATAGTATCAAATGATCCCAAATCATCCTTCACACATTCCTCATGACATGAACATTTTACCAACCAATGTAGTCAGGTTCTAGTGCTCTAAAAGTTGTATTAACCCGATCGGTCCGAATAGGGTTCAACCAAACGGACCCTAGGGCCTGTTTGCCTTATAAGTGGGAAATGAGGAATTCATTTCCACATTTCCACTTTTCTCAAACATAGGAGAGAAGAGAAATAGAATAAGAAGAATAAGAAGAAGAGGAAGAAGAAGGGAGGAGGCTTACCTTGGTGCCGACTGCTACCTAGTTGCCGGAATCGCTGCTGGAGGTAAGTGCAATCACTCCTACTACCCTTATTCTTCATTTTGACCTAGGTTAAGCTAGGTGTGGGTATAGTCTTAGTGACAATATGACAAACCCCCTTGAGGTTGGGGAATGAGTATTTTATGTCCCCGGTGCCATTGTCGAGCTCAAACCGAGTCCCGTGAATTCCGGCAACAAGAATGACCAAATGACAACCTAGGGTTTTGATCATTCAATTGACATATCTCCCAAATGTCTTGGTGTAATTGGGATTTTATTGGCTTAGAATGATGCTAGTAACATTCCCTACAAACTCCATGAAACAAATCCTGGCGATCGGGCCCAAGCCGGAAAGCCCCAACTTAAGTTGGGCAGTTCTATACTACCATCGGAAGCAAGCCACCGAAAAACACTAGACCTGCTTCCAATGGGATATTTCTGGTGAACCATAGAGCCTTGTGAGCTCTCTGCCACCTCCATCAAAAACAGGACTGATATTTCTGGTGAGAATAACCTGTTTTCGATGGGTGTTTCTGATGACATTACTGTCACTGGGGAACCTTATCTGTACCCTTCGGGAGTGACTCACGTGGGCCCCTCCCAATGTTCCCAACACGTATTGATGTATGATTACATTTGTGTCTAGGACAGTGACATGCACGAGCCCCAAGGTTAGAACTGGGTGGCCTTATTTGAACCTAACACACATGGAGATAAACAAGGTGAGGGATGGTTGCTTTATTTTTGGGATTGTTTTATTATTATAGAATTGCTCACATATGTAGGATTATATATGATTATTAATTGCTCAAATGATGATGGTATGCTATCACATGATACATTTTTATTCAATTGATATGAAATGTTATAGGAATGTATGACGGAATCCGTTGTGGCCGAGGTGGTACCGGTACCGCTTCACATGTTTGTTGTAGGTATGGGAGAGAATCCAGCATGGCTAAGGTGGTACATTTGGAAATGGATATGCTTCACGGCTGACGATTGGTATCGGTGTTGTGTAGTCCATACTCAACTGTTATATGCATGCTAGATTAGGAAATTGGTCGCGGGTTACACTTTATGGCCAATGTGCTACCGGTATCGTGTAATTCATACTAACTGTATCATTATGAAGGCATGTAGCATATATGTGGTTAGGTATGACTCCATATTCTACAAACCCTTGCTAACATGGGTTAAGGTGTTGGATAATCCATTGTGGTATGTTCGATTTGCCTTTCCTGAATGCCACACCCGCGGTATGATGTGATTATTGCCGGAGGTGGGAACTTTTTAAGCATGGCCGATGATTGGTATAGGTTTCGTGACAACTAGGAGGGGATTATCAGGGGTTTGTTGGCTAACCCATGGATGCATACGGGGATCGACAAACTTCTATTCACAGCTAGGGTTTGTATCCCTACATAGTCGATGACGGTTCTGAGACGAGGGATACAACCTAATGTGCCATAGTAGCATTTACCAGACTTAGTTGTATTGTTAGGTGGATAATAAAATAAATGAATTGCATCATGAGCATCATGGACTATGTGTTTAATTTCTATAATCATGCATCATAAATTATTACTGCGATTGCTATTCTTGGATGTGCTTGAACAGTTGGAAAGCTCACCTCACATATACATCCTTTTTTTAGATGATAATGCAGGTACTGTGGTGCCGATGGCGTGTGACCCAGTATCTTTTGGGTCAGAGTACCGTGTGAGCAACTGGTGGATGCTAGAAGTGGAGGAGCACAATAAGGATTGTGCTTGCGATCACTGTGCTTACGCCACACCGTGAGATTGTACATCATATTTTGATACTTTTGGTATAAACTGTGGATTATATATTTTGGGATTTATGTTATAAGTCATGCATAAATGTAACAGAATAACTCAGTCATTGATATTATATTATCATTAGACATTTCACCATTTTATTGATGATTCTACTATTATACTCTGATTCCGCTGTTTTTTGTTGGTTTGTATTGTGAGATTGTGAAATGTTAAGGTACTATTATCAGAGATCCTAGAAGGTTTGTAAGACAGGTACATTTCTTACTCACACCACCAGTATTCCTAATAGCAAGTTGGGTCTACTGGAAGTGAGGTGTGACAACTATAGTATCATAGCGTGAAGCTCTGCCTTATAACACAATCTCAACCGAACCATGACTTGGGGAAATTAAGATTTAAATAAAAATCTCAATGACAACAATACTAGAATTGGACAAACTAGGAGACAAGCATAAATGCTAAAGCCATTTCATTAAATAAGGAATTTGACTACATAAGCTTACACCTTTTCATAAAAAGAAACTACTGAAAGCTAGAAATCCTAACTAGCCTAAGTCTAGGAATTTAAATAACTAAAGCAACTGACAGAAAATAAAAGTTCAACTAAACCTAGAACATGAAATCTTAAAGAAAACACTGAAAAGGGAAATCCTAAAACTACAGTGGCAACATGCCACTACTCTTGCTGATGCTACTGCTGGTGGTGGTTCTGTCCTTGGCATTAAGCCTGGTTCGGACCATCTGTTCCTAGAGGTGGCATCGGAATGCCAAGATGGAAGACCATCGCATGCATCTGTGCCTCAAAGGAGGCCACTCTATTGGCCATGAGACAATAGGTCCTATTCATACTCTCGAGGCGGCTGTCCATTCTCCTTAATAGTGATGTGGTAGTGTCCAAGTGGGCCATCACATCATTGAGACCGTAAGGTCTCGCACCCCTTATGCCCTGGGAAGTGGAGGCTACTCTAGGACCCATAGTCTATGGGTTAGGTGGTGGGATACCACCAACCCCAGTAGCTCCTCTCCCTATACCACCAGCACCTCTACCAATGCCTCCACCAACCCCACCAACATCATCGGCACTGTCACCAATGTCACCGGCATCGTCACCCTACTGACCCTCTATATCCATGGACTGTTCATCCTCCTCCTCAGTAGGTGATACCTCATCTATGTCTAGAGTCATCTTCCTTAGGGAGCCTTGGTTGAAATCTATGACTTCATCACCCTAGCACCCCTCACCCTCCAAATTCACCCCGAAGCGAAGGAAGATGTCAGTCAGTATCCTCTCATAACATAAGTTCCTGACTCTATGCTCCCCTCCCTTAGACTGAATTACTATGGTCCACATCAAAAGGTAGGAAAAATGTATCTGCACCCCCATATAAATGCAGCAAGTCATGTAGGCATGCAATATGGATACCTCTTCGTAGTGCCCACAGGTGGGGAGATTGTTCGGCTAGACTGCGCGACAGACAACCTTTGGAGTGGTAAGGTAGTTGGTTGTGTGATCCCATCTATGAGAATGTTTGGTTAATATGTTGTTTATCTCTTGAAGAGTTTTGGGGCTCTGGAAATCATAGGCTAGAGTCCGAGGCGGGTAATAAACCAGGTCATCGGCATTGTCAACCATCAAAAGGTTGGCCAGTCACCTCATGTCAAAAGAAATCTCGACCCCCTTCACATAGGAGGTGATCCGAATCTCTTCAGTCCTCTATTCACACATTGGAGGTTGGAGTAGAACAACCTCACCAGCCTTGGGTAGTATTTCTTGTTGGGTTTCAAGATGTGGTACCACCCAATCGCCTTAAAGCATTGATGGAGGTGGAACCATCGAAAATCTCTCATCCTCACATATTTCCCTAGGTCCACATTACAGTACTCAAAGCTTTCCCAACGATCCTGCTTAGCCAAGAGCAGAATAGGAGTAGGTTATACTGTGCTTCAGTGGGAACGACTTGTTTCTCTTGTGCAACAGCACGATAAATACGTACACGGCGTTCAAATATGCTTGCAATGTGATTCCTCAAGATTCAAGAACAAAAAAACCTAGTTTAAGAGATTGAAACAAAGCTCACAGAGAAGAAAATCTCAAAACTAGGTCAGAGAAGGAAGAAAACATACCTTAGATGCGTAGATGGCATTGATCGATCATAAAATCATAAGGAAAAGGTGTGGAATGAGTTGAAAAACCCTCCTTGGCCATTGCCTCTCCTTCTCCATGAGTTAGATTAGGGTTTTGTACTCTAAAGCACAAACTCGAGCCCATTTATAGCCATTTCAGGTCCATTGGAAACATCCCACCGGAAACACTGGACCTGCTTCTGGTGTCCATTTTCGGTGAAAGAAAAAGTCCCAATTTGCTCTCCGTTTTGGTCACCAAAATAACATTGATATTTCCAGTGAAGCAATCCATATTTCCAGTGAAAATAGTCCCTGTTTTCGATGGGCTATTTTTGGAAATAAAATTTTATTTTATTTTTAAATCTTTATTATTATTTTATTCCTTTTAATTGTATGCCCTTCGTGATATCCATACGATTGATCCAAATATTGTAGACCCCACTTATGCATGATCTAACCCTAATTTTGACAATTGTATATGTGTGGGACCCGTTATGCATGTATGTGTTCCAAACTACATGCACCCTCGTATATGCATGTGAACTAATCGGATTCCTCCACAGGAGTCATGTCACGTCACGTCGAAACACTCGGTCCCGATCCTAGTCATGCCCATCACCTCTCGTTTCCCCTACACAGAATTGGGGTAGACCCTGTAATGCACCCCCGGCTTTGTCGGTACTTAATACACATGATGTGGCCTCCATCATGGGTAATATGATGTGGGGAGTTGAGGACAGACAAAATCAGTCTATGGCCGGGATTGATGAATGGATCTAAGTGGTAATGGGAGCCTGTAGTGCATTGCACGCACCTCCTACTCCACTGGCACCCATTCCAGTACCCACTGGATCAGCTACCCTTCAAACATCAGGTGGGGCATAAGTGCATAGGCATCGGTAGCAAAATGTACATGAGCATGTACAAGACCCGGCACCAAAACAAGCACAAGCACACGTAGAGGGCTGGACTGACCTAACAAAGATGATGGAGAAGTTTCAATGGCTTAGGCCCCCATGTTTCTCTAAGGTAGGCCAAGATCCATTGTATCCATATAGATGGATTGGTGGTATGGAAAAGGTGTTTAGGCTAATGGGCTACACCGATGAGCAAAAGATTTTATATACATGCTATCAGCTGCAAAATGAGACTGATGATTGGTGGAGTGCTACTGAGCCCATTCTGAGGGCGGGTAACCCAAACCCTACTTGAGGGGCCTTCTTTGAGAACTATTTTTTGGAAAGCTTTCAGGATAGGAGAGAGAGTGAGTTCTCTCAATTGGTGTAAGGTTCCCAGTCTGTGCTTGAGTATCAATAATGTTTTGAGGAGCTATTCCATTTTTCTCCTGATCATCTCAAAGGTGATAGGGCCAAAGTAGAGAAGTTTGAGAAAGGGTTGAGGCTAGGTATTGGATCAACCATAGTTAGGTTGAAACTGCAGACTTATATTGAGGTGGTCTAAGTGGCCAAGTCTACAGAAGACCAGCATAGAGAAAATTTCTCGGCCCAACAAGGAACGGGAAAGAGGCCAATGGGGTCTACTCATTCTAGGGGAGGTAGCAAGCCCTTTCAAGTGCCTTGTATCAACCCAACTCTAGTACAGTTCAGAAAGCCTGAAGCTAGTCAGACTTCCCAGTCCTCCCAATCTAGTGCTGCATCTTAATCTTTGGGATCGAGCCCAAGGTATTTTCATTGTGATCAGTCGGGCCATCTACTAAGGACATGCCCTCATCGGAGGCCAGGTGATGCACCATACACTATGCCACCTGGGCCCTAGCAAACATATGCAGCATCTAGACCAGCACAGCCCCACAGGGCCAGAGCCCACAGGGCAAAGTGTTTGCTATGACTACGGAAGATGTTAAGGCTGCACCCGATGTAGTGGCAGGTACATTATTGATATCATTATTGCCTACATATGTGTTATTTGACTCAGGAACCTCGCATTCATTTGTGTCACTAGCATTTGCGAAGAAGATGGAAATTCCACCCAAGGGACTGACTCGGTGTTTTGCAGTGAGTACCCCTACAGGAAGTGTAGTAGGTCTGAACTATGTATATGAGCCTTGTCCAATGACCATAGGTGGACATGACTTGAATGCTTTTTTGATCGAGTTGGATATGATCGACTTCGAAGTGATTTTAGGAATGCACTAGTTGTTCGCATATAGAGCCAGTGTGCTATGTGCCAAAAAGGTGATCATTTTCAAGCCTCATGATGAAGATGAGTTTGTTTTCCAAGGGGATAAATCCAAGAAACCCAAGAAGGTTATTATATCAGCACTTCAGATGAAGAAGTTGCTAGATAAAGGGTGCCAAGGCTACTTAGCATCTATGATGGATATTGAGATAGAGATTAGGCCATTGACCGAGCTAGATGTGGTAAGGGAATTTCCCAATATATTTTTGGATGACTTGATAGGTTTACCCCCGGATCGAGAGACAGAGTTTGCTATAGATTTACTCCCCGGCTCGACACCAGTGTTAAAAGCCCCTTATCACATTGCCCCCATAGAGTTGAAGGAATTAAAGGTGCAACTTTAGGATCTTTTGAAGAAGGGATTCATTAGACCTAGTGTGTCTCCATGGGGAGCAACGGTACTGTTCATCAAGAAGAAGATGGAAGTATGAGGTTGTGCATTGATTACTGGGAGCTTAAAAAGCTAACCATCAAGAACCAATATTCTTTGCCCAAGATAGATGATTTATTCGATTAGTTACAGGGTGCCAAGGTATTTTTCAAGATTGACCTTAGATTGGGTTACCATTAGCTCAAGATCAAGGATAGTGATGTCAACAAGACAACCTTCAGATCAAGGTATGGACATTATGAGTTCTTGGTGATGTCATTCGGGTTGACTAACGCACCGACTACATTTATGGATTTAATGAACCAAGTATTCTAGGATGTCTTAGACAACTTTGTAATTGTGTTCATTGATGACATTTTGGTTTACTCCAAGAGTACAGAGGAACATGCTATTCATCTGAGATTAGTACTACAACGCCTAAGAGAGAAGCAACGCTATGCCAATTTCAGCAAGTGTGAGTTTTGGCTATCACTAGTGGCATTCTTAGGCCACATTGTTTCAGACAGGGGTATAGAGGTTGACCCAGGCAAGGTGAAGGCAGTTCTAGAGTGGGAAACTCCCAAGAGTGTAGTAGATATACGTAGTTTTCTGGGATTGGCCGAATACTACTGGAGGTTTATAGAGGACTTCTCCCGTATTGCTACCCCAATGAGCCAACTCACACAGAAGGGTGTGAAGTTTGAGTGGTCTGATGCTTATGATAAGAGCTTCAAGGAGCTAAGGCAAAGATTGGTATTAGCTCCAGTTTAATAATTTCAACTGGTACAGGTGGTTTGTTTGTGTATAGCGAAGCCTCCAAGCTGGGATTGGGTTGTGTATTTATGCAGCATAGGAAAGTCATTGCTTATGCATCCCACTAGTTGAAGGATTATCAGAAGGACTACCCCACCCATGATTTGGAGTTGGCAGCAGTGATTTTTGCATTGAAAATTTGGAGACACTACTTGCATGGTGAGAAGAGTGAGATCTTCAGTGACCATAAAAGCCTCAAGTACTTCTTCACCCAAAAGGAGCTCAACATGAGATAGAGGCGTTGGTTAGAGTTGATGAAGGACTATGATTATACTATTCACTATCACCCAGGAAAGGCCAATGTGGTAGCTAATGCACTTAGTAGGAAATCCAAGTCATTGACTCTTGCATCACTGACCACTAATGAGCATCTCATAGAGGAAGCCAGGAAACAAAACTTGGAGCTATTAGTGGAAGGTGTCAACCTTGTCACTATCAGCATTCGTGGTATAACCTAATCTAGTGGATAGGATCACTATTGCTTTGGGTACTGATGTAGAGTTGCAGAAGCTGATAGCAAAATGCAAAGAAGGAACCTAGAAGGACCCAAATTTCTCTGTAACTGAAAGTGGGATTCTTAAGTTCAAAGGGAGGTTGTGTGTGCCTAGTGATGATGATTTAAGAGAGGCATATAGCTCTCTATACTCCATTCACCATGGCAGCACTAAAATGTATAAGGACCTAAAGAGTTCCCATTGGTGGAAAGGAATGAAGAATGACGTGGCCACACATATGTCTAGATGCCTTACATGTCAGCAAGTCAATGCTATAAGACAGAGGCCCCATGGTTTATTACAGTCGCTACCTATTCCAAAGTGAAAATGGGAGAATATTACCATGGACTTCATCACAAGCCTACCCCACACTCAGAAAGGTATGGATTCCATTTGGGTAGTTGTGGACCGCTTGACCAACATAGCTCACTTTATCCCAATCAAGGTCACATTTTCTATGGACAAGTTGGCCAAGTTATATATTGACAACATTATCAGGTTACATGGATTACTAGTTAACATTATCTCTGATCAAGATCCTAGATTCATTGCTAAGTTTTGGATATGTGTGCAGAAAGCTATAGGCACAAAGTTGAATTTTAGCATAGCTTTTCACCCACAGACCAAGGGTTAATCGGAGAGGACTATCTAGACTTTGGAGGACCTGCTTCGAGCATGTGCCTTAGATATGAGTTACAGTTAGGATCAGTACATTTTCCTTATTGAGTTCTCCTACAACAACAGTTATTAGGCCACCATCGGAATGTCCCCATTTGAGGCACAGTATGGCAAAAAATGCCAGACTCCACTCTATTAGGATGAGGTTGGTGAGCGGCATATTTTGGGTCCAGACTTGATACAGGCTACTAGTGAGAAGGTGAATATAATCAGGGAAAGAATGAAAGCCGCTCAATCCAGACAGAAGAGCTATGCAGATGTCAAAAGGAAACATCTGGAATTTGGAGTTGGAGACAAGGTGTTCTTGCGGAACTCCCTAGTTAAAGGGGTGATGCGGTTCGGAAAGAAGGGAAAGCTTAGTCCGAGGTTTATGGGAGCGTATGATATACTGGAAAGGATCAGACTAGTAGCTTACCGGATAGCTTTATCACCAGGGTTGGAGGGTACAAATGATGTCTTCCACGTGTCCATGTTAAGGAAATACATTGTTGACCCCATTCATGTCTTGACTTACATATTCCGTGAGTTGGATGAAGATTTTGCCTATGTCGAGTATCCAATGAATATTGTTGATCGAAAAGAATATATTCTCTGCAACCACACCGTTTCCTTTATCAAAGTGAAATGGATGAACCACCCCGAACAGGAAGCATCCTGGGAGTGGGGAGATGAGATGATGAAGCAGTATCTTGGATTATTTGATTTGCCACGTATGTTCAATTTCGAGGACAAAATTCTTGTAAGGTGGGGGTAATGTTACACCCGTTCCCTGACCTATCTAATTTGAATTGTTGTGATATGTCTTGGACCATAGATCAGAAGTACAGCCAAGTTTTGGCTCACAGCCGCTTATTACCCAAGGGGGAGAGATGACCCCACATGTTCATGCATCGTGTGCCAGTCTAACTGAAGGGAATTCGTACCTCTTGATCCCAGACGGTAACTGACCCAACTCCCCACATATGAATCCTAGTAGGTACTGAAGTGGTCGAAAGGCCATGAGCACGGCCAAGGGTAACTACCTGTGCAAGCCCAGTTAGAGGATAGCAAGTAGTCAAGACAGCAACCATCGGAAATAAGCCACTAGAAGCACTGGGCCTTAATCCGGTGGGCTATTTTCGATGAGCTAAATAGGCTGTTGTCAAGGTTTTGATGCCCATGGATCCTGCCACTCACATCATAAATAGTCTTGGATGATCCCAAATCATCCTTCACACATTCCTCGTGACATAACCATTTCACAGACCTAAGTAGTCGGGTTCTCATGCTCTGAAAGTCGTATTAACCCGATCGGTCCGAATAGGGTTTAACCAAACAGACCCTAAGTTCTATTTGCCTTATAAGTGGGAAATGAGGAATTCCACTTTGCTCAAATGTAGGAGAGAAGAGAAAGAGGAGAGAAGAGGAAGAAGAGGAGGAAGAAGAAGGGAGGGGGCTTACCTTGGTGCCGGCTACCGCCCAATTGCCGGAATCACTGCTGGAGGTAAGTGTAATAACTCCTACTACCCTCACTCTTCATTTTGACCTAGGTTAAGCTAGGTGTGGGTGTAGTCTTAGTGCACAAGCCTCCTTGAGGTTGGAGAATGCATATTTCATGTCCCCGCTGCTTTTGGTTGGTTTGTGTTGTGAGATTGTGAAATGTTAACGTACTACTATCAGAGATCTTTATAGGTTTGTAAGACAGGTACATGTCTTACTCACACCACCAGTATTCCTAATGGTAAGTTAGCTCTACTGGAAGTGGGGATTGACAATGGAAGCCAAGGTTGCAAGGGCATCGGCAAACCAGTTGTTGTCCCTTTGGAAATATTCAAATGAGATCTTTCCAAAGTGTCCAATCACTTCTTCCAGATGTTCTTGATATAGATTTAGCTTCTCATCCCTTATCTTCCATGTCCCTTGCATTTGATAGATGACTAGGGGTGAATCACCATATCCCTTGATCCTTTTTACCTCGATGTTCAAGGCAATTTCGAGTCCTAAGGCACAAGCTTCATATTCAGCAATATTGTTGGTATAGGGGAAGTTGAGGCGAAATGATGAAGGCAAATAAAGACCATCAGGAGTGACAAGCAATATTTCCGCACCACACCCCTTTTGATTAGATAGATGCTCCATCAAAGAATAACTACCATTCATTAGCCGTGTCTTCTTCTTCTATTGCTATAATTTCTTCATCAAGAAAGGCATCATCTAGGGCTCTTCCATCTTCCGTGGGGTGCGCAGCCAAATGGTCGGCTATAGCTTACCCCTTGATATATTTTTTAGCAACATAGGTGATGTCAAACCTTAATAATAACAGCAACCATCAAGCCATCCTTCCTATTAAAGTTTGTTTCTCAAAGAGGTACTTGATTGGGTCCATCCTTGAGACCAAACGTACCGGATAAGCTACCATGTAGTGTCATAGCCCTTTTGTTGCCCAGTTTAGTATGGCACAAGTTCTTTCCAAAGATATATACTACATCTCATATTCCAAGAATTTCTTGCTGAGATAATATATGGCCTGCTCTACCTCCTTCTCTATCTCCTTTTGTGCTAATAATGAGTCCATGGAATTTTCTCCTACTGATAAGTACAACAGAAGTGGTTCTCCATCCACCGGTGGTGTTAAGACTGGCGGGTAAGATACCCTTTGATTTTATCAAAAGCTTGTTGGCATTGGATATTCCACTCTATGGGCTAATCCTTCTTTAGGTACTTGAAGATTGGTTCGTAGATCGCAGTCAACTGAGCTATGAACCGGCTAATATACTAGATGTGACCCAAAAATCATCGTATGTACTTCTCAATCCAACGTGTGGGCATTTCCTGAATTGCATTGATCTTGATAGGGTCGACTTCAATGTCTCTTTCACTCACCAAGAACTCTAACAATTTCCTGCTGTCGCCCCGAATACACACTTCTGAGGGTTTAACTTTATTTGATACTTCTTGGTCCATTTAAAGAATCAACTTAGTGCGGAGTAAGCTCACGATCCTTGGGGTGCAAGCTCAATTGGTTATATCCTGAGAATCCATCCATAAATGATAACAAGTCATGCCCCGCTGTATTGTCCACCAATACATCAATGTGAGGTAATGGGAAGTCATTTTTAGGGCTTACCTTGTTAAGATCTCAAAATTCTATGCACATTCGTACCTTGCCATCTTTCTTTTGTGTCGATATAATATTGGCCAACCATTGAGGGTATTTTACCACTTGTAGGAACCTCGCATTCTATTGCTTTACTACTTCTTCCCTGATCTTTTCACTCCATTCTGGCCGCAGTCTTTGGAGCTTTTGCTTTACTTGTTTTACCCCAGCGTAGGTCGGCAAATAGTGTTGTACAATGTTGGGGTCGATACCAGGCATATCTTCATAAGACCAAGCAAAGACCTCGGTGAATTCCTTCAGAAGACTAATCATCTGTTCTACTTCTTTGTCATCAAGGGTAGTGCCAATTTTTACCTTTTGAAGGCATTGACCGATTCCTAGATTAATAACCCTAGTACCCTCATGGATGGGTTGGGCTTTTCTTGGTTTGCATTATTTTATTAATTCTTGATATTTATTAAGATCATCATCAGAAAAAGGAGGCAACTCATACTCAGAATTAGAAATTTCATTCATGAAAGGAGTAACAAACTCGACATACATAGACTCTGGGCTCTCCTCAAGAGGAGAGGCTGACAAGAAATCATAAATAGAAGACTCAAAAATTGACTCGACTACAAACTTGTTAACTAGCTTGATGCTTTTATCAATGGTATTCAGGGTGGTTGACTCAGTAGCATGAGTAAACTTGAAGTCTTCTCCAATGCTTGTCTAGTTTAGGATTGGGTCAATGGCTCAGTGGATGAGCAGATTCAGCAAGGGACCTTCTTCTTCTTCTAGAAAAGTCATCGCTATCTCTTCATAGGTGCTGACATCAGTTACTTGTTTCTTCACAAAGATGAGCTGATCCAACTCATATTCTCTAGAGTCAAACTTCTTGAGAGGAGAGGATTGTTGGAGACTACTCAATCCTCTTTCTATGAAGTCTAATTTTTTAAGCCTACTAATTGAATCCATCCATGCTCCTCGGTCACATTTCTGGCCACCATCATGGATCTTCTTGTTACAATTGATTCGAGCATAGTGCATGCAGACCATCATTCTTTGTGCTATCCTTTGCTTTGCATATGTGCTTCTTCCTTTAAAAAGCCTAGGCTTGAGCTTATGTAACTCCTCAGCTCATGGCTTTTGTAGAAAGGAACAAATGTGACCTTTCAGATCTATAGAAAGTTGTAGACTTCAGACAAGTCTTATCTTCTTTTCCCATTCCCACTTCAAGAGTATTCAGGGACTTTGAAATTCCTTTGACTGGAATTGTGGGGTTATTAGAGGAGAACCCATCTTCAATCAGCGCTACTTCCACTATTTCGGTGATGCAAATGTCTTGATCATTTTCTTTGGCTAGCATTTTCTGTTGTTCTATCTCATTAGTTATCCATTCGAACTCATCTTGAAAGAATACTTCAAACTCTAGTTGCATCTTTGCGGTGGTTTCATCAAACCATGGCTTAAAATTTCCACAAAAGGGAAAATCCTCTCCTTCCCTTACAAAGCACCCATTGAGAGTGGGATAGTAAGAGGCGAAGATTTTCCATATCATCCTTAGTACCTTCAGCCCTTTGCTGCCATTCTTGCTCCTTGGTCTAAGGTTTCGAGGAATGTACCCAAGAGCGCTCCTTCTTTTGCTAACTACAGGAGTAGGTAATTTTGAAACACCCTGATGATACTTCCTCAATCCCATCCCTAGAAAGTATTGCATGTTTCTCATCTTTGATTCACCGGAGGGCTCCATATAGCTTCATAGTTGGCCAGACTCTATTCATTTGGAAATTCCTTGGCAAGTGCTGCACAAGTTTCCTCTATCTCAAAACCACTAAGTTGAACTTCCTAGTCTTGTTCTTCTCTATTTTCAATATTGGCTAAGGTGTTCACCACTTTGGGATCCCCAGCTACTGTAATCATCTTCCCTTCATAAATGAATTTCATTTTCTGATGGAGACTAGAGGAGACTACTTTCACAAGATATAACCAAGGCCTTCCCAAGAGCATGTTGAACAATGCCGGTATATCAATGATCTGGAAATCAATATCAAAATTTATTGGGCCAACCATTATGGCGATGGGGAGGATACCAATGATTTTTCTCTTGTGCTGTCATATGCCCATATAGTTGGTTTTAACGGCCTCATCTCTTCCAAGTTAATGCCAATACTCTTTGCTGATCTTAAAGGTAGAACATTCAAAGCGGACCCGTTGCCAATGAGAACCTGGCGAACCATCTTGTCAAGACATTCTACCGTAATGTGTAGAGCTTTATTGTGCTGAGCTCCTTTGGGGAGTTCAGAGTCTGAGAACATCAATGATTGTACCACATATGTTGCCCCTACGATGTGTAAGAGGTGAACTGGATCTATCTCGATTGGCACTTGTGCATTGGTGAGGGACTTTAAGACTACTTCACGGTGTGTGGGGGAAGCCATCAACAATCTCCAAATCAAAATATTAGCTTGGGACTTCTTGAACTGAGCCAATACTAGATTCTCCAGGTCTTTCTTCAAGCCACTGGTTCCTGCACCATTAGTTCTTGACTATTCTATAGCTAGGGCCTTACCTTTTTATTCTCTTCCACTTCGAGTTTCCATCACATTGGCAGGTTTCTTCATGATGATCTATGTAGGATAACACTCTTCATCATCAGTATTTTTTATGGTAATGATTCCTACCATGGGATCATCCTCTTCTTTCAATTCTTCTTCCCTACTTGTGGTGGGAAGTCGAGGTCCTCCACAAATGTCGAGGGCCCTGGCTCGCACCTTCTTGACTACAATGGAAAGCCACGCAACTGCTATATCTATCATTTCTGCAAGTGTAGAATGCCTCTCTATTTTTTCAAGGATTATCAACTGCTTGGTGTAGCATTGTTCGTTGATGGCTACTTCACCTAACATTTGATCAATCTCATCAGCCTCGAGTTTGATGTTAACCAAATGATTATAAACATAAGCCATGTGTTCTGCTATAGGATTTGTTTCACCTTCAATAGTGATCTCATACCCTTCACTATCTTCTAAATCAAATGCCGGATATTCCCCTTCCATGTGGACCGTGAGTGCCGATTGAATAGCATCTGTGGGATCAACCATTGGGTCATCCTCTCTGATAGCATATACAGAATATCCTCTAGGATCCCTGGGTGAATAATATCTAGACTCGTCATCTTCATCATTATCCCAAGGTCCCTGGTAATCATCTCAGTCTGAGTACTATCATCATCACCTTGAAAATCAGAGTCATCTCCATCATTCTCATCCTCACTTTTGTCCTGATCATCGTTGTCATCATCCTCTTCTTCGCTGATTTCTTCCTCACTTGCTTCTTCATCAGATTCCTCTTGACAATCAAATTCCCCTGCATCCAAACATTCCAAGTATTCAGAGCACATAGATCAAAAAATTTCCATAGGGCCAGACTTGGTCTCATTGGCTTAAAGATGGATTAGGCCAAACTGATCATCTTCTGTGTCACTCCCGATGTGGATTAGGGAGGTGTGATCTTTGATTTGTTCTCCCATTGCCAATGCCATTACTACTCTGAGGAGATCATCTGTGACTTCTTCAATGTTATCCAGATTATCTTCCTGAGGCACGGTGGGCTCAATTAGAGAAGTGGGATCACCATCTTGGCCTTCTCCTAAAGTATTCACTGATCCTATTAATGAGGTCATCTTTGGGGAGTTTGGTAGTGCAAGCATATCCTTCCACTTGCGTCCATCCATCCATCCTTCTTTTGGGTTATATACTAAACCTTGAGAATGGGATTGGTATGAGGGTGATGAGGGATATGAGGTAGGGTGATATGAAAGTGATGTGATGTGAAAGGTAGGGTATAAAGATTGGGGGTGATAAGATGAGGAAACTCCTTCTCCTTGATGATGTGGTGAAGGCTGGTAATATGGTATGGCAGATTCTTCTGTTGATGAGAAAGGATGGATGGTAGGTGACTAATTTTTTGATTTTTCTTCTGATGACTCTTTCCTTTTGAGAGTCCTCATGACTTTGGCCCTTTGACTCATGACTTTCCTATAAGCATGGGCATTCATGTGATTCTTCCGAGCTCGGGATACAATGAGTTGAGCGGGATCATTCTCCGTTGCTTCTTTATCTAGGTTGTCCACATGATCATAGAACATGGGGTGACGAACGTGCTTATCCAACTGATACATGTGAATGGCCCTTTGGAAGGAGTTGCACTCCTTTTGGCAAGCATTTTTTATGAAACCATGGATGTGCCCTACTAATTCTGGAGGAAGGGACAATATTTGCGCAAGTTGGAACTTCTCTTTCCACTCAACATGCCTCTCTTCTTGATATTTCTTAGCATCCCTAATAAAATGGGTTGGATCATAGAACTTAGGATCCCAATTTTTCCAGTCACTCATTGTTGCTAACATGTTGAAGGTTCCATGGTCTGGGAGTGGGTTGGTATTGACATTAGGAGATTGCTTGATCTTGGCTTCAATTGTTCCGTTGTCTACCAAGTCCTAGATTGCATGTTGGAGACCTATGCATCTTTCAGTGTTGTGTCCTTTTTTAGTGTGATAAGCACAATATTTATGATCTCTGTACCAAGCTGGGGGAGGGTTACTGATTACTCTTGGAGCCACTATCCCTAATAATCCTTGTTTCTTTAGCTTTTCATACACTGTTGTACGGGCATTCTCAAATCAGTGAACTATCTCCTTGGATGAGAAGCCTTTTAAGCAGGAGCATCTGCTTGTATCATAAATGGTTGTGGAGAGGTGACCGGTGAGAGTAACTATTGGACCGCACCTACCACATTGGTCTCGGGACGCTTTCTCCATCCAACTCTGGTGTTCGTCCCTGCATCTTGGGAGGATCCTTGATATTGAGCTTCCTTTAGGATTCTGTTTCCACACGTGTACCGGTGGCTAGATAGGCATCAAAAGTTTATAGATATTGATAGTAAAGGACATCATAATAAGGCTTTAACAAATTTTCAATCAACATTTCTACTTGCTCTACTTCAGAAGCCGATTTGCCATCTTGGTGGCCTTATCCCTAAACCTCATAAAGAAGGTAGTGAATCCTTCTCTAGGTTGTTGTCTCAATGTCTCAAGCTTCTGACGTTTCACATCTACTCCCCTTTCTGTATGAGTACTGCTTAGTGGAGGCTTTCACCATTGTTGTCCAATTTTGGGTTTGGGAAAACTCCAACTGGGTGATCCACCATAGTGTCGGACCTGATAGGGTCAACATGAAGGCTTGCCCCATTTGGTTGTCCACAAGTTACCATGACTTGGCAATGCTAAGGAAGACTTTGAGATGAGTCTTTGGGTCTCCTGACCTGTTGAATCTGTCTATTTGCCATTTAAACTTCTTGGGAATCCTTGCCCTAGAAAAGAAATTTATTTCACCAGAATCCATTGTTTAGCTTTCTGAACACTTTCCCGTTCAGAGCATATTTTTAAATTTCTCCAATTGCTCTCTAACTTTTCTTTCTCTCTCCGAATCTAGAGATTCCATTTGGATATGCACCACAAACTCTTCTTCTTCATCTTCAATTACTACCTTGGGAGGAGGACACTAGAACAGGCCCCCCGTTGACCATTTGGATGGGTAGATGAAACTCCTCTCTGACCGGTTGGCGGACTTGCTCTGGTTCTCCTGAGTAAACTCAGGAAGAATTCTTGCGATGACCCGTGGGTCCATTCTGATCTAACTCTCCTGTAGCTTGCGCTGGTTCACCCTGGGAGAGTTTTGGAGTGCATGCAGTAACTATGCTATCCCTCTCTTGACCTTGACCATTTATGTCTACAAGGTCTCTAAGGGGTGGACCCATGCTTGCTTGGGTGATTAAGAGTCGAGTGGATCTATGTGAACTAGGTTGTAATCACTTGGTGGTAGACAATCTCAAAGAGATGATGGAGGTGGCACTAGACTTAATTGAATCAACTAGTTACCCTGTCATGTCCAAATGGACCGCGGAGAATACTTGAAGTGTGGAATTGTGCCTGAACTAAAAGTGGCTTATTTTAGGATTCTTATATTCCAAACTTTTTATTCATTCATTCACTCAATTGTTAGGCAATGATCCATCCAAAGTTAGTCCGCTTAATGATAGGGAGTGGGTAGGGGTTGATACCCCTAGTCCACTCAATGTCATAAGCAAGAGGTACACACAAATGGCTTGACCAGAATACTCCTATTAATACATTCTCTACCAATAAAAGTCATACTTTCCTTAATCTTATCCCACTAGGTGACCTTCCTCCTAATTTTCTTGGGTATTTTAGATAATTTTGCATTTCGTGGGACTTTGACAGAAATCAGCCCGATCGTGTATGCTAAATCATCCATATTTCATTTCTAAGGAGGAAGGACACCTTTTATCCGAAACCTACTTAGGAGAGCATTTCTTACGACTAGAACGTATCACAAAAAAAATTCCTTTTCAAGACCGCAAACAAATTCTACAGATCAGCATGTGGTGTTCTTGGCGTTCTCCTACATGATGCGAGCATGCGGTGGATGCAATAGGACCGATAATGCTTCCTTGACAGGATCTATATACTAAGGTTTGTGATCCTTTTGATATATCATGGGTATGAGATCAAGGGGGTGACTTCCTTGCCCATTACTCATGACTACACACGAGGTTAAGCAACTGGCCACAGGATGGTGAAACCATGAGTGATTGTGTGTAAAAGTGTAATGTGGGAATATCATTATTCAATCTCAAAATCTCATAAAGTGCACAGATCTCCCTAAGGGTGCTGGCACAATTATGAACATCCACACCATTTAACAATACCCCACACCCTTGTACAGGAAGCGGCTATCATTTACTCTCAGAGTACTCTCCATAAAATGCACTGACCTTCCCGAGGGTGATGGCATGACAGGGAGTCCCTCACCAAATGATTTCACTTCAAGCACGATGCATAATGTGGTTAGCGAGTACAAGTACAAACATGGGGTTAGCCAAACATGTTTTCAAACAGATGTGGTGGAAAATGTTCCTACATTTAAAGGTAGCATCTAATGTTGGAAGCTTGACATCTTTCCCCAATGGAGTAGCCACTGTGAGGGTAGCGGCCGGAAGATGAGATCTCTCTTCCCCCTTTCTAGTGGGGAGGGGGAAAAAAGGACCTACCTACAATCCGTCCTCTCTCCTTTCTTTCTCTTTTATGAGGGAGGGGGGTTCTTGTGTGCTTACCTGCTGGCCTCGTATTGTCGTATCGCTGCTTGAAGATACGTGGGGGCCTATTTCGTAGGAGTATAAAATTTTTCATTTGAGATAGATTTGATGATGGTCCAATACGGGGGACCGAGATCATGCAAAAGGGTTTGAAATCACCACCTAGGATTATAGGCCTAAGACCTTGGGATGGGCCCAATTTTTGAGAAAAGGACCCGAGAATTGGTCTGGTCTAGAGATTTAGGGTAAATGTTAGGTTGTAGAGTTGAGAAGGTGTTAGGCATCCAATCTACCCGGTTCAACCGGTCTTCCTACTAGATGCTTCAGAACGAACCTTTTCCTCAATAATTCCTATTCCACATGCATGGCTAAGATTTCACACATATATATATATATATATATTGACTGAATTTAAATAACTATGTACACTAAAACAGGGTTAATATAAAGTCTACATTGTGTTAATTATGTTGAGAAATTATACCTGAGCTTGACAATTGATTCGGGTCAAGAGGGGTGGACCCCTGATTAGCAATGACAAGGACTGTCTTTTGGATTCTCCTAGCTCAGGGGAAGATGGTCTTGACCTCCAACTTCCTTTTCTTAAGAGATGTTGATTGGACAGAGTTTCCACTAAAAATGGTTACTTTCTGATTTTTACTGTGGTATTAATTCGGCAGAGCTTCTGCTAGGGATGGGCTACTTCTGGGTTTTGGTAGTGGTGGCACTCTGACAAAGCTTCTGTTGGGGATAGGCTATGGGAGGTTTAGGATGAGGTGGCATTCTAATAGAACTTCCACTGGGGATAGGCTGATCCTAGGGATTGAAGAACTTCGAAGGCCCAAAGAAGACTTCAAAGATCCGAAGATCTCTCCGAAGACTGGAAGAACTTCAAGAGGAGACGAGAGACTAAAGGAAAATTTCTTCTATGCAAAATCTCACTCAAAGAAAGCAAAGGGTTGAAGAGTTTTGAAGGCGTGAAGAACACTTTGGATCTTATGAAGATCTCTATGAAGACTTGAAAAACCTCAAGGGGGAAAGGGGAGGAAAGAGGGCAGAGCTTCTCTACCAAGGATGCTCTCTTAGAGACTTGGATGTTGTGGTGCTGTGTTGTGTAAAATCAAAGGGAGGGGGGGTATTTATGGGATTCTTGAACCAATGGAGAGGGAAAGGGAATTCCCTTAGCCAATGGGGGAAAAAAGTGGTTTTTCTAAGCCAATAGGATGAAAATATAAAAATTTTAACCAATGGGATGGAAGATGATTTTCTTGGACTAATAGAGAAAAAGTAATTTTTTTAGGCCAATATGGTAAAAAGATTCCTTTTTAGGCTAATGGGAGGTTACGGCGTAGGGTATGCAAAATGCACAATCGAGTGAAGAGAAAATCTCTTCACCCACAGAGTCAGTGGAACACAAATTTTGGCCATTGACGGCGGTATACGAGGCTGGACAGGGGTGCACGAGGCATGCATGGGTGCATAGGTATAGATAGGAACGCACATAGGATTGGTAGGCAGGGGAGCGTGGGTTGGCACCCAAGGCGCACAGGGCTGGCTCATAGGGGTGCACAGGCTAGCATGAGGAGCTGCATAGGCTGGCACGTGGGGGCTCGTGTGCTAGCATACAAGGGTGCATGGGCGGCGTAGGGTATGCAAAATGCACAATCGAGTGAAGAGAAAATCTCTTCACCCACAGAGTCAGTGGAACACAAATTTTGGCCATTGACGGCGGCACACGAGGCTGGACAGGGGTGCACGGGGCATGCATGGGTGCATAGGTATAGATAGGAACGCACATAGGACTGGCAGGCAGGGGAGCGTGGGTTGGCACCCAAGGCGCACAGGGCTGGCTCATAGGGGTGCACAGGCTAGCACGAGGAGCTGCATAGGCTGGCACGCAGGGGCTCGTGTGCTGGCATACAAGGGTGCATGGGCTGGGCAGTAGGGTATGCAAAATGCACAATCGTGTGAAGAGAAAATCTCTTCACCCACAGAGTCAGTGGAACACAAATTTTGGCCATTGACGGCGGCACACGAGGCTGGACAGGGGTGCACGGGGCATGCATGGGTGCATAGGTATAGATAGGAATGCACATAGGACTGGCAGGCAGGGGAGCGTGGGTTGGCACCCAAGGCGCATAGGGCTGGCTCATAGGGTTGCACAGGCTAGCACGAGGAGCTGCATAGGCTGGCACGCGGGGGCTCGTGTGCTGGCATACAAGGGTGCATGGGCTGGGCAGTAGGGGTGCATAGGCTGGCTCATGGGGGCACGCAGGGGACCATGGGCTGGGTGGTAGGGGTGCATGGGCTGGTTAGTGGGGGCACGCAGGCTGGCACGCGGGGATGCACAGCAGGTGCGAGATAGGTACGACTAGCATGTGTGATGTGAGTGTGGAGGCTGGCTGGTTGGCTAGCTAGCACGTGCAATGTGCATGCAGGGCTGGCCTACTGGCTGGCTGGCTAGTTGGCTGGCTAGCTGGCTAGCCTGTGCAGGGATGCACACAACTAGGTGTAAATTTTTAGGAGCGATTGTGGGAGATCCGACGGTCTGATTTTGACGTACCATATATCATTGGAATCATAATTTTGAGTACTATCCATCTGTATGATCATTCTGATTGGATTCCTTCATATATAAAAGTTATAATTGGACCCTATTTTCTCCTGTATGGGACTTTTGTGGTTTTTGGGTAGGTATGAAGTGTTCATGGATAGGGTTACCACAGTCAATTGTCACCTCTATTAATCGGAAGCAAGGGGCCATGTCCATGATCCATAATCATCATAGCCAGAGGAGGGTGAAAAAACTGGGTGTCTACAGGATGTTGCAGTTTCCCCCCTCCTTATAAAAAATTTTATCCTTGAAATTTTTAGGGTTATTCGTTATCGAGAACCAATCCTATTCACTTTAACATCCCCTTATCCACCAAGTTGTAACATCGAATTTCTACTCAGTGTTGCTAACATGGCCAATGTCTTAGTACCACACCACTGGCTAATCTCTCCAAAACACAATAACACACTCATTGACCATGCAAGTCCTTTATCTATTCGTGTCCTTAAGTCCTTAAGAACTATGAAATCCACATTCCTTTCTCCTTTTCCCTTCCCAATATCAACCCTATTATGTTTTCACACATGCAAAATTATTTCTATTGTCTTTACTAGGGTTCTCAGATCTGATCTCTGTAAGGATATATATATATATATAAAGTCTTAGAATTTTACACTAATTTTGTATGAGTGGATCCACCGTTTCACTTTCGTCAGCCTATGCGAACCATACATGTGGAATCCAATTCCATATCATGTCTCCCAATCATCACACATACTAAACATTCTCATTATTCCACCAATGTCCTATTATCCACACTCCATTATTATTCAAAACTTATATCATCACCATGCCGATATCGTACTTTAACTTTCATATATTTTCTTTACATGCTCAGTATATATATATATTTAATGATCAAATAATCCAGACCTTCAATGCTAAAAAATGGTTCCTCGTATTCTTACCTCATAAATTAATTTTTCTTTCCTTTATATAACCCATACAATTTGATCTCAAGTCTACTCA
The DNA here is from genome assembly GCF_013358625.1 of Macadamia integrifolia. Classification (NCBI taxonomy): domain Eukaryota; kingdom Viridiplantae; phylum Streptophyta; class Magnoliopsida; order Proteales; family Proteaceae; genus Macadamia; species Macadamia integrifolia. The sequence continues at coordinate 25,188,651 of NC_056557.1, read as the reverse complement.
CTTCAATTTGTTATCCTTCTCACTATTCCACATTCCTGATATTAACTTTGCTATTTTGATCTAGTATCAAGGTCGGATCTATTGGTTAACACATGTTAGGTATCGGCTTCCCATAATGCACATGAGGTTATTAATAATTAAGATACATCAAGTACAGTAATGCATGTGAGGGTTTCATTAATGTCAACAGCATACCTGTGACTACCTCAAATGTAGCCTTGGCCCCTTCTATTGTCATCTTTTAAATCCCTTCCTTGCTTTCTGATACCTTGTTGCCTTTGAACCGGTTGATTAGTTTTTAATGTTGAGTAATTCATGGGTAAGTCTTCTGACATTTCCTGAGGGCAATACTTGGCCATATATCCAATCTACTTACACACAAAACACCGCTTCTTCTGGGGACATAATCTAGCCTTATGCCTGAATTGATTGCATAGAAGACATTGAAGTAAACCCACTGGTCCACATCAGTAGGTAGGAAAGGGTTATTTGCACCCCCATGTAAACACAGTAGGTGACATACGCCTGCAAGATGGACATCTCTACATAGTGGTCACCTATACAGAGGATGTTCAACTGAACAGCTTTGCAAACCACCTTTGGGGTAGCACGGTAGTTGATGGTACAGTGCCACCTAAAGGCATTCTTCATGAGCAAGTTGTCTATCTCTGTCTGGGCATCGAAGTTCTGAAATTCATAGGATAATGTCCTGGGAGGACAGTAGGCTAACTTCCCTTCACTGGGGACCCTCAATATCTCTACCAGCTCTACCATATTGAAGGAGATATCAACCTCCTTCACCCTTGAGGTGATCCTTATGTTCCCTATGCCATAGTTCTCTCACTGAAGGTTATAATAGAAATACCTCACCAGTCGGGGATAGTATAGCCTATTCGGCTTTAGAATGCGGTACCACCCCAGGGCATCAAACTGCTGTCAGAGATGGAACCGTTAGAAGTCACTCACCCGTATGTATTTTATCAACATTCTTATCCTTAAAAGAGTCCCAGTGGTTTTGTTCAACTATAGAATGGAACCAATAGTGATTATATTGTTCCTCCACTGGAAGTGCCCATTGTTGCTAAAAGGCAGCACGACAAAGAATGGCTTGGCATTTAGACATGGTCACAAGAAACAAGTACTTAGGTTTTTGGAAATCGAAACCTAGGTTGGGGAAGCAGAACAAATCAAAAACCTCAAAAACTAGGTTAGAAAGGGAGAGGAGCTCACCTTGAGCACATAGGCGGCTGCAATCGGGTGAGAAAACAAGTGCAAAGGTAGGGAATGGCTAGGGAAACCTTCCTTGGCCATTTCTCCTTCTTCTCCACAAGAGAAAATAGGGTTTGGTGAGGAGAAAGTGACCCTCGCAACTATTTATACCGTGTTTTGGATCACCGGAAACAAGCTCACGGAAAACACTAGGCTGATTTTAGCGGTTGTTTCTGGTGAAATTTTTTTAGGAAGTTTGGCCTCTGCTTAGTCCACCAGAAACATGACTGATATTTCCAGTGGATTGACCCTGTTTCCAGTGAAGGTTACAGTGTTGAAAAAAATTTTAATTTTTTTACTTTTTTTCATTTGATTGATGTATGTGCTCATGTGTGCTGTGTATGGGCCCCTCTTATGAATGTTTAGTGTAACTTGCTTTTTCCACATGTATGATTGCCTAATGGGATTCCTCGACAGGAATCATATCTTACCAGAACGGCCTAAGACGTTGCCACCATAATGGGTAATATGATGCAAGGAATAGAACAATAGCAAGCTCAAGTTTTGGCCGGGATTGACTCCCAGATCTAGGCTGCTATTGAGGCCCAGAATGCACCATCTGCACCCCTACTCCATCGGTACCAGCCCCAGTTCCAGCTGGCCCGGCCAGCCCACAAAGACCCGATGGGGCACAAGGGCAAGCCCAAGCACACGTGGAAGGGTGGAACGATCTCACTAATATGATGGAATAGTTTTAGAGGCTTCGGCCCCCATACTTTTCGAATGTGGGCCCTGATCAATTGTTTCCATCAAAATGGATCGGAGGTATGGAAAAAGCTTTTAGGTTGATGGGCTGCACTAATGAACAAAAAATGCTGTGTGCGAGCTATCAACTTCAAAATGAAGCAGATGCTTGGTGGAAGTCCACTGAACCCATTTTGACGGCAACCAACCCAAATCCCACTTTGGAAGATTTTAAGGAGACATTCTTCAGGACTTATTTCCCCGAGACCTTCATAGGCAGAAGGGAAAGTGAGTTCTCACACTTGGTGCAAGGGCCACGTTTGGTACTGGAATATCAATGCTTTGAGGGGCTATTTCACTTCGCTCCTGAACATATCCGAATTGACAAGGCCAAGGCTAAAACGTTCAAGAAAGGGTTGATGCCAAGTATTAGTTCTACAACGGTTAGGCTAAGGTTACAAACTTATGCTGAGGTGGTCCAAATGGTTAAGTCCATCGAGGATCGGAATAGAGACAACTTCATAGAACAACAAGGGATGGGAAAGAGACCTATGGGTCAACTGATTCTAGGGGAGCCAACAAGCTTTTCAAAGGCTCATATCTCAACCCGGTTCTGGTATAGTTTAGAAAGCCCGAAGCAAGCCAGGCCTCCCAATCCTCCTGTTTCAGTGGTGGATTTCAATCTGTGGGTTCAAACCTCTGATGCTTTCATTATGATCGACCCGGTCACTTAACCAAAACATGCCCCCACCGTCGGCTGCGTGATGTAACAAACACTCTGTCTCCCAAACCCCAACAGACTAGCACAGTCCCAACCAAGCAACAGACCTCAGGGAAGGGTATTTTCCCTGACAACAGAGGATACAGAAGCAACACCAGGTGTGGTAGCAGGTACCTTATTGATTTCATCATTACCTGCACATGTGTTGTTTGACTCAAGAGCTTCTCATTCATTCCCCGACATTTGCAAGAAAAATGGGAATTCCACCCAAGAACTTAACTCAATGCTTGGCAGTTAGTACACCCACACGAAACGTGGTGGGTTTGAATTATGTTTATGAACCATGTTCGGTAACTATTAGTGGATATAACTTGAATGCACACTTGATTGAGTTGGACATGATCGACTTCAATGTGATATTGGGGATGGATTGGTTGTCAGCATACAGAGCCAATGTGCTATCTGCAGAGAAGACGATAATCTTCAGACCCCGTGATGAAGGAGAGTTCACCTTTGTGGGAGACAAACCCAAGAAACCTAAGAGGATCATAGTATCAGCACTCCAGATGAAGAAACTAATGTTAGGCTACTTAACATCTGTGACTGATACTGAGGTAGAGGTTTAGACACCCAATTTTGTCACCCTTTTCTGGCTATAATGAAATCTGGATCTTGTGTGCGACTTCCGTCTTTTGACAGACAGAGGTGCTGATGGAAACATTCCCTACCCAAAACCCTAGAAATTCCCATGCGAGAGAGAGGAAGGTCTAAATTTGACTTTTTATATATGAAGGAATCCGGTCAAGATGACCATATAGATGAATAGTGCTCAAAAATATGATTTAGACAATATATGATACGCCAAAATCAGACCAACGGATCTCTTGTAATCATCATCGAAAAAACCCATAATCGCGTGCACGTTGTGCGCACTGGCCAGTAGGGCAGCCCGGGCGCGTGCTTGCTGCCCATGGGCTACAGCACATACATGCAACCATGCCATGCACACAGCCATGCCAAGCCCCATAGCCATGTACACATCCATGCACACAGTAATGCACACAGCCCCACAACCATGCACATAGCCATGCACACAGCCCCACAGCCCGCGGCCCTGCAGCTGTATCCCCCTTATGCACTTGTGCATGCTGGCCAGCAAGCTAGCCCGTACACCTGCGTGCATTGGCTGCTGCCCATGTGTGCACGCGCCTACTGCCCATGCATGCACACGCCTGCTGCCCATGCATGCACATGCCCGCACACCCGTGCTAGTCTAGCCCGCACACCGATGCCAGCCTGATCTGCACCCGTTGTGCACATTGCCCCCACACCCATGCATACGTGCACCCGTGACATCACCCGCACTACCTACCTAAACTTTCTCCTCCCACTTTTTCAAAAACTGGGTTTTTTGGCTAAACCTTCTCTCTCCTCCTGCTTTTTTGAAAACTACCTTTTTCGGCTAAAACTTCTCTCCCCTCCCGCTTTTTCAAAAACTACCTTTTTTGGCTAAACCTTCTCTCTCCTCCCGCTTTTCTAAAAATTACCTTTTTTGGCTAAACCTTCTCTCTCCTCCCACTTTTCTAAAAACTACCTTTTTCAGCTAAACCTTCTCTCTCCTTTGCTTTTCTAAGAACTACCTTTTTCGGCTAAACCTTCTCTCTCCTCTTGCTTTTTTGAAAATTTTCTTTTTTGGCTAAACCTTCTCTCCCCTCCCGCTTTTTTGAAAATCACATTTTTCTAGCTAAAATTTCTCTTTCCTCCTGTTTTTTCAAAAATCACCTTTTTTGAATAAAATTTCTCTCTCCTCCCATTTTTTTTTTGAAAATCCCCTTTTACCCACTGGACAAAAGCCCTCCCCACCCATTTTTTGCCTTCAACCCCCCTTTACCCATTCGATAAAAATCCTATCTCCTCACTTTAGGCAAGAGCCCCCCCTTTCATCCACTGGATAAAGGGATTCCCCCTCCCCTATTTAGCCGGGAAAAACTATAAATACCCCCCTCCATTAGAAAAAAAACATACCAACACACCAGAATCCCCTACCTTTTCATAGTGAAATTTTCCTCCTCTCCCCCTACTTGATTTTCTTTTGATCTTCGGAGCGATCTTCGTCAAGATCCGACAACTCACTCTGATCTTTGAAGTGTTCTTTAGGATCTTGAAGATCTTCAATCCAAATTCTTAGTTAGATCCAATTTTTAGCCAAAAATAGTATGTTCTTGAGCCACCTCCCTTGAGTGTTCTTGAGTGTTCTTGAGTGTTCTTGAGCATTGTTGAGATAGAAACCCCCCTTTTTTGAGGTTCTTTAGGTCTACGAAGAGATCTTTGTTAAGATCTAAAACTCTGTTTGGATCTTCAAAGTGTTCATCAGGACTTTGGAGTTCTTCAATCCATTTTTAGGTCAACCCATTTCTTTTCAGAAATAGCCTTTCCTAGCTGAAATTTTGTCCAAGTGTCCCTAGAATCTTTCCAAAAGTAGCCATTTCTAGCGAAAGCTCGATTAAAGTACCACCTCAGCCTAGCCTCCCTTAGCCTATCTCTAGCGAAAGCTTTGTCGAAGTGTCACCTCATCCTAAATCCAAAAATAGAATTCCCAACGGAAGCTCTGTCGGAGTGCCACCTTATCCCAAGCCTAGAAATAGTCTTCCCTAGCAGAAATTCTATCCGAATCTAAATCCAAAAATAGCCTTCCCTAGTCGAAGCTCTATCCGAATCCAAATCTGAAAGGGACCGTTCCTGGCCAAAACTCTATCCAAATCCAAATCCAAAAGTGATCGTTCCTAGTCAAAACTCTATTCGAATACCATCACAATCAGCATCTCCCAAGAAAGGAAGTTGGAGGCCAAGACTATCTTCCCCTAAGCCAGGAGAATCCGACAGACAATCCGAATCGGTACTAGTCAGGGGCCCACCCCTCTTGACCCAAAATAGGGGTTAAGTTCAGGTATAATTTCTCAACCAACTCATCATAATGTAGACTTTAGACATGCGTTATTTTAGTGTATACAGTAGTTTGAATTCAATTAATGTATATATGTGTGATAACTTAGCCATACATGTGGAATAGTAATAATTATGGAAAATGTTCGTTCTCAAGCATCTAGTAAGAAGACTAGTTAAACTAGGTAGATTGGGTGCTTAACACCTTTTCAACTCTGTAACCTGACACTTACCCTAAATCTCTCGATCAGACCAAATTTTGGGCCCTTTTCTCGAGAATTGGGCCCACCCCCGGGTCTTAGGCCCATAACCCTAGGTGGTGACTCCAAACCCATTTTCATGATCTTGATTTCTAAATTGGACCATCATCAAAATCCCTCGTCTCAAATGATGAATTTTATACTCTTGCAAAATAGGCCTCCTTGTATCTCCAAGAGGTGAAACGGCGGTGTGGGGCCTGAAAGCAAAGCACACAACTCAAACTCCTCCCCTCCTATGAAAGTAGAGAGAGAGTGAAGAGAGGACAGGGATGCATAAGTCCATTCTTCTTTGGCCGCTAGCCTTACAATGGTGACTCCACTGGGGACAAATGTCAAGCTTCCGATACTAGATGCTACCTTTAAATGCAAGAACATTTTCAACCACCTTTATTTGAAAACATATTTGGCTAACCTTATGTTTGTAATTGTATTCATTAACTACATCATGCATCCTGCTCGAAGTGAAATCATTTGGTAAGAGACTCCCTGTCATGCCCGCACCCTCGGGGAGGTCAGTGCATGTCATGGAGAGTACTCTGAGAGCAAATGATACCTGCTTCCTGTACAAGAATGAAAGGTATCGTCAAACGACGAGGATGTTGTATTTTTGCCAACACCCTCGGGGAGGTCCGTGCACTTTATAACATTCTGATATCAAATGCATCATCAAACGGTGGGGATGTTGTATTTGTGCTAGCACCCTTGGGGAGGTCTGAGCACTTTACAGTATTCTGAGATTGAATGATGGTTACCCTACAATACACTTTTGCACACAATCACTCACAGTTCCACCACCCCGTGGCTAATTGCTTAACCTCTTGGTAGTCATAAGTAATGGGCAAGGAAGTCACCCCCTTGATCTCCTACCTATGGGTATATCAAAAGGATCACATACCTTGCATATATAGATCCTATCAAGGAAGCCTTGTCGGTCCTATTACATCCCCTGCATGCTCGCATCATGTAGAAAATAGATGAAGAAGCTAGGAGCACCACAAGCTAATTGTAGAATTTGTTTACGATCTTGAAAAGGAATGTTCCTACACTATATTCCCATTGTAAAGAATTGCTTTCCTAAAGTCGATTTCGGATAAAAGGTGTCCTTCCTCCTTAAGAAAAAATTCCAGATACGTGACTCAGGAGTAATCCCGTCAGAGTCACTTCAAGTCCTGAGAAGTCCTGAGAAAATCAGGAGGAAGGACACCTAGTGGGAAAAGAGCAAGGAAAGCATGACTTTAGTACATGGAATGTCTTATGGGAATATTCTCAACAAGGCATTTGTATGAACTTCCCACTTATGGCATTAGGTGGACCAAGGGCATCAAACCCTATCCACCCATACCATTTAGCAGACTGACCTTGGATGAATTGATGTTTGTTAATTTAGTGAATATATGAACAAGGGGTTGGGAATTCAAGAATCTTAAAATAAACCACTTTTGGTTTAGGCACAATTCCACACCTCAAGTATTCTCCGTGGTCCCTTTGGACACGTCAGGGTAATCGGTTGACTCGCCTAAATCCAGAGTCACCTCCGTCATCTCTTCTAGATTGTTTACTACCAGGTGATTACAGCCCAGTAAGCTTGGATCCACTCAATACGGAAACACCCGAACAGGCCTGGGTCCATCCTGTGGAGATCTTGCAGACAGAAATGGCTGAAGTCAAAAGAGGGATAGCTTAGATACTGCATACACTTTGGAACCCTCCCAGAGCTAATCCCAAAAATGACCCAGCACCAGCAATGGGAGTTGTGAACCAAAATGGACCTATAGGTCATCATGGGAATTCTTCTCGAGTTGACTCAGGGGAACTAGAGCATGTCTGGCTAACTGGTCAGAGAGGATCTTCACCTACCGGTCTGAATGGTCAACGAGGGGCCTATTCCAGGGTCCCTCCTCCTAGGGTAGTGATCTAAGATGAAGAAGAGGAATTTGCAGCACACATCTACTTTGAGCCTCCAGAGATGGAGAAAGAATGGAAGCTTAGAGAGCAGTCAGAGAAGTTGGAGAACATGATTCGATCAGGAAAAGGCTCAGAAGGCCAAGCAATGGATTCTGAGGAAATGAATTTCTTCTCTAGGGCAAGAATTCCAAAAAATTTAAGTGGCAGACTGATAGGTTTGATGGGTCAGGAGACCCCAAGGCTCATCTCCAAGTTTTCCTCAGCATCGCCAAGTCGTGGCACCTTATAGATAACCAGATGGGAGCAAGCCTTCATGTTAACCCTATCAGGACTCGCATTAAGATGGCCAACACAGTTGGAGTCATCACAAACTCAGAATTGGGTGACGGTAGTAAAGGCCTTCACCAAACAGTACTCCAACAATACTGAGGTAGATGTGAAACGTCGGGTGCTTGAGAAGTTGAGGCAGCAGCCTAAAGAAGGATTCACAGCCTTCTTGATGAGATTCAAAGACAAGGCTGCAAAGATGGCAGATAGGGGTTCAGAAGTAGAGCAGGTAGAGATGTTAATAGAGAACTTGTCAAAGCCCTATTATGATGTTCTTTACTATCAGCATTTGCAAACTTTTGATGCCTTGATAGCCATCAACACACGGGTGGAGAATAGAATTCTGAGAGAGGCCCAGTATCAAGGATCCTCCCAAAATGTAAGCAAGAACACCCAAGTCAGATAGGGAAAGGGTCTGAAAACTAATATGGTGAGTGCAGTTTAATAGTCAGTCTCACCAACCACTTCTTCATAGCCCTTCATAATACAAACAGATGCACCCACCCAAAATTCTCCTCACCCAAGAAGGAAGTTTTCTGATATGGGAATGCCCATAATAGTCGCATATGAAAAGTTAAAGAAGCAAGGATTGCTAGGGGCAGTGGCTCCAAGAGTGATCAGCAATCCTCCTCCAGCTTGGTATAGGGATCATGAGTATTGCACCTACCACACTCAGAAGGGGCACAACACTGAAAGATGTTTGGGTTTTGTTGTTTTATGGTTGTCCTTATTGGCAACCCGGCCACGTGGCGATGATGACGTGACCAGTTTGGGTGACATGGATGAAAATGATGACATGGCAGTCTCTAGTGTCACCGATGAGATAACATAACTACTTGGTATGCATGGAATGGTTTGATACATCTTTAGTATGTGGTGTGGGTTTCTGGGTCAAAACTGGAAAAATTGGCCTATTTACGATCGGGGGCATTTTCGACAGTGAAAATGACATTTTTGGAAGATTGTTTCTTCATAAAAAATATAGATTGTAATTTATGTAGTCTAGTGCATTGATTATGTCGTATTCCGATGCCGTATGAAGAAGTTACGGCATTTATGGCAGTCGAGGGCAATTTCAGCATTGAAGATGAATTTTTTAAAGGAAGTGTTCTCCATGTAACAATATGACAAAAATCCAATCTTTCCAACGGTTCTGATTTCATCGCGTTCCGATTCTGTATGAGAAAGATGCATCATTATAAAAGTCTAGGGGAATTTTAGTCTTTTTACATGGTTGAGTCAGATGATTGAGTCTTCTAGAAAGTTGTAGAGCGTCCAATTATGGTTCCAAGGCACTTTGTTTCATCTCGATCGGATATCGTATGAAAAAGTTATAAGTGTTTCCGTGAAGCAGGTTCAAAAATCCGAACTAGAAAATCAATAGATGCTCTCGGTGTTGGGTGGATTTTCTAGATTTTAATTTTGAAATTGTAGGGGCTTTTATGTAATTTCAAGGTTTTAAAGGTCTGAGTTAATAAGGGGTTTTTGACATTAAAGTTTATAGAAGCAGGGGCTTATGTGTATATAAGAGAATCAGAGGGATCCTTAATACACGGTTCAGATTGAGCCACATCGGTCAGATTCAGATCTGACGGTTCTTGCAAGAGCTTGGGTTGAAGATGCTTATCCGAGGCTTCTCATTAGTGGAGTGTATTAGATATGATGGTGTGGCGCCTCACTATATTGAGTCTTGATTATGTGTAGCACATGTGCATAGAATCTAAAAAGAGATTCTCTATATCTTGATCTGAGCCAATTATATCAGATCGGTTTCGATCTAACGGTCAATATTGATGGATCTTTATTAAAGTTAGTCGACAGCGTACCATGAAATGCGCTACACCACCAATTGGTGATCGACAATGCGTCTGACAATGTCAGCGCATACTTTATGATGACATCATCGAGATTCAAAACCTACGGTATAGATCTATTGTTCATTGATTTAATCGGATGGCTCCGATTAAGAGAAACCTTTTGATGAGATCTATGGCCAGATCTGAGCCTCGGTTGCCGTGCCACCGGTGTAGCCTACGCCACCCCTACGAAGATTCCATTTCATGCTATCTTATTGCTCCAACTTCAAATGGTCATATCTCCCTCATTTTAACTCCGATTTAGGTGATTCAAGTTAGAGATTCTTCATCTCTCCAAGCTCTACACATCAGAGGGAAGAAATCAGGTAGAGGGATTGCTGAGGTGGTCAAAAAAATAAGTTGAAGCTTGTGGAAGGCTAAATGTTTGAATGAAAGACTTCCATCCTCTTACACTTCATCCATAGCCCCCATTAGAGGCTTAGGAAGCTGCTAGAAACCAAGGTAGCAAGCTCTATTGGTTGTAGCCAAGAGAAAGAAAAAGAAAATGGAAGAGAAGAGAAGAAGAGGGAAATAGAGAAGAAGTTTTTCCCTCTCTTTGTGTGTGTATGAATGTGAATGTGAATGTGAATGCCGTTGTTACTCCATGAAAGTAAAGACAAGGAGAAAAGAAAGAAGAAGAAGAAGAAGAAGAACCTAGAATTTGGTTCTTGTGAGTTGCTTCAAGAAACCCAAGTGCCAACCGGGGTTGAAGCAGTGGCGGCACTGAGACAACGTGGTTGTGGTCCGCATCAAGTGGAGATTGACATTATTGCATCTCCGACGGTTACTCCTTGCCAAGGTAACCTCAATTTTGCTAAATTTCCATTATTATAAATCATTGTAGGCAAGATGTTTGATAAAATGCCTAAGTGATAGTTGTAGTCTATTTAGGGGAAATTTGCATGTATGAGTGCTACACTATAGGGCATTGTTATAAGCCCAACTTTATTTTATTGGTGTTCAGTGGGTGCTGGACACAGTGGCTATGTGTTCCTTGGTAAGTACAACTACCTAAACCTATTTGCCGTGGGTGTGGCCTCTCATATAATTCTGAGAAAACTAGGGTGAAGACCTAGCCATTGTTTGTCATTGGTGGAAACTGGGAATGTGTTCCCCTGGCTGTGGGTGCAGTCATGATTACTATTGAGTAAATACTGAGCCCGACAGTGGGCATTACTTCGTGCATGTAGGCAACTGGCCGAAGCACGTATTTCTTATGGATGTATATGCTCGTATTTGTGTTGCGGATTGGAGTGCTTGACTGCAGAATGGGTGTGTACATCTGGTAGACCTGACCACTTGGTGGTGCAGTGTGGATGTGCATACGACTGTGTATGTATGTGATAGTGTTTACCGTGTGAGGTTTATGAGACAGCTCTGGGCAGCAATACAGGTTATGTGAGTAAGTTTCATGCAACAGTAAGAATGGTCAGTAGTTTACATAGCAGCTCTGGGCAGCATCAATAGACTGTGCTATTGAAGTGTAAATAGTGATTGCCACATCAGGGGTACAGTTGGAAAATAAAAAAATATTTGGCACACTGATTCACCCCCCCTCTCAGTGTCAATCGGGACCCAACAATTGTTATCAGAGCAAGGGCTCTAGAGGCAGCTTAAATAGCTCAGAGTGATCCGGTTGGTTAAAGATGACATCAAGTGTTTGGTTCAGTAAGTCTACTTCTGGAGCTTCTATTTTTAATGGATCAGATTTTATCTTTTGGAGGAATTTGATGAAGTCACATATAGGTCCATTGGGGTATGATCTATGGAGTGCAGTGGTTAATGGGAATGTAGACTCTACTACTGACTCTAGGGTTAGAGAGATCATTTTGGATGGATTAACAAATAGTGTGAGTATCAAAGTCAGTTCATGCATATCAGCCAAGGCGATGTGGGAGAGATTACATAACATATATGGAGGTGAGCCAGCTATATCAGAGTCCACGACTGAGTTGCAGAGGAGACTTTCAGCCACTCCACTTGTGGTTACAGAGATGGATAGACATCTAGCTCAGTCTATAAAATGTCAGAGACTACCCATCATCAGCTCTAGTTCTATAACAGAGCAGGGTGAGTCATCAGAGAAAGCTATAGAGACAGTTGAGATCAGCCCACAGAGACAGACTACAAGAAAAACACAGAAGAGAGCTCAGAGGAGACAGAGGAAGAGAGAGGAGAGACACATTAGTGAGACGAGATCTCCTACACATCAGGCACAATGTAGAGGCAGTCCACAAGATACAAAGAGTAGAGGTAAAGGCGAACAAACAGTCCAAACAAGGAACATAATCAGAGTTGGTGGTTATAACAGAGTTTACCAGCAGAGACTAGTTGAGTATGGCAGGTTCAACAAGTTTAATTATCAGAGGCCTATGCAGATGATTCCCAAGCAGAGTCAGATGGCTCCCACCAATAGACATAATGCTTCACCCAGCTTGCATAGGAAGTTACCAATGACACAGTTATATTTTCATGGGTATTGCCACAGGTGCAGTGGGTATGGGCATAGGAGAGTAGAGTGTATATCTAGATTAGATTCTAGCTATGGAGGGAGAATTCCCACAGCATCACTGGGTAGACAGCCAGTAGAATGTCTTAGATGCCACCATCATGGACATTGGGCCAAGCATTGCAAGGCAGTGCTCTCCCCTCAGCTTGTACAAGAGGAGAGAGACTATCAGATCTCTAGAACTAAAAAGTTAAGAAGTGGTTGTAGAAGGTAAGTCAATGAAAGACATTCTAAGAAGCATCAGTCACAATTTAGTGGTGAGTCTCAGGTGGCTTTGTATAGTGTATGGAAAGTGAAGGATATACAAAAGGCCGAGACAACAGTAAACAGAATCTGGAAAACAAAGGGAGATGTCAGTTCTACAGTTGTGCAGGAAAGATTCAGAAAGGGAAGATCATCAGTTGGAAAGGTAAAAGAGAGGTCTACAATTGGGTTGGTTGGATAGAGGCAGAGACTAAAGAAGACAGTAAGTGAGCAGAAAGGAAAATAGAGTAGTAGGAAAGCTTCTGGTGAGAAGCAAATGCATAGCACCAAGGCAAGTGGTCAGTTAGTTTGGAGAGAGAAGCACATAGAGGTGTGTGCTGTCACAGTCACCACCCTCACACCACCTAGACAAGGTATAGGGGTGGGCACACCTCCCAGGCACTAGGTGTACTCTGGTGCACAAGAATGGGGGAGCTCACTAGATGGATATTAGTGCCCCCAGTAGGACTTAGATTATGACAGTAAAGTTCCTGTAATAGTGCTTGGATTAGAGACATCAGTTGAAACTTAGTGTAGTCCTCTTGAGTATTTGCATCTTAATGGAGTAATCACCAGATGAGCAGTTCAATGTCAGTCAGAGGGCAGAATAGTTGAGGATGTCAGTGATGGTCAGAGGTATGCAGTTGTGAGTATGGCAGCCAATAATTCGCTTTTGTATGCATCAGTATGGGTCAGAGATTCAGTTGGTATCAATCTCAGTGGTAGTTGTCAGAGTGCAATTTTGTGTGATCATGGTGATTGTTTGACTTTGATAGAGTTAAATATTTCAGCACTAGTGACAGAGAGAATGATATGTTGACTAGATGAAGAGATTTATGATAGGAAGCTCAAGAAGCTGGTGAGTTGAGCAGTTGCGTACTGTAATTTGTACTTCATGATGTATATCCAGTCGAGGCAACACTTATCTGATGAGCAGTGTTGAAGCAGATATGAGGTCAGTTGAGTAATTGAGATTTCAACTCATAGGATAGGGAAGATGCGTATGGGCACTCCTATGTAGTTTGAACTCTCACATCTGTAGGATTGGAAAGATGCATATGGGCATTCCTATAGATGCTTGTATCCCACACTGGGAGAGATTACTTTAGAGAGAGATATTATAGTTCTTTGATATTGAAGTCAAAGAGGGAGAGTGCTCAAGTGGAAGGCATTGATTTTGAGAAAACTTTTGCTCCAGTGGCAAGACTTGAGGCTATCAGAATGTTCTTGGTTTCGTCAGTGTACAAGGGGTTCAAGGTCTATCATATATATGTCAAATCAGCTTTTCTAAATGGAAACTTGGAAGAGGAGGTTTACATAGAGCAGCCTGATGGGTTTCAGCTGAGTGAGGATCCCACTCTTGTGTGCAGATTGAAGAAGGCATTGTATGGTTTGAAACAAGCTCCAAGGGCATGGTACTCCAGATTGGACTCTTACTTGTGCAAGTTGGGTTTCAAGAAAGGCTTACTGGACAGTAATCTCTACATCAGAACTGAAGAAAGCAGTCAGCTTGTGGTGGTTGTGTATGTAGATGATATCATCTTACTTGCGCAAGTTGGGTTTCAAGAAAGGCTTACTGGACAGTAATCTCTACATCAGAACTGAAGAAAGCAGTCAGCTTGTGGTGGTTGTGTATGTAGATGATATCATCTTTGGGGGTCACAAAGATGAGTTGTGCAAAGATTTTGCAATGAGGATGCAAGATGAGTTTGAGATGTCCATGTTGGGTGAACTATCATTCTTCTTGGGTTTGCAGATCAGTCAAAAGAAAGAAGGTATCTTCATATCTCAGTCCAAATATGTGAGGGAGATGTTAAAGAGATTCACCATGGAGGATTGCAAGCCAGTTAGTACACCTATGATGACTGGGTGTAAGTTGAGCAAGGAAGATGACTCTCCATCAGTTGACCACACCTCGTATAGGTCAATGATTGGTAGCCTATTATATCTGACAGCTAGTAGGCTGACATCTTACAAGCTGTGTGCATGGTAGCCAGATTTCAAGCAGGACCAAAAGAGACACATGTGGCAGCAGTGAAGAGAATTTTCAGATATCTGAAAGGGACTAGTGAGTTTGGGTTATGGTATCTGAAAGTCAAGAGCTTTAGTTTGTCAGCTTTTTCAGATGCAGATTGGGCCGGATGTATAGATGACAGGAAGAGCACCAGTGGTGGTGCATTCTATTTGGGGAGCAGCTTGGTGGCATGGCATAGTAAGAAGCAAGAGTCAGTCTCTCTTTCAACTGCAGAGGCTGAATATATTGCAGCTACATCTTGTTGTACACAAGTGTTGTGGATGAGGCAGATGTTGAAGGATTTGAGTGTGGAGGTTGAGCAGGCAGTGCCACTATATTGTGACAATACTAGTGCTATCAATATCTCCAAGAACCCGGTGATGCATTCTAGAACGAAGCACATTGCTATCCGGTATCATTTCTTAAGAGACAAGGTGATGGAAGGTGAAGTAAGGATGGAGTTTGTTCCCACAGCAGAGCAGGTGGCTGATATCTTCACTAAACCGCTTCCCAAAGATCAGTTTGAGTTCCTCAGACAGAAGCTGGGAGTGGTGGTTCTTCCAAAGCACTAGTAGCATTGGGAGAGGGGGAGCAAGTTGCTTGATGTTGCTACCCCCATATTGGACTCAGGGGGAGTCCATTGGTTCCACCCTTTGTATTTGTTGTCAAAGGGGGAGAGAGTTACTCATCGGAGCTTTAGAGTGTATTAGTGATGAGGTGATTGCCAACAACTCCAAAGGGGGAGATTGTTGTTTTATGGTTGTCCTTGTTGGCAACTCGGCCACGTGGCGGTGATGACGTGATCAGTTTGGGTGACGTGGATAAAAATGATGACATAGCAGTGTCCAGTGTCACCGATAAGATAACAGAGCAGCTTGGTATGCATGGAGTGGTTTAATACATCATTAATAGGTGGTGCGGGTTTCTGGGTCAAAACTGGTAAAATTGGCCTATTTATGCTCGGGGCATTTTCGGTAGTGAAAATGACATTTTTTAAAGATTGTTTCTTCATAAAAAATATAGATTGTAATTTATCTAGTCCAGTGCATCTGATTTTTGTCGCATTCCGATACCGTATGAAGAAGTTACGGCATTTGTGGTAGTCGAGGGCAGTTTCGGCATTGAAGATGATTTTTTTAAAGTGTTCTCATGTAACAATACGACAAAAATACAATCTTTCCAACGGTTCTAATGTCATCGCATTCCGATTCCGTATGAGAAAGATACATCATTGGAAAGGTGTAGGGGCATTTTGGTCTTTTTATATGGATGATTCAGATGATTGAGTTTTCTGAAAATTCGTAGAGCATCCAGTTGCGATTCCAACGCAGTTCGTTTCATCTCGATCGGATATCGTATGAAAAAGTTATAAGCGTTTCTGTAAAGTCGGATCGAAAATCCAAACTGAAAATCCATCAGTTGCTCTCGGTGTTGGGTGGATTTTTCGGAATTGATTTTTAAAATTTGAAGGGCTTTTGTGTAATTTCAAGATTTTGAAGGTCTGAGTTGCAAGGGGTCTTTAAGCACTGAAATATATGGAGGCAAGGGCTTGATTGTAATAAAGAGGAGTAAAGGGAAGTGAAATGGATGGTTAAGATTCGACCACGTAGGCTTGATGCCCATCCAAAGGCTACTGAGATTTTGTGCTGACACGGACGAGATTCTTCATCTCTCCGAGCTCTACACATTAGAGGGAAGAAATCGGGCAAAGGGGCTACTGAGGTGGTCGAAAAAATGAGTTGAAGCTCGTGGAAGGCTAAGGGTTTAAATGAAAGACTTCCATCCTCTTGCACTTCATCCATAGCCCCCATTAGAGGCTTAGGAAGCTGCTGAAAACCAAGGTAGCAAGTTCTATTGGTTGTTGCCAAGAGAAAAGCAAAGAAAATAGAAGGGAAGAGAAGAAGAGGGAAATAGAGAAGAAGTGTTTTTTTTTTTTCTCTTTGTGTGTGTGTGAATGTGAATGTGAATGTGAATGCCATTGTTACTCCATGAAAGTAATGACAAAGAGAAAAGAAAGAAGAAGAAGAAGAAGAAGAAGAACCTAGAATTTGGTTCTTGTGAGTTGCTTCAAGAAACCCAAGTGCCAACCGGGGTTGAAGCATTGGCGACACCGAGACAACGTGGTTGTGGTCCGCATCAAGTGGAGATCGACATTATTGCATCTCCGACGGTTACTCCTTGCCAAGGTAACATCACTTTTGCCAAATTTCCATTATTATAAATCATTGTAGGCAAGATGTTTGAAAAAATGCCTAAGTGATAGTTGTAGTCTATTTGGGGGAAATTTGCATGTATGAGTGCTTCACTATAGGGCATTGTCATAAGCCCAACTTTATTTTATTGGTGTTCAGTGGGTGTTGGACATAGGAGCTATGTGTTCCTTGGTAGGTACAACTACCTAAACCTATTTATCGTGGGTGTGGCCTCTCAGATCATTCTGAGAAAACTAGGGTGAAGACCTAGTCATTGTATGTCATTGGTGGAAACTGGGAATGTGTTCCCTTGGCTGTGGGTGCAGTCATAATTAGTATTGAGTAAATGCTGAGCCCGAGAGTGGGCATTACTCCGTGCATGTAGGCAACTAGCCGAAGCACGTATTTCTTGTGTTGTGGATGTATATGCTCGTATTTATATTGTGGATTGGAGTGCCTGGCTGCAGAATGGGTGTGTACATCTGGTAGACCTGACCACTTGGTGGTGCAGTGTGGATGTGCATACGACTGTGTATGTATGTGACAGTGATTATCGTGTGAGGTTTATGAGACAGCTCTGGGCAGCAATACAGGTTATGTGAGTAAGTTTCATGCAACAGTAAGAATGGTTAGTAGTATACATAGCAGCTCTGGGCAGCATCAATAGACTGTGCTATTGAAGTGCAAATAGTGATTGCCACATTTCAGGGGTACAGTTGGAAAATGAAAAAATATTTGGCACATTGATTCACCCCCCCTCTCAGTGTCAATCGGGACCCAACAATTACTTGTTCTTTACACACACATATGTAGCTTAAGAATAAGAAGTCTATAATATGTAATTAAAAAACCTAGCTTAAAGTACATCTTCCAATGTACTACGTTACTAGAAATTTTATTTATGAATGCGAAGATTTTTTACTGCATCAAGTGTGTCTTCCAATGTTCTCGTAACTATCCTATTTTGTTCTTCGGATGCATCAATTCTTCCTCTTAGATATCCCTGCAGATAATCTACAGATATAGGAGGTGTCATTGTAGCTTGACACACACCCGTAGGCCCCCTTGAATGGTTCGATGAAGTAGATTCTTCATCCTCAATCAACTCAAACTTTCCACATCCTTGATTTTTAAACTAAATCAATTGATCACAATACAAACATTAGACATTTAAATCTATTTAATGTCTAAACAAAAGTAATTTAATTAATCTATATAAATAGTCTATATGACAATTATACCGAGGTAGAAAGTGGGCAACACCAGAAATCCCTTCCTTTATTTGGTCCATTATTGCATCTTTGAACTTTGCACTATCCAACTCCACATTCACACATCTTGTAATGATCTACTCACATAAAGAAAGATGTGTGGGAGTGACATTTATAGAATTTTCTCCATGGATAACGAACAGTATGCGATGTAAGAGTAATGTATTCAGCACCACAAATATCACATGTAGCAATATTTTTCATCTAAAAATAAACAAATTGATCTTTAGATAGTATGCTATAATTCATTTCATACAACAGTGTAATCAATTTATTCCATAACTATATGTAGTTATTAAAAACAAAAAAATAACAACACATCCATATGAACCTACCTTATATGAACCTACTATCCATCAGCATGTCAACCTGTGTATTCAATTTGTTCAAGAATTATATGTTGTTAAAAAAAAAAATATTAATAAATAAATAAAAACAAAAATCATATAATAAAAAAGAGAATGATACATCCACTGGAACTTGTTATCAATCATCATGTCAACATGTGTATTCAATTCGTTTCAGAACTATAAGTAGTTATTAAAAAAAAAAACACATACACACACTAAAAAATCATAGAATTAAAAAAGAGAACAATACATCCACATGAACCTGTCATATATGAACCTGCTATCAATCATCATGTCAACATGTGTAGTACTTAGTCAATAGATACATAATTGAAATGAAACCTAATATCATATAAAATCCAACCCATTCATAACATAAACCATTTAAAGATCATAGTTCAAGAGGATAAAAAAATGTAGTCTTAAAGTCCCAACTCACAACAACTACTGTGTAAAGAAAAATATAAGGTAGAAGAAAAGATAGTTCAGTTTTCAAAGAGCATCAGTTTTAAGTCAAACACTTAAACAAACATCCAAATTCCATTCCATAAACATCCATCAGACATTAGTGGCATTCTCATCCTCCATCAACTACTCTAACACTTGTGGCTTATCTTCATCCTTCACTTTCAAGAATAGATTGCATAGTTCTTGATCTTTCACGAAGAAGTTTTTGACACACCATTTCTTGCTAAAATCAATAGTTGGGAGCGCATCAATTACATCAAAAAATCTATCGTGAGGTCATCAGTAGTGGTGACTAGCCGACCAAGGGGAGAAGCTATTGTCTTCAAAGGGCTTGATATCTTATCGGCCCCTCCCTTCTTTCTCTTTTCTCTAGCATTGCCACTGCCACTAGGACAAGATGATCTAGGCCGACCTCGAATAGGAGTAGAACGTTCTATACGCACTGAAGGTATACTTTCCTCCGTCTAAAACTCTCCATCACTAGCAAAAGAAAGGTTCTCCAGACCATCAAGATTGACTCTATAGTCATTCTGCCAATCATTTACAACCTCTAATGGATGTAATGAATCATTGCCCCTAGCTATCTCATTGGTCAATCATATACCTACTTGAATATGTATTGGTATAATTGCATATTCTTTCCAATACCTTTACTATTTCTTCTGTAAAATTTTTAAAGAAAATTATATTAATAGAGTTGACTGAGAAAAATGAATACAAATGGATGGTTAGGTATAAGGTATTCATAAAAGTGAAAAAGAATATTAAAGTCATTCCAAAAATGCTAAGGGACATTAAAGCGTATCAAAGTGCATCTCTATTGAATTCCAGTCCATGCCACTATTCTTCTGGAGATCACTCAATGCTCTTAACATTTGCTTCCATATTCGATAATGATTGCTGACTTGTTCCCAATTGTAGGTCATATCAAATCTATCTTGTATGCATTTGACAATAGATTGCCACTTATCTTTCCTAAAGCCATTATCACCAGTCTTTCCCTTTTGATGGTAATCCAATAAACATTAAAGCAGAAATTATGATACATCATTTAGCCATGAATAGTTTTGTCCTCTCTTTAATTGGGATTGGTTTTTTGATGCCATATCCTCTATTTTATTACAGAAAGAAAATATCAACAATAGCAAAATTATACATAGTAAGTAATTTGGTAATACAAAATGTTATAACATAAATATAAATACATCACGTTAATATTAAGTAAAGATAATGACACATCAATAGGTATGTAAACATTACCATATAAACACAACACCCGGCATTCGCAAATACATTCCAAAGAAATTTAGGACTGGACAAACCCCAATCTCAATATGCATAATTGCACAACAACCTCAAGCATACGAAGATGAACAATAGTCTAATAAAAAACGTAGCAAAATATATTAGAAATCATATGGTTCATCATCTAAATCTCCTACAATCCAATCATCCCACATTCTGTCTTCTATATCTTCTCGAAATTTTTCCCAATCAACATTCACAGGATCATGTATTGCTTCATCTGCACCATCATACACATCAGTGTTGTCATCAGGGTCTTCTTCAACACTAGAATTCGCTTCGTTGGCTTGCTCCTCTTCAAACCACTGCTCTTCCTCTACAAAAGTATGTATATTGAGTATGTGATTATGTATAAGAACACATGCATGCACTATAGTAGTCTGAATCTTATAAGGGTATTCTAACTGATTTTTCATAATCTTGAAACGTGACTTCAACAAGGAGAATGACCGTTCAATCACATTTTATAATTGAGAATATCGTAAATTAAATAATTTATTCTTATCCATTGGAGATTGGTTATAGTTTCGCCACTCTTTCAAATGATAACGGACATTACGATAAGGTCTTAAGAACCCCCGCTAGTTCGCAAACCTAGCATCAACGAGATAGTATTTACCTGGAGGTACAATATGCTTTGCATCACCATCCCTATGAAGAGCATCATCTAATATTCTTGAATCTGATGCAGAGCCCTCCTAGCCAGATAATATATAAGTGTACTTCATTTCAAAGTCACATGTAGCCAGGATATTTTGAGAAATATTCCCCTTCCTATCTCGAAATGTCCAATGTTGAAAAGTAGGTACCCATGCAGGGACATGTGACCCATCAATAGCACCTATGCAATCCTTAAATTATGGGGAGTACCTTTCGACATTATCTGCTATGCGATTATGAATATTGGTACTTGGCGGGAGGAGCAATTGTGGGTACAATTGCATGACTGCACTCAATGCAAGGTTAAAGTACTTGTTAATAGCCTGATCAGAATAACCTAGTAAGTGTCAAACCACATGATTCTTGGCGGTATGACCTAGTGTGTGTAAGAATATTACCATTTGTTCTTCCACTCTTAGATATTTGCTATCTTGTAGGAGATCCCTCTCTCTTACCATATGACATAATGAAAAAAAAATGCCCTCCTACTCATTCTAATCTGATCCCTGCATGTTCTATCAGAAACACTAATTATTCTCTCCGTCTCAACACTACCATGCAGTACCTCATTGTGGTGAGGTTCCTTAGTGATATACAGCTTCCTATATTGGTCCACTCTTATAGCAGCAGCAGCGGTCACTAAGATAATGGTTTTTTTACGCATTTGATTTGTTGCATCATTCTCACGATTGGATGCCATTTTCACGAGGTTCTATTTAAATTTTAAACAAAACCACTTATCAGTATCCTTCATTCTACATTTCATGCAAAAAGGATTATTGCTAAGATCAAGTTCAAAGCTATAAATTGAAATGAACAGAGGAGGCCAGTCAAATTAGGAAATGAACTACTCTATGATAATAATTTAAGTATAAATAGAACAGTGAAACTCATAAATCGATTTGTCTTTTAAAGTTTAGTAACCCAAAATCCATCGTACTTGTAGTAAGATTATAACAACCAAGCAACATAACCAGATTTTAAAAACAAAATATGAACTATGTGTGTGCGTGCGTGCATGTGTGTGTGTGTGTGAGAGAGAGAGAGAGAGAGAGAGAGACCTAACTCCATTCTTTACATGTTCTTTTTGTGTAATAGACATGAATTCCTCCAAAAAGGTCAGCTTTGCTATCATATATAATATAAGGCTTAGGTACATCTATCCCCTAGCAAATTTATATAATGTCCACTTACATGCATTCGAGGCTGGGTGGTTGTATTTATGTGACATCCCTTAGCTCAATAAAGAACTATACTGTTCTGTTGGGTTGGATTGGGTTGGTTGATGGGTATGTGTGTGGCCACTGGCAGACTGAGGTAGAGACTAGAGAGGTCTTTCAAAGCTTCAATTCAATTATGAAGAACACTTAAGCAGATAGCCTCGTGCTGTGGGTCTTTCTTGCGTACCCTTTGTGATCATTTGGAATCAAAACACCTTACCTCGGTCTAATGGTGTCAATTCAAAATCGAATAAAAATAACAATGGAGCAGAGGAATTTTGGAAAATGGTTGAAAATAGATTTTTACTTGAATTTAAGTTCTAGGGTTGTGGATGATATTTGAGAAATGTGAAACAAAAATTATATTAAACACAGGAAAGAAGAAAGATGAAGAAGAATTATCTCACAAATTTTTAAACATAACAAAAAAAAAAAAAATCTAGATTCATGAGTCGGCTAACATCAAGCAGAATACAAAGACAAGAAGAGGAGGAAGAAGAGTTTAGAGAGTGCATACATTTGACTAAGCAAATCGCAATCTTCGTTGAGGGAGAAACAAGGACGAGGCGGAGTAGATGCGGTTGAGGGGCTCAAATGATCTTCGAAGATCACAAATCGTTGAGAAAAAAAAACCCCTAGATTCATTAATTGGCTAACGTCAAGCAGAATACAGAGATAATAAGAAGAGGAAGAAGAGTTGAGAAGGGTGAGAGAGTGCATACCTTCAAGATAAGCAAACCGCGACCTACAGTGAGGGAGAAGCAAGGTCGAGGTGGAGCATATGCAGTTCAGTGGCTGGAATGGTCGTTGGAGGTCACAAATCTGAAAAGAAAAAAGAAACCCTATAATCATGCATCGGCCAACACCTACAAGAATAAAGAGATAATAAGAGTAGGAAGAAGAGTTGAGAGAGCGTAAGGGAGTGCATACCTTCGAGACTAAGCAAATCGCGACATTCATTGATGGGACTTAGCATGGAAGAGTTGGAGCAGATGCAAAGGAGGGGCTCGAATGGTCGTCGGAGGTCACAGATCTCAAAGAAAAAAAAAACCCAATAGTCATGTATCGACTAAAATCTAGCAGAATGCAGAGATAAGAAGAAGAGAAAGAAGATTCGAGAGAGGGTGAGAGAGTGCATACCTTTAAGTGGAGGAGTTGCGACTTTTGTTGAGGGAGAAGCACGGACGCAACGAAGTCCGTGGATGAATTTGTCTAATGGTCGTCGGAGGTCATATGTTTTTCACATATTCTATGTGGTGATTCTGTCATTTTATATGAAGGTAAGAATTGAATGATTTTTTTCTAAGATCACATTAATTGATGATCTTACAAAAAAATCACTTAATGTATAAAATACACTATTAAATGAATCACTTAATTTTTTTTAAAATTACATTCATTAGTAATCAAACACCCATAAAAGTGAAGAATCATGATTCTTTCAGATTATATTCTATAGCAAACATGCCATAAATTTTTTTCCAAACAATTCAAAACCCCCACCGCCTTACGGTGATAGTGTTTTTTTATTCTTCAGGAAATAAAATGATACAGTGTTTGGCATTAGGAGTTACTTCCTACGTACAACATTATCCTAGCCTATTAAAAAGATCCCCACTAACGGACGGTGGAGATACGTGTCAAGGTGAAACTAAAATTATTCGAGGAAACTACCCTAACTTGTTAGGGTTTAGGGTACTGTAGGATGATGGATGGTGGGCTGATCTTGAAAGGCAAAGACGGCGTGCGTGTCAGTAGTAACAGTAAACCCTATTTGCTCACCAAACCAAGCAGAGCTAGCAAAGCCAAAGCCATTAAAAACTATAAAAAGAAGTGAAGGTTGTTGGTGCTAAACTTCTAACAGAGAGTTTATACAAGACAATTCATCTCAATGTTCTTTTTGCCCCCTCCACTGCCTCCCTCTCTTTAATGGATTCTACTCTGCTCCCAATGTCTCTCTGTGTGATCAGTTTATTCTTGGGAAACAGTGCATGTAAGCAGCCAATCAAAGCAAAGGAAAAATAATAATAATAATATCACAATAGAAAAGAGGTAAACGAAAATTAATGTTAAACCTACTCAAAAAATAATTAAGTCCTCTTAAAATTTTAAATCCCTAATTGTATTTCTATGAAAGAAAGGCATTATGAGTAAAATATCTGATCGATGAAAACTTTGGCAGAAGAGTCTATTAATTGTACATTCTCTTATTGGATAATATTGATTTACTCCGATTTTGATTCTATCTTTCAATAGCATACATAAAAAATTACGTAGTATTTTTCTTGAAACAAAACCTAGAATCTTGTGGTTGAATTTTTTTGTTATGTTAAATTCTCTTTAAAGTTTGTATAACCAACATACATATAGGAGTTTAGATACAAATAGAGGACAAAATGGTTATGATACAACTTGATATTGATATCTTTGAAGATAAAAATGTTTGGTATAACATGTATCAAATAAAATATAAATTTTACAACAAACCATTACCTGGTTTAATACGATTCACTACTATAGATTCATTCACTATGAGGCCATGTGAATTGAGTGAGTAAAATTTGATTTAGGTTTTATCCAAAACTCCA
The DNA here is from genome assembly GCF_013358625.1 of Macadamia integrifolia. NCBI lineage: Eukaryota > Viridiplantae > Streptophyta > Magnoliopsida > Proteales > Proteaceae > Macadamia > Macadamia integrifolia. Next base: position 25,163,866 of record NC_056557.1, on the reverse strand, counting down.
CATTAGAAACATTATCACTATGTAAGTAGATATGAAGTATATAATGACCTAACTATAATTTTGTGATAGTTCCTTAATTTATTCTAGGTCTTTATTATCTTTGGTTCAAGGTCCACACTCATTAGATAGGAGAAACCCATGACAGAATCAGACAAGGGACCATGAAAAGCCAAAACACCACCCACAACATGTCAACAAGGGGGACCATTATGCTACACTTGTAATTACTATTGTTACATAATATATGGTGGGAATTAGTCTTGGGTTTCCACATAGATGACCAAAGTTACTAATAATTCCACATTGAAAGTGAATAGTTGTACCCAAAAAAAGAAAGAAATTGAATAGTTTGATTTGAAGAGGTATAGATACCTGAGTACTTGAGCACCTTCTCCTTAATAACTAAGTTTTAAGGATGAGTTCTACTCTAAGGCTTAACAATAGTTAAATGGTCGAACTCTCAATCTATACTAGATTTATGTTGAATCCAACTGTTTAAATTGTCTGATATTTTCCTTTTTTGATAGAAAAAATTAAAAAGAAAAATTTGAAACAAAACTCAAATATTGCAACATAGTTAACATTTTTTGTTTCTATTTTTTTTTTTTTTTGATTCCTTTTCAAAAAAAAAAAAAAGAGAAAACAAACTGTGGACATCAATCAGAAGATTTTGCTTTCTTAATACTATAAATGAAAAGATCACTAATTAGTGATGATATATTTTAGAAAATTAATAAAATTGTCAACGAAACTATAAGGAATGACACGTTGACAGTGAAATTAAAGAAAGAAGAAATAAAAATTTGGCAAGATATTTAAAAACAACAATTTGTCGGGATATGGGGTGATATAGGACCGCTTTTAAGAGATAGTGGAGGGGAACAGAACAAGGACTGCAGGAGTGGAATGATTATGCAAATTCCTGCTCCTTCTGTTCCTGCTCCTGTACAAGGAATGATGATGATGATAGCATTTGCAGGAATTTGCAGAGTATAGAGAGAGAGAGAGAGAGAGAAAAGAAGAAACGATCGAAAAGGATTTAAAGAGTGAGACAACACCAGAACCGTATATTTGAGTATATCCATCCCCTTCTACCCTTTTCGTTGTTTCTCTCATTTATTGCCCTGTGGAACAGAATTTATGATTTTTGACCCTTTTGGAGATAACCCAACAGAGCAAAACCCCAACAAAAAATAGTGCTTCGAGGCCGCCGGCTTAGTTTTGGCGTGTGTCAGCAGTTATTGCAGCATTTGCAGTAGCACAGCAACTGTGGCTGTGGCTGTGGCTGTGGCTGTGACTGTGGATGTGGATGAGTTGAGTCTTCACTCCTCGAGAAGTGTGTAGATCGATCGATCTGATCTGTTTGAAATTCTGAAACTCTTTTTCTGAATTCTGAGAGAAGGATCTGAAAAGAAGAAGCAGATTTGAATGAAATTTTTGAATGACTGAAAACTGGATTTTTGAGCTTTGAAAGAATCATTCTTTATTACTATATCTCCTCTCTTTCTTTAGTTCTTTGACTGATTGACAACACTAAACACAAAGAAAAAAACAACTATTAATGGAAGAACTCATTCTTAATTTGTAGAAATTTTTGTTTTTGGGTTTCAATGTAGGGTGGCTGTGAAGGGTCTCTTCAATCTTAGCCCTTCCCCTCAGTGGATAATGGTGTGTGATAGATTGATGAGACACATACTATACAGTTTGGCGTAATTGGTGGTATTTGGGAATAGTTTGGATTGGGTCAAGATCTGAAGGAACCTTTTTTATTTTTTGTGGATTTTGCATGTATATATCTAATCTAGTGATAGTTGATATTTCACTTGGCAAAGTCCCACCTGGTCTCTCCTTTGACATCCATCTTCTTTGTCTTGTCCTTTTATATACAGTTATAGGATTTGTGTACATTTTTCATTCTCGGTAAAAAAATATGATCCATCTAAGAGGAGGAATTGAACATAAGGACATCGTCTCTAGATTGATGGAGGCTGATGTAACAATTAGGTAATGGTTGGAGTAGATGAGGATCATGGTGATTCAATCATGTAGTCTGCAAATCTCTTAAACATTCAAATCTTGGTTAAAGTTGATTCAATGACAATACAATGTGTCCTAATTGGTGATTTAAAAGTGGATGGGATAGGCCAATTCTGGTTGATAAAGGTCGGATTAATCCCAATCGAATCAGTCGTCCCTTATATTTATTGGCTGATTGTAGGGTTTTCTAGGTCGGAATTGATATAGAATGATTCTGGGCTTTTAAGCCATGATCCTAATAGCGTATAAGTTTTTGAGTTGAAATTGTTATGGTAAAGTCTAATCTCTTTAACTGAAGGTAATTTTCCACTTGAGGATTAGGGTTTCACTAATGCGTGAGATATTATATATAAAGGGTTGTTTCATAAGGAAGTGTGAGGAGTTAGGATTTTGTAATTTCTTCATCGAAATAATAGAAGCATTAACATAGACTATCTTAAGTGAACCACATAATTCTACGTGTGATTCTCTTCTGTTTTTCTTTTGCAAATCATTGTTCTATTATGTTATTAATTTATAACATAAACTTTCATATATTACATGAATATTCTAATCACGAGTCTGAATATATATTAATGGGTAACACTTAAGAGTAACATATGGGTATCGAGACTAACAGAAATAGTGACTTTCAAGTGTAGAAGGCTTCGGTGTAGTTGCGGTGCAATCTTGTTTCCTATTTTGACACAGTGATGGATGTTGCTAGCTAGTGGTCATTGCAATCGAGTCGGCTATTCTCTTCTCACCGTCTTGATCCCTTGATCCCTTGATCCCCACTTCTCTATAGTTTTGCATCCCTCTATCACTTGCTCATGTGATAGTGTGATGTAATGTACTTCCTAACTCTTAAAAAAAAAATCATGTTAAACTTGGGTCATCAAGGGTAGAACAAGTCATTGACCAGCATGGTTTCAGGTATTGGTATTGTATCAATCGTATCGGTCATATTATATTAGTATCGATGGAGACCGATACCAATACTATTACCTAACTGATCTAGATCAATTGCCCATATTATTTCAAGGGTAAAACAATAAAAAAATATACTTTTTTGAAAAAAATAAAAATAAAAATGATCGATACATATCAATCTTTATTGATACCAATCCGTATCATATCGATATCTTATACTGGTAAGTAAATCCTTGGTTACCATTGACTTGGAGAGGATCCTAAGACAACTAGGAAAGTTTCTTCTTTAAACATCCCAGCCCTATTGGTCCTGGCTAAAATATTTCGAAGTTCTGTTTGGGATCTCAAAGAAATATTCCTTATTTCTTGGGAGACTAGAATCATGTCTATATTTTTTCTGAACCTTATTCTCTCATAAGTCTTTGTCTAGTTAGCAGATTCTACAAGTCATTCATATCATGATTCATGACAGAAAATAAATTATAATATTATATTATGATTGCTTCAATGAAGAACTTTGACGGATATCTCTTTGAAAGAATACATATATATCTGTTGATGAATTTCAAAACAATTATTCATTGAAAGTCTCATGGATCCAGTTTTTTTCAATGCCCTCTCAATTGGGCCATCCATTCGTTCGTGCATTCAACATAAAATAGTGCAATAATTATATTCATTCCCAATCACATTCTCTCTATTATGTACGGCCTCTCGTATGTTATTATTGGTTTGACATATAGCCTCAGGATAAGCCTCCGTACAACAAGTAATGCTTCCTCAGAACCAATGAGCGATAGTGGACATGCCAAGACTCGAACCTATAACAAGCAGTGCTTTCACAGGACCAATGGATAATAGTGGGCATGCCAAGACTCGAACCCACAACCAACTGACTCAAGCGATGATGAATAGAGGGTATTTTCACCACTAGGCTACCAACCCCATTGGTACATGAGAGATGCCAATCTATGCCATTTAAGGTGTAGATTTTTTTTTTTTTCAGTGTTTCAAATAATCTATAGAAAGTGAATAAATAATCTTAGATTATGTTTGGTAGTCATCCTATTCTAGAAACGATGTTTTATATCAAAATTATAATTTTTTGTTTTGATGTCAAATTCCATTTTAAAATGAACATTTCTCTTTTTTGACTTTTTCTACTTCATTCGTGAACTCTGAACACCAAACAGAAGATTCTATTTTCTTATTCCCATAAATAAAAAACACCAGAAATGCTTTTTCAAAGGACTACCAAAAGCAACCTTAGTGTTCACACTCTCTCGTACTATCATGCTCTCTCTTTCTATTGTTTTCTTAGTTAATGATATGGGTTCTTCATATACAGATCAATACCCATTGAAATTCTTCCCCACCCCCACCCCAGAAACGAAAATATATGTATAATGCCAGTATTGATTGATCTGGGCCAATGTCAACATCAGCAAAGATTGGTGATCATAATTATTAAAACCAACCTATAACTCCCTTAATATTGGTAGAGGGTTATAAAGAATTTCATCAGTAAATGAGGGGTTCTGGCTTCACTAGTATATGTACATAGTACATCCAGTACCATCTTCTGTATACATAAGAAACTGAGAAAAAATCTGAGAGGCAACCCTTGTGTTTGATCATTGCCAAAGACACTTGGAAACTCATTGGAAAATGATAGAGCCTAATGAAGGTAGGTACATCTACATTGAATACAACTTCATACTGATACAGTCAGTATAAGTAATGTGTTGATCCCTTTTCCTAATTTATATGGGGAATGAGATTCTAATTTTTTTCACGGTACATGATTTGAGAAATCTGATCGGATCAAATTAAACAGGATCTTTTGATTCAGATCGATATTGGCCTTGATCGTTTTCAATTCTTGCCGATATCACATTGTAGGATCAATACAATCAAAGGGTAAATAATAAAAAATAAAAAACTTTTTAATTGTGCCATGGGGCATTTATACCCAATCCAAATCAAGATCGGATAACATCAACCTTCTCTGTTCCTTACTTTGATTCCATTTCTCAAAACCTTGCTTGGTATTGATATACCAACATTGTTCCTTTTCTTATATTACCAAAAATGATAAAGGGATGATTTCCTTTTGCTATAGTAAAGTAGTAAAGGTTTTTTTTTTTTTTTTTTTTTTTGAAAGAAGGTTCAAGATACTCATTCTTCTGGTGGGGGGGTGGGAACTCATTCTTCTATATTTGTTTTTGGTTTTGAATGAGGGTAGCTGTTGAAGGGTCTCGTCAATGTTAGCGGGGGAAAGGTGTGTGATAGATTGATGAGACAAAGGACTACGCAGTTGGTGTAAACTGGTGGCATTTTCCTATTTGTTAACCAAAAGTGGTGAAAATAGTTGTTTGGATTCGGCCAAGGATCCTCTTCTTTTCCTTATCTTTTTTTCCTTTTTGTTTAGCGTTTACAATTGCCAATGGATGCCTTGCCAAAAAAACAAAGGCCTTGCAATGTCTATTATATTTCACTTGGGAATAAAAGACCACCTGGTGTTCCTTGTCATCCATTTCCTTTGCTTTGTTTTATTTTATTTTATTTTATTTCATTTCATTTTTTTTAGGGAGGGTGGTGTTAGACCTTTGTTTTACTCTTTTATTTATATATATATATATATATATAGAGAGAGAGAGAGAGAGTTAAGGAAAGTGTTTCATGTGGGGAGCATGATCAGAGTGGTGTGTACGGGTCAATGAGAGTGTGCATCAATAGGAGTGTCATATTCCTATTTCATAGCAGTGGGGTGGTCATTTCGCTCCCTCTTTGTTTAGGTTCAACCGGTATGCTCTCCCTAAGTGTTCCTTTTCCTATATGCTTATAGGATTTGAATACATTTTCATTCAGATAAGTATAATGTATAGAGGAGGAATTGAATAGTGACGTAAGGGTTTTATTCAAATCTTTAATTACCATATGAATCATATAATGTACTAGTTTTCTTCCTAGTGATTTTCAACATGGATTAGAGCAATGCTAATCTAAGCAATAATTATATCATTCTCATGTAAATTCTATTTATATATGCATGTGCATCATTGCCCTTTTCTTCAATCCATGTAAGTATAAGATTGCGTTAGTTAAAAATTTTAGATTCCATAATCCAAGATTAATGTTGATTAAGAAATATCACTAACCATAACAAGTTAAATACGAGTTGCCCTTGCTTTCATGAATAGAATTCTGTTTACCAAAAAATGTGAGTTTTCCTCTACGCAACCCTGATTGTGACAATGATTGAATCTCTGTAGTTGCAATGTTTTTACTAGGGTATAGATCAACCACGTGTATAACCTTAGGCTTCCTATAACCCATCATAATGAGGCAATCGCACATAATCTTTGAATATACTCACAATATACTGGGTGCACAAGTTAGGAGACTTTCCTTGTCTAATGGATTTCCTTATTGAACACAAGACCACAATGGCACAATGTATGTGGTAGAGGGGGAGAGGTGGTAGAGGGATGTATGTGGCTCCACTCCTTGCTTCAGAAAATTTATTGCAGACTTAGTTTCTATTTAGATACAGGTAGGGTATTTATTTAAGTTTCAACCAATTGAAGAAGCCCCCCCCCCCCTTTTCCCTTTTTTCTTTTTGAAAATATTGTAAAATTTTATAGGCTTTAATGGAAATTATTGTTCACAAATCATCTGGGATAATTTTCAAATTTAAGTTTAGAAATGTTATTTTAGTACTTTAACAAAATCATGTTCAGTTTTGGGATATATGGGTATTTTGAAAATAATACACTTGTCATCTAATGGTCAACGTGAAAAGGAGGATAAATGTGTCACTGCTTTAAATAATAATAAATAACATACAAGTTTACACAAAGGAATTCCTTGAAAGGAAACTCTCAACAAATGGTAGGAATTCAAAAGAATATATTTGTCTTTATAAAATAAAATTAAAAAAAAAGAAGAAGAAGAAAGAATATGTTTGAAACAGTCATTCCCCTTATACAATACAGATATCAATCATGTTCATGAGTCTCTCTTTTGTCTTGCATGTGTATCACATGCTATTATTCTTTGTGATCAAGACAAAAATTGAGAACCATTGGATGAATTGAGAAGATCAGCCTCCCTTTTAATTTCCAATCTTATACTATTTATTTATTAAACAATAATAAATTATTCCAATAGCATTGGCCCTTGTTAGCACCATCCATGTCAAGAGTCAATGCCATGGACAACAGAGTTGGTAGATCTAGGAACTTACATTGAATGAAATATGTTCATACTAATTTTTCTCTTGTTTCCCCATTATATGATAAATAGTACGCTACAAATTTTTCCAAGGCCTTGTATTACTTATAGGGCTTCATCGTCCTCTACTTCCTTTCCCTGTATTAAAATACTTTTTTCATTAGGCTTCTTTTGTTTTCATGTAAGAACATATAAATCAAATATTTCTTTGGGTAAAGCCATTGTTAGCAATAAAATTTTACTTGGAATTTTTTTATATATATTTTAAATGAAGTTTAAAAGAAAAATAAAAAGAAGCTAAATAATATTTGATTTGTATACATAAAAAACAAAGACTTTTTTTTTCTTTTCTTTTGGTGAAGAATCTACAAAATATTTTACATCTATGAATGTGGACTAATTAGGATTCTCAGGTTTCAGGATTAAAAGACGTAAAACTGTTTAATTTGAATGTAGGGATGGAAATCTATTGGGAAAAAAATAATCAATCTAACTTATTGTAAGAAACCAAAAGTCCTTTAAACTGTACAGTGTATATGAACAACATACAACTAGATGAAGTCTGAATTGTATTTAGAGAATTCCAATATGTAATGGCTTGAGATGCAAAAAAATTGAGTTGTCAAATGATCTACGACAAAAAGATAGAAATGGATTAATTTTGGTACTTAAATTTGCATTTCAAAAATTCAGAAAAAAACAAAAAAGAGTAGTCTCTTAAAAATATTTTATTTAGTTTTAAGGACGAGTTCTTCGTTTCAAAAATATAGGACGAGTTCTTCGTTTCTTAGATTGCTTATAAATTCTTCTAGGAGGATTTTTCAATGGAAATATTGTAACTGAAATATTTTTTCCCAAATTATTTGTGAATTCGTCATGGATGATGGAACCTCAAAGGAAATAAATCATACCTTTAGACCAATTCAAATTCAGGCCTGATTAGTGTCATGTTTTCATGGTCATCTATGTGGTGTTCTTTCTCTCAATAAAAAAAATAAAAACAAATAAACGAAAAGAAAAAAAATAGCTCTCTCAATAAACAAACACACTATCTAGATATTTTTTGCTCTCATAGTGTTACAGTTTCCTAGTACAAAGTGTTATAATAACAAAAGCGCTATGCAAGTTGACCATGTAACATAAAACTACATAAGGTAAGAATCCTATGAGCCAAAGAAAAAATATTCTCTAAGAAATGAAAAGAGGGAAAAAGAAAAAAAATGTAATGGGTAAGAAATCCTAGGTTCCGTTTGATAATGTTCTATTTCTGCCCTTTTTGCATTTTTTTGTTCTCAGAAACAGAAAAACAACCTAAAAAGTGTTTGATAAAGTTGTACTGTTTCACCTATTTCTATAAACATATATCAAAATTTATGCCTATCTATAATTCTATAAACGACTTTGACGAAACAAGTTAGACTTGTTTTGTCATTTCTAGAAACGAATTTGAGAGAAAAAAATATTGTTCTGCTCGATAAATCTTTCAACTATTTAAACCTGAAAAGAGACAACCGAACCGTCTCTCCCTTTTGGGCAACCGATGATAATATTGGTTTTTTAGTGGCATTATATCTGCAAAAAAAATTTCAAAAAAAAAAAAAAAAAACCACAAAAAACTCTTTTTCATGAAAAAACTAATATGTAGTCCAAAAAAATCTTTCTCATGAAAAAATAAAATAAAATTAAAATTCTCTAAATCTCTTTATGAAGTCCCAAGCTCGTGAAGGATCGCCAATACATATGAATACCCAGATGATCCAGCTGTAGATCAATTGCCCACCTAATGCCACCTAATATGGTTAATGCTTATTCTTCTTCAGACTCTTCGAGGCCTTCTCTTTTACCAGCTTAACTGTCTTCTAGCTTCTAATGTATGGTGATTCCTTGAACCCAAAAGTGCGTCAACAGTATGGTGATTTCCCTGTGTGGCCAATATTCTTGGTAAAGAACTCTTAGAGAGAGAGAGAGAGACTGTTCTTTTATTTCTCTCTACATAGCTTCTTCTTTTTTTTTTTTTTCTGGGTCACGAGAAAGCAGGTTTAATGGAGGTCAGTATGAACAGAATCCGATGATCAAGATGGGTAGGTAGCTAGGTTCTACACCTCTTCTTCTATGCATGTATCCATTACATCAGCTCTCTCAAGGAAGGGAAGGGTGCAAGAAAGTCCATTGATCGACATTGATTCATGTTCTTAAGTCACTCCCAATTATCTAAAGCTTACCTAATGCCTACGTGAGGGAATTTCTCTTTTCTTCAGTCTTCTATCTTCAGCCGTAATTGATTTTCAAACAATATTTTCATCTCATATCAACACACCTTCCATAGTCACATACACGTCCTTAATTTTACCTTTTTGCATGCAAAATCGTCAACCACCGAGAGAGAGAGAGAGAGAGAGGGAGGGAGGAAAAAGAAGAAAAGTATTTGAATACTGTTGGTACCCACACACACGTAACCTTCATGATTTAATCCATTTTGTGTCTTTTTCTAAATTTTTTATTATTCTTTTGACCATTGGCTGAAGGAAAAGAATGGAGAAATGTAAGCTCTCAGTGTCAAAGACGACGGAATAAGAGAGAGAGAAAGGAAAAGAAGTATTTTGTTAATGCAGCTACCCAATAATCTCTATTATTACATATTTTCTATGTCTTCATTATTATCTTTTGACCAAACTGCATGAGAAGAGGAAGAATGAAGAAGAATGAAGAGGTTCCCATACTGTCTCTACCTGTCTCACGTGATACCATGTGCCAACTATATATCTTATTTGGTTTTGACCAATGATAACCATATGATGATTTGTTGGATTCTTCAACGCCTCTCTCTCTCTCTCTCTCTCTCTCTCTTGTGTATTACATATAATTATACAAAAATAGAGATGACACAACCAAGGACAAAGAAGATAGGGACTGATTACAAGAATAATTGAGAATTAATATGTTTTATATTACATTCTATTGCATAGAAAGTGGTGTTAGACAATTCATTCTCTTATGTGGGGAATAAAAAGCCTAAACCTTGACTTCCCATCCCTGATTAATTAGGTAAGAATTAGGTTACCTTTGAATATATAATCTTCGCATTGATGTTCTCTTTAGATATATAAATTTATCGAAAAGATGATTTCCCGTTACCTCACATGGCAATTTCAGTAACACACGCAGTGATGTTGACGCATGGCCAAATGTCGGCCTCATGACATGACCTATTCATTGAAAAAATATGCTTTTATTGGGATGGATACAAAGTTCAAAACTTTAGGTGATAATACTCACAGTGCATTGCACCTAGAAACCTATGGAAGTTGAATTTGATTTCCCTAAGGAAAATGCTATGAAGATTTCCCTTCACCACAAAACTCACCTGCAACTGAAATAGGGAAACCCTAGACTATGTTTAGTGTTTCCCTATTTTCTTTTTCTTGGGTAATTTTTTAGGGTATCCCGTTCATGCATAGTTAAGATATCTATGGCTGTCATCAGTCCCCCACACACATTGATGATGATGACATCTCCCGATTTTCGCCACCGACCTTTCGATCTAGACCATTGATCATTTTCAAATGGATGTGTGGGCAACATGATACACTAATTGCGTGGGAGATCAAATGATTAAGATCCTCTAATTTTGGTTTAACAATAGTTATAGAGGTAGCCCAATAAGGATCACCATCCTCAACAACTATCCAATGGACTACTTAAGAAAGTCTTCTCTTTCATAATTCACACGACATGTAGATATGCTCTCCAAGAAAAACTTTAGGAGTAAAGCATAAGCAAATGATCCATAGGAAGAAAGACCTATGCTCAGATGTTACATTCTTGATCTATCCTATCAGAGTTTTCATGGATTTTGAATTTTTATTTTAGTTGGATAATATAGATATTGTGTCTGAACATGGCCTAAGCTATATATGATCATTACCTTCAAAGTTTAAACCACAATTAAAACACCCTTAAATTCAAATTTTTAAATAAATAAACAGATAAAAACTACATGATCAAGAATAAATTTGTTGAATTTATTTCCATCTTCTCACTCAAAGAAGAAATTCAAGAAATCATTCATTAGGGAAGAAGAGGAAAGTCAATTTGCCTACTTCTAACCCTTCCTGTCATTAATGTTTTCATTGTCTTAACAACTTCTTTCACAGCTAATTTTATCAAAGCTTTCAATTCACTTATCCATTTCTTCTGACCTTGTATTATGGGGAGCAGCTTTTATGGACAGATCTGTTCATAGAGTACATGTATATGTGGACGGCCCACCTATTTGATTCACATGACCAGTCTGATAGGGTTGAAATTTTATAGGGAAAGGTCTCAATCTACTGCCTTAATTAGGGTTGGTCAAGTGGTAAATTGAAGTTTTAAAAAATCCAAGACTTATACAAATAATACGAGAAATTATAATCAAGTAGACGAAGTGCCTTTAATACATTATTCACAACAACCGGATTTTCGTAGGGATCTAATCAAAGGATCCATGCACTCTCAAAAACATAAAACAGCTCTGGGAGAACTCTTTCAAGCAAATGTGCATTCGCCACTTTTTTTGGACAGAACAAAAGGGTTCATGACAATGGTTAGACTATCAAGAAGATATATGATAATAATGTGAGGGTACATGATTGAATTTGATTATAGAATTTGGAAAGAGGTCAATCTAATTACATCATGAAGTTGGAAAGAGGTCAATCTAATTAAATCATTCTCTAAATATTTAGTTGTTAGAATTACCACATCAACAATCCACACGACACTACTAGGTTGGTCACCCATAGATACTCTATGAATGGGATGATAAATTTTTTTGCCTCATAATTTGTCAAAAATATATTAAAAACCCTAGCCAAAACCTTTTACATGGATTCTAACATCTCATTAAAAATAGAGGCCTTTGAACGCTCCAATACAGATGAGCAATTTGATTCAAATTGAAGGATCTAAAAGAGCTAGGGGGTAGATCTAAAATGACCTTTAGAGAAGTGAGAAAAGACATGTATAATATGACGTTGAATAGAACTGATTTGGAGGACAAATATCCATGTAGCCAACCAAGGCTGAATTGTTGTTGTATATCATTTGCCAAAAGTCATTAAAACTGATAATTGCTATCCCAGCCTAGTAGTCATATTTTGCTAACCATCTTGAAGATATTGCATTGAAAAAGAGACTCAATTCAAGATTCAATTTCCTACAAACCTTGTCCTATCAGGAAATGCAGTTGGAAGGCTTTTTGGGGTGGTTGGAAGAATGGAAGTTTAACCATTATCAATTCCTCTCTAGTTGTCATGTGGCAGTTTTTTTTTGCCGTTAAGTAGGACTCTCTAAGCCTATGGACAACGTAGCCCAGCTAAACTGACCCAACATTCTAAGATTCCGCCTGAGCTGCAACTCCCACAGAAACGTCAACTTAAATTCTTAAAATGCAATTTAAGAGCAGAAATCTAGTTTATTTTCTGCAATTAGTCACCAAGGAATGGTACTTATCCATATGTGATTGGGATTATTAGATATATCAGGAATTTACATGAGTTTGGATTAGATGGACTGATATTGACAGAACTAACCCATTTATGTATGAGACATTATTATTGATGCGCAAGACCTAAACATGAGGTTGAGCTTCTGTTTAATTCAGCTGGAAGGGCCTAAGCCCATCCTATTTTAAGAACCCATTCAGTAAACCAATAAGGCAGTCATCCCATATAGGAAGAGATGTAAACGGACCAAATTTGAATACAAAATCCTGGTAATGAACACAAATCAAATATGGACTTTTGACTGTCCATTTACATCCCTTACATTTTTTTTTTTTTTTGGGGGGGGGGGGGGGTGGTTCCTAGTTTGCTCAGACCATATAGCCCTACCTTGTCTCCTCACCTAATTCGGTCATGTGAAAAAGCTGTCATGGGTCTTACCAAAAACTGACATAACCTCAGGTATGAAAAGGCACCAAGTACATAACCACAAGATGTCAATACCAGTGGTGAAAGATCTATGTTATGATGGTTTCTGACCAAGACATGATTTCAAAACACAGTATTTTCTATTAGTGAGGATCTTCTTTTATTCCCACCACCAAAATGAAAGTAGCAGAGGCAAATAATAACAGCAGTGCAAGAAATTTGCATGGTTTTTGTCTGCAAAAAAAACGGTGCAAATCTATAAATGGTGGCAACAAACACCAGTCTCCTTCGACGAACACTGCATGTCCTGGATTTCCTGTTAATAATATAAATCTGTATGTTAATAACTAATATTTAACAACTGATGAAGAATCCATAACTAACGAATGGAGATTGATCGACTTTCCAAAAGTAATTGTTGTCATTACATAGACAATTACAATCATACTTGCAAGGTTACGAATGTGTGTGTGTGTGTGTGTGTGTTGTCTTTTTGTGTGAATGTGATGAAAATAATGCCTTCGCTCCAAGAACATGTAGTTACAGTATGGCATAAATTCCAGAGGAAAGCCTTGACTTAAACAATTCACCTTTGATCAATGAGATCAAAGACGGCTTGAAACCTGAGGACGATGGCCTGTTTAAAACTGTTCAATGATGTATCAAGGTTATCATATCACACGCATACCAAATGAATGGGACCTCTTACTCCTATATTGTTTTGATCATATATGGGATGTTCCTTATAAGTTTATTCTTTATAATATCTGTATTAAGTTACAGACGCACAAAACTTGTAATATCTGTATTATGGATGCACAAATTTTTGTTCTTTCTGGGAATTGATAGTGATTAAGGTTTTCCAGTTTAAACAAAGGACCATCCTAACTAATGTCATAACATAATAATTATCAATACAAAGTAATGACAGCCCCATGTAGGGGCAAACCAGCAGACTCCAACCAAGGAATTCCCTACCCTTTGTAAAAATTAGCTTGCAGGCAGAACATGCCCACAAGGAGCAACAATTCAACATCATCGCATCATATGAGAAAGCATAAAAAGACAATCAACAGTTACACATCAACCAATGGCCAGCCTAGAGTCACTTTCCACAACACTAAGATGAGAGAATGTAGTGGAAAATCAGCAAGTCCCAGGTTTGGCTATCTACAGAGATGCCGCTGAAGAAAATCAACAATTTGAAGACAGTGAGCCACCAAAATAATCGGTGCCTCACTATGATATAAATTGAAGGACTGAAATTAGGTCCAAGCAAAATATATGCATGCAACTGTAGCTGATATGAAAACTATCCTTTTAAATGATGGGGAAAAAATCAGAACAGCGGAAGAAGAAGAAAGCAACATCAAATAAGAGCACAGATTGTTCAGGCTGTGACCCTGGAATTTCTATCACAAAAGCTAAAACAAAGATCCATCAAATTGCCAACCAGCAACCCAAAATTATCATATCATTGATCTCAAAAAAGAAACAGTGCATTACAAAGCTTCTCTGACCACTTATGTAGACTATATGGAACCTTAACCTTCTATTCATATCAAACTTAAATTTAGAAATTTTGTATTCCTAAAACTCAGGAGCTAAGAAATTCGGAAATGAAAACTCTTAAAATCGTCTAGGGAATCTCTACTACTAAAATAAAAAGAAAAAAGGGAAACCAAAATAGAATAAATTGCTATCCAGGGGAAGTGTGGCTTATCATATTACCCCAATAGAAGATAGGTATTCCGATTTTGCGCAAAACAGTAGCTGACCTTCGCACAAGGATTATTGACAAAGAAGAAGAAGAAGCAGCAGAAGCAGAAGCAGAAGATGCTATCCCTTTCCACCAGCATCTTCTCCAATGTTGCAACATTAGAGAATAATGGCAATGGGTAGTGCAACCACGCCAAAACCCACAGCTGCCAGTCTGCCACCGCATATAACTGCTTAGATGGCAAGACTACTGATACAGTTTTCTTGGAGAAAACAGGACCTTGCAATCAGTTGGGAGGAAAAGAAATGTAAAGAATACAAACCCATTAAGCTGCAAACCCTAAATTTATGCAAAGAGAAGCCGTTAAAGGAGGCAAAGCTACAGAGATGAGTAATCACCACTTGAGGGTTTTTTTCCCCTTAAAATTTTAAGACTACGAACAAGCTTCTCTTTCTTTTCATTTTTATTTGGACTTGGCTGTGAATGGATGTTTCTAAATTTTCAGAGGCTCTGGTGGGAGCAGAACCTGTCTGAGAGAGAGGTGGGTGGGGCGGTGGAGCCCCTGCTTTCCTCTAATATTGAAGAGAAAGAGTTGATTGGAGGGGCAGAGAGAGATGGGAGGATGAAGCGGAAGCCTGTTCCTCAATGTGGATGTGAGGATGGTGGGTGAAACAAGGACTGCACCTGTGTGTGTGTTTGTCTCTGTGTGTGTGTGTGTGTGAGAGAGAGAAAGAGAGAGAGAGGACAGGAAGGGGGAAGGGTTGTCTGGTCACAGGTCCATGGTCGCTGCTAATAAGCTTGAAATACACAGGAATACCGTGCCATTAACTATGTGTGCTTCTCCCTTTCTTTCCCTGCATCTTCTTCATCAACAGGGATGGAAATAATTTATCCTCTTCGTCTTCTTTCTCATCGCCTGATCATTGTTCAGCAAATGTTCAAGAAACCAGTGACTACCCAATGATGGGAGAAGAAAACCAGGATTTGGCTCCCTGTTCTTCTATTGCACTGTTGCAGTCATACACCGGAGAATGGGAGAAAAAAAAAAAAAAAAAAAAGGATTCGCCCGCATATTCTTCCATCGAATGTTGTTTGCCAAGTGAAGAGATACCATGGGAGAGGGTATCAGCTGCAACTTTTGGTCCAACGGTTGTATATTGACTGTTTCAATGTATGGAAGGTATGGCAAAGGGTCTCATATGTTGAACTGGCATTATTTTGGGTAATTAGGTAATACGCAAACTCAATTCGGTAGTGGTAGTTTGGAAATATGGGTGTGTATGTAGGTAATGCCAAACTTTAATTTTTTATAACCAAGGTAATCCTCCCACCCCCCCCCCCCCAACCCACACACAAAAAAAAAAAAAAAAAAAATCAATCCAAGAACCTCAACAAGAAAGTTTTACATGAAAATGCTTCTTCCTACTAAGCCCTGGTGCCATAGACTCATCGTTCCCCTGCAGTACTGTCAGAGGGATGTGGAAGCACCTATCAGAACCCAACAAGGACATGAAGTGTCAAAACCGGCCCTCTTTTATTTATAATAGTTGAGATATGAATACAAGTACAATAATGCCCCTATAGACAAATCTACCCTTATACTCATATTATAACACTCCCACTCAAGTTGATGCATGGACATCACACAAGCCCAACTTGCAAAAAATATGATGAAAAACCTTACTACTAAGACCGTTCGTAAGGATAGCTGCTAACTGATCTCCAGACCTACTTCAGCTTCTCCTTGATAAAATGTTTGTTAATCTCTACATGCTTCATGCGATCATACTGAACCGGTTATGAGCAATGTTAATAGCTGATTTTCTGTCACAATACAACATCATAGGCACTTGAATAGGCACACCCAAATCTTGAAGAACACCTTGAAGCCAATGTAACTCACAAATACACCTAGTAACTCACAAAGTCATAGCTTGAAACTCAAACTCTGCACTAGATCAAGCCACCACCACTTGCTTCTAGCTACACCATGTGACAAGTTTGCCACCAACAAAAGTACAATAGCCATACGTGGACCATCGATCATCTAGGGAACCAGCCTAGTCTGCATCAGTATATGCCTCTACACGCATATGATCATAAGGCGAGAACAAAATGCCTTTCCCTGGAGCTGATTTCAAATAGCGGAGAATACGGAACACTGCCTTCATATGAGAAGAATAGGGACCATGCATGTACTAACTCACCAAACTAACAGCACAGGTGATGTCTGGTTTAGTATGGGACAAATAGATAAGTCATCCAACTAGGCTCTAAGATTTCTCATAAGTTATCTATAGTTTTGTTGCCACACTTGAGGAATATTAGTGCTGAACAGGAGGAAGTTTATTGGGGATCGACTGAAGTGTTCTGTTTCCCTGTAGAAGCCTTGCAACAACTCTATTTTCTAGTGCTGAACAGGAGGAAGTTTATTGGGGATCGACTGTAAGTGATCTGTTTCCCTGTAGAAGCCTTGCAACAACTCTATTTTCTAGTGCTGAACAGGAGGAAGTTTATTGGGGATCCATCGATCTGTTGCCCTGTAGAAGCCCTGCAACAACTCTATTTTCTATTTCGGAGTATTCTTAACAGTGCTGATCTTCAGATTGGGCTGATGATTATGTAATTCCACAGGGCAACCTCACAACTTCAATAGGGCAGGAGATCACCTCAATCGAATCTTTGTAAACTCCCTTCTGTTCAACACTAATAATTCTTAGGTATAGTGACAGAACTGTAGATAACTTAGGGACAATCTCATAACATGAATTAAAATTGAACGGAAAAGATTGGATAAGAAGAAGAATAGAAAAGAAAGAGGTGGAAGAAGGGGATATGACCAAGGCCTCTCACACATGGCCTTGCTCAGTCTCTCACTAACCTTAGGTCTCTCACCATGACTATATCTCATAACAACACAAAGCCAAGCTTCTCTTCAATACTCAAATCGTGGTGGGTTGTTGTCTCCGATAGAGAGGTATGATTCTATATTTGTTGTTGTGGATCATGTTTCCAAGATGGCGCATTTCATCCCGTGCAGGAAAACACTTGATGCAAGTTGCCTAGCCAAGCTCTTCTTCAAAGAGATAGTGTGTATACATGGGTTGTCACAGTCTATTGTATCTGATAGAGATGTGAAGTTTAAGAGTTACTTTTGAAAGACTCTATGGATGAAGAGTAACACAAAGTTGAAGTTCTCTACGGCATTCCCCAAACTGACAGTCAGACAGAAATTGTAAATAAAAGCCTTGGCAATTTGCTCCGTTGCCTAGTTCGTGATTGTGAAGACTTGGCCTTCTATTCTTGACATTGCTAAATTTGCATACAACAATTTTGTTAACCGCACCACTGGTCGCACACCATTTGAGATTGTTCTTGGCCACCAACCTCAATGACCGGTTGACATGGTATCATTGCCACTTCATGCCCGTGTTAGCGTTGAAGCGAATGAGTTCCTTGGGCATATAACAAAGGTACACGCTAATATCCGTCGTCGCATTGCAGTTAGCAATGAAGGCCATCAAGCAACAGATAAACGGCATCGCCTCTATGTGGTGTTTCAACCCAATGATATAGTTATGGTTCGAATTCCACCTGAGTGTTTCCCTCCTAGTACCGTGCACAAGCTCCATCCTCCAAATATGGGTCCTTATAAGATCTTGAAGTGTATTGGTCCCAATGCCTATATGTTAGAGTTGCCTCCCAACATAAAGATCAACAATGTGTCCAATGTTGCCGATCTTACACTCTATGTGGGCCATCATTCCGATGAAGGAGATACGGAGCATATCTTGAGGCCTCCGCAATTTGTGACCCTACAGATAATGTTATTGAAGAAATCCTTGACAATAAGTTCAATATGGTTCGTGGTGAAAAGGGTTACTATTCGTTCCTTGTCAAAAGGAAAGGCTGCCCCATCAACAATAGCACTTGGATAAATGCCGACGATTTTCAGCCACTTAATACAGATCTCTACGAGCTCTACATGTCCTTCATCCATTCGTCGGAGTCGAAAGATTTTAAGAGGGGGGAGCTAAAGTAGACACATATTCGCCTACACTACCGAAGGAGGAAGAAGGCCAGCCAGCACTTGGGCTGATCGAGCCCAGCTGACACTCATAGTTTTGACCCTTTGCTGGTCACATCAGCAGCCATTGAACCAGCATGGGATGCCCTTGGAGTATGCATATTTTATTTCTTGTTTTGGACTTCTAGAAGCCCCCACAAGCTGCCATCATTTCATCCTTACAGCAGCAATCCAGAAGCTGCCTTTGAATCACCTCTACAGCTGTATTTTGTCTTTTGTGCTTGACTGATCAAACCTTAGTTATACAAGTCAAGTTAGCTTCTAGAAAGTCTCTTTTGTTTGTCTCTTATGTAACCTTAAGTCTTCAAGTTAGTGGCTAGTTGCCAAAGTATGTTAGTTTCCTTTCGATGTTAGTTTCCTAATTGGTTAGATTCTATTTTGCAAAGCTATGTACCCACCATAAAAGAGAGATTGTAGCTCCAAAACCTTTGGAGATAGAATGGATCAACAGCTCCGATAGTTGTGTGCAAAACCTAGGCTGAGATAGCCATATCCCACCCACATCTATCACAACTCCATCTATATCTTTCTTCTTCTTATTTACTTCTTATTTTTTATTGTGAGAGAGTGATTAGAGAGAACTTTTATCACACCTGAAGGCCTGAATCTAGATAGAAAATCCACTTGAAGAATCAGCCACCAAGCCAAAATCGATTTCAGTTGTCAAGGTTTTGAGCCTTGATCGATTATACTTGGAGCCCCACTTCGGCAAGTCTGATCCAAGACCCCTTTGGAGGGTTTGAAGACCACTTCGGTCCCTCCAAAACCCTGAGTTCTGAGAAATCGATCCCAGTGCTGCTACCCTTCTCCAAAGCCTGGTCACAGTTTCATTGGTGGACTTCCAGAAGTGTTTTGGGATTGTTTTTTATCAGGTGTAATACCCCTCTAAATTGTGAGTTTCAGTTCAGCCCTATTCAAGGTTCTATTGTTGCTCTAATTGATTCCCTACTCTGAGATCAGATCTGTGATTAGTTGTGAGTTGTTTTACTACTAGGGTTTGTTTACCTAGGGTGAACCTAGCTTACATTAAGGAGACAGTATACCTTGATATAATTCATCATTCTTTGATTTAAAGGATCATTACATATGAATTGAAAAAGTGTCTTTTGAAGAAAGAATCTAACCACACTCTTGTATTGCTCTTGAATAGCTTTTTCTTTCTACCTTTTTGAATGTTCATGATCTTGATCATCTTCTTCAACAATAATTTTAATATTCCAGGAAACTAAATCTCTATTTTGTTGAAAAAGAAAACCTAAAAAACATTGAATCCTCTCTCACATTTCATTTCATCCACCAATACAACAACTACTCAGCCTTATCCCAACTAAATGGGGTCAGCCACATGGATCCTTGCCCTCCAATCAGCTATATTCGATGTCATCCTTGTTATAAGGCCTAAGCTATGCATGTCTTTCCGCACCACTTCTCCTATGGTCATTTAGGTCTACTCTAGTTCCTTAAATTTGAATCAAACCACTCCTCTGTACTGGAGTATTCAGAAGCCTCTCTTGAACATGGTCATGCCACCTCAAATGACTTTCTCGTAGCTTATCATGTATCGGAGCTACTCTACATCAGCTCTAATAGGATTATTCCTTGCTTTATCCTTTCTGGTTTCAACACACATCTATATGAACATCCTCATTTCCGTTACACTAAGTTTATTCACACGATGCTTCTTAACTACCCAACATTCCACACCATACATAATCGCCAATCGTATGACTATCCTATAAAAATTTCCTCTAAGTTCTAGATGACCATGTTGATCACATGGCACTTTAGACTCACCTGTCCACTTCATCCATCTTATTTTAATTCTCTATGAAACATCATCTTCTATATTACCTTCTTTATTAATGATTGAACCCAGATACATAAAATAATCACTTTATGAAATAAAGTTGCACACCATATATCTATGTCCATTCTACTTATCTTTAAACCTTTTGATTCCAAGTTTGATCTCCATAACTTCAAATTGGTGTTCCCTGCTTTTGTCTTATCCAACAAAACAATATCATCAGCAAAAAGCATGCACCAAGGAATCTCATTTAAAATGTCACTGTAATTCATCCATGATAAACAAAAACAAACAAGGGCTTAGAGCTAATCTTTGATGTAACCCAATTGCAATTGGGACTTTACTACCTTGAACCCCCCACCCTAAAAAAAAAAAACAGTTCTTAGTTCTTACACTAATCATCACACCATCATACATATCTTTCATTTTGTCCACATACTTACATTAAACACTTCTAAATATATAAGTTACAAAATTTTCAATGTTACATGATTTACAAAATTTTCAAAGTTAAGTACCTCATTCATTAGGTGCAAGAGAGTAACTTAAGTATTGTGGAGGCCAAACAAAATTACTGAGCACCATGACAGTACTTGTCCGGAATGCTAATCTCCAAGAACCATCTTTGCAAATCTTTCTACAGCCTTCCCAAGCTGCCTTCTTCATCTCTTCTATATTTGATAACTTCACTCTAACATCTATCACACAGTACCTAAACAAGAAAACACTAGAGACTTTCATAAAACACTTAATTTTAGTTCAGGACATAAAAACCTTGAATACCTAGACATTGTGATGGGGACATCCACGTGTACCAACGCTGTAAGCGCAAGACCCAATCACGTTTGCACTCTATTTGGTTGGAAGAAGGTCTCACAGAAGGAAACTAGAGGAAAGAAGAAGGAAGAAGGAAGAAGGAAGAAGGAAGAAAGAAGAAAGAAGAAGGAAGGAGAGAGAATCGTTCCAGCCTTCCTACCGCTGGATACGACTCTCTCCTCCCAATCGGCCAATATCTGTGGCTCCCACCAGATCTTGTTTACTTTAGTAGTTTTGCTTTTCAGAATCTTATTATTTAGTTTGATTAAATAGGAAATTAGATATTTATCTTATTGGTCTATTAGGTAGTTTCTTTATTTCAGAGATTGTGTTCCTAAAGTAATTCCTTTTTTTTTTTAGTGTTATTTTCCATTATATTTGCATGGCCATTGGCCATTAGTTTTTTTTAATGAATGAAAATTATTGAAGCAAAAAGAACAGCCCCAACCCCCCATGATTTCTCTCTCTCTCTCTCTTTAGTCTCTCTCTTTCTCGCTGTTCTCTCTCTTCTCGTCTCTATCTCTCATCCTCTGTCTCTCTCGGTTACAGCTGAAGGCTCCATCACTCATACAAGCTCCATCAGAACTATTAATGATCACTTCAACTACAAGCTGGATTTTCACCATCAACCAAAGTGGATCGCACCTCTGTATTTTTTGGAAGACCTTGGTCTCTTTTCTAATCCTCAGATCTGGACAGCAATAAGGTAAGTAAGTCCCTTCCCCCTTCCACCTCCATTGATTCCTTTGTTACCTTCCCATCCCCTCCACCGAAATCTGAAACCGTCCTCTGTTTTCAAGCCTTTTGTTTTCTATTGTCTTTAAAGAATCCCTGTTGATTTACTTTTACTAGCTGGCTGATTTCAGAGAACTGCATGATTTTCTTATCATGCTTTGTGTCTTGGCTGATTTGTGCTAAACCTAACATATACATGCTGCTATGTTCCCTTACCCATATCCCCATTTGATGCTTAAGTAGTTTATGTGTTTTTCTGCTTAAACTAATATTGATCATTGCTGCTCTGTTAATTAGTCCATTATTTTGCATGCTAAATCTGTATTATTGCTAAGCTCCATTGAACCTAACACAATCCAAGCCTTATTGAGATTATCTTGTTCTAATTGAGTAGTCCATGTACGAAACCTAGTTGTCTAGGCACCCTCCTACATCATCTTGGTATCAGTATAGTTGTCACGGCGTCAAATCGATCCAAGGCGGTGGAGGGGTGGCTAATCGATTTGGCGATGAATCGCCCGTTATGGCGTTGCCATGGCGATTAAATCGCTCGTGTCATTTTTTATTTTCCCTATTTTCTAAAGTTCTTTAGTATGCTACTTTTTTATTTCCCCTATTTTCTAAAGTTATTTAGCATGCTACAAGCCTACAATATATACCCTATAACATCAAGTATTCAAGTTGTAAAGATATAAAACAGAATAACAGAGTATGTTAACCAGTAACATTAACATTAAGTATACAAGTTGTAATGATATAAACACTTTATAAAACAGAGTATATAAGATTATTAGTTAACCAATAACATTAACTAATTCTATATTTCTATTTATGCTGTTATGAAACATAGAAGAAGGAACAGAGAAGGAGAAGAACAGAAGAAGAAGAAGAATCAGAATTCAGAAGCAGAAGACGACGAAGGAGGAGAGAACTGAGAAGGAGAGAAGATCAGAAGATGGAACAAAGAAGGAGAAGAACTGAAGAAGAAGAAGGAGAAAGAGAAAGAGAAGCAGAGAAGAAGAAGAATCAGAAGCAGAAGACGAAGACGAAGAAGGTGGAGAGAAGGAGAGAAGGAGAGAAGAAGAGAAGAAGGAACAGAGAAGGAGAGAAGAAGAGAATAAGGAACAGAGAAGGAGAAGAACTGATGCAGAAGAAGAAGAAGAAGAAGAAGAAGAAGAATCAGAAGCAGAAGACGAAGAAGGAGGAGAGAAGGAGAGAAGAAGGAATAGAGAAGCAGAGAAGAAGAAGAACTGAAGCAGAAGAAGGAGAAAGAGACGCAGAGAAGAAGAAGAATAAGAAGCAAAAGACAAAGAAGGAGGAGAGAAGGGGAGAAGAAGAGAAGAGAACTAGACGTGGCAGAGAAGGAGGAGAGAAGGACTAAAGAAGAAGAAGAAGAAGAAAGAGAAGCAGAGAAGAAGAAGATGAAGAAGATGAAGAAGACGAAGGAGAAGGAGAAAGACGTCGCAGGCCCTTACCTTGCTCTTGCTGCTGGAGAAGGAGAAGGAACTCACAGGCAGAAGGCTTCGAGGGTTCACTGGTCGCAAGCGGAAGGCTTCGATCGGTCGTCAAGGGTTTTGTTCTCTTATTTCACCAGCCAATAAAAATCTAAGAAAGAGAATATTCAATATTGTTAATAAGTATAAAATAACAATTTGTTAATAAGTATTAAAAAAAAAAAAAAAAACCCAACACAAAAAGCGATCACCCAATATATCAGGCATGCAATGGTGTCCATGGCGCTGCCATGGCGACCGCCATTTCTGACTCCCATAAATCGTAGCACTACCATGCCCTGGGATTTCCGCCAAGACGCCAAATCGCCGCCTAGGCGACGCCATGACAACTATTGGTATATTGGTATCAGAGCATGGTTTTTGGTTGGTCTTGTTATGATTGGGTGTCGTTACTGTTTACATGTCTTGTCTGTTGAGTCTGAGCTAAAGGAGTGTTACCTTAGGTTAGAGGACACCCTCTTTCTCAGTTTGGCGGGACCAAATAGCATTGGACACTATTCCCACCAGAAACACATTCTTGAGAGGGAAATCTCTGACCTTAGGATCGAGAGGGCCAACTACCTGTCTCAATTGGAGATTCTGAGTAGGTCTTGAGTCATTGTTGGCAACCATACCTTGGCTGCCCACTTTCTTTATGTCCACCCGTAGTGGTAGAGCATACCAGGACATGTCTGGCCCTCCTAATACTGCCATTCAGCATGAGCAATGGGCGAGAGCCCTCCAACAGAACAAAGAGTTCCTAAGAAACCTCCAAGCTGAATTAACTGCTAGTAGGGCTGAACGGGAAAACACTGTTGGCTGATAGGGACACACTGTTGGCTGATAGGGAAACATTGTTGGCTGATAGGGAAGCACAGGCTATTTGTCTCCTGATCGTTACCACTAGGCTTGCCGCCCTTGAGACAAATGCTCTAAACTCAGACGGACGACAAGGCCACAATACCTTAGGCACTGGACCTAGAACAAGAGCCCCCAACCCTGAGATAGAGAACAATGACAACCACACTGATGGTTATGACCGGATAGGGGATAATTTTCTAGGCACAAGGCGTGGTAGAGGTCAGGAAAGGGGTCGAGGACAACCTGCTCCAAGGCACCATACCTAATATGGAGATGAGGATTATGAGCATTATGATATGGGCTTTGATGTCAAGCGGATGATTAAGGTAGATGCCCCTACCTATGATGGTCAGATTGATGCTAGGATCCTTCTAGATTGGATTAAACAGATGGATAGATACTTTGAGTTTTATGATATGCACGAGGAAGTCTGCTTCAGATTTGCTAAGTTCAAGCTTATCGGAGCTGCCCAGGACTTCTGGACACACCTAAAGTACAAAGAGGCCAACCTAGGACTTGAGCCAATCACAACATGGGTAGAAATGCAAGAGAGGCTCAAGAGAGAATTCTTTCCTATCACCTATAGGCTACAGTTGTTGAATGATATGAATACCCTGAGGCAAGGAAAACTGACTGTGACCGAATACATAAGCAAGTTCAATGAGTTGAAAATTATAAGCCGTATTCGGGAGGATGTTGAGCAAACACTTTATAGATTCCTTACTAGGGCTCAACTCTGAAATACAGCCACGTATGGCACCCCACCTGGTGCGAGACGTTCCACAGGCCTTCCGGGTAACCCTTGATGTGGAGTCCTCCATGAAGACTTATTCTCAGAGGAAGAGCTTTCAAGCTGGGGAGTCCCACTTTACGAAACCACCCTAAAGCTCAACTGGATTCCTAAAACCCCCTGCTGCACCACAAAGACAATTTGACAATAGGGGAAAAGGAATCTTGGGAGAAGCACCCAAGAGTAGTGGGCAACAACAATGCTTCAAGTGTCAAGGGTATGGTCACTTCTCTAGAGAGTGCCCCAACAAAAACCTATATGTGAGGGAGCAGACTCCTGAAGAAGGTGACCAAGAGGGCTTTCAGGACAATGAGTATGAAGACCATAGGCCAGATGAGACCATATCTGATGAGGACGCCAAGGAGGCCAGTGACCTCAAAGCTCAGTATTGTGCGATGCATGGTCTCACAACCTAGAAGTAACGATGATTGGCGGCAAACTAATATTTTCATCACTTACACGTCATCAGGGCAAAAAATGCCACGTCACCAAAGACAGCGGGAGTTGCATTAATGTGGTCGCCAAGAGCATTGTTGCTTGAATGGGCCTCAAGCCCGAGCCCTACCCGAAGCCTTACAAGGTTGCCTGGGTAGATCAGTCCACTATTCCCGTTAATCTGAGGTGTCTAGTTCCCCTACACTTTGCAAGATATGAGGATCGAGTGTGGTGTGATGTCCTAGAAATGGATGTTGCCCACATCATCCTAGGTAGACCCTGATTATATGACCAGGATGGATCAAGTTCAAAGGAACTTTCATGAGTGATCAAGTCATCTTCTTAGGGTTTATTGTGTCAGCCCAAGGAATATCTACTGACCTTGAGAAAGTGAAAGCGATTGTAGAGTGGCCTGAGCCAACTAATTTCCATAAAGTGCGAAGTTTTCATGGCTTAGCCGCTTTCTACAGGAGGTTCATTTACCGATTTAGTTCCATTATGTCTTCTATCATGGATTGCATAAAAAAGGAGTTTCAATGGACTAAGAGTACTACGAAGGCCTTTAATGAGATTAAAAAGCTTATGATTGAGGCCCCCAATCCTGCGCCTCCCAGATTTTTCTAAGTCTTCGAAGTGAACTGTGATGCATCTGGTATTGGAATAAGTGGTGTCCTAGGACAAGGACACCCTGTTGCCTACTTTAGTGAGAAGCTTAATGAAGCTAGGCAACGATATTCCATATACAACAAAGAATTCTATGCGGTTGTCCAATCACTGCGCTATTGGCGACATTACCTTCTACCGCAAGAATTCGTGCTATTCTCCAACCACTAGGCTTTGAGATACCTGAGCACCCAAAAGAAACTAAACCAGAGACATGCTAAGTGGGTCGAGTTTCTCCAAGAGTACACTTTTGTACTCAAACAAAGACCTGATGTCGAGAATACCGCTGCAAATGCACTAAGCCGGGTAAACATGTTCCTCAGTTGCACAAATGCTAGGAGTCAGGCTAGTGTGTTGCTCCAGACCATGAGTGTAGAGGTTATAGGATTCGAGCGAGTCAAGGACCAGTACCTCACCTGTCCTGATTTTACTGAGTTGTTCACTTCCTTGAGTGGAGGTAACCTTGTCAGCCGCTCAGACTACCTACTTCGGGAGGGCTTCCTTTTTAAGGAAAGCAGGTTATGCATTCTCAGGACCTCACTCCGAGATTTCCTGATCTGGGAATTGCACTCTGGGGGAGTCGCTGGCCATTTCGGTCGAGATAAGACCATCACCCTCGTTGAGGAGCGATTCTTTTGGCTAAGACTAAAGAGGGATGTTGCTAGAGTTGTGAGTCAGTATAGGACATGCCAAACTACCAAACAACAAAAGCAGAACACGGGATTGTACACTCCCCTACCCGTTCCCCATGCCCCTTGGCAAAACCTTAGCATAGACTTCGTGTTTGGTTTGCCAAAAACTTCGAGAGGCCATGATTCTGTTTATGTGGTTGTAGATCACTTCTCAAAGATGACCCATTTCATCCCATGCTCTAAGACCCCTAATGCGTCCATAATAGCCAAGCTTTCTTTAATGAGGTTGTCAAGTACCATGGGTTGCCCCTCACCATAGTATCCGATAGGGATGTTAAGTTCACCAGTCATTTTTTAAGGACCCTATAGCGGATGATGGGTACCAAGCTCCTTTTCTCTTCCGCCTTCCACCCTTAGACAGATGGATAGACTGAGGTTGTCAATAGAAATCTGAGAAATTTGTAACATTGCCTCATAGAAGAACACCTTACCAGTTGGGATCGAGTCCTTAGCCAGGCCGAGTTTGCATATAACAGTTCTAAGAACCGTACCACTAGTCTATCACCCTTTGAGATTTGTTCAGGATACCAACCCCGGGCACCTATAGACCTTGTCCCAGTTGTGTCCAGTTCTAAGACCTCCCCGTCACCGAATCTTTTGCTCAACATATGCATAATTTGTATGTAGGTATAAGAAGACAGATAGCACTGAGCAACGATCAATACAAGTCAAAGGCAGATGTGCACAGAAAGCTACAAGAGTTTCAAGAGGGAGATATGGTGATGGTTAGAATCAAGCCGCAGCGTTTTGTTAGGGGAAAGGCGAGTAAACCACGTGCTCGTAGCACAAGTCCTTTCAAGGTACTTAAGAGGATAGGTGCCAATGCTTATGTCCTTGATCTACCAGCTAGTATGGAAAATCAGTAACATTTTCACTGTGGAAGACCTTGTCCCATACCATGGTGCCTCTACCATTACCCCCTTTTACCCTGATGGCCTTGAGGACTTCCCTTTAACCCTTGATGAGAGTGCTGAGCCAACCCAACCACTTCCCCCAACCTCCTAACCACCTATACCTAAGGTCACGAGAACTAAAGAGATTGAAAAAATCCGTGATGAGAGGATTGTATCCACACGTACAGGAGGTTCTAGAGAGTTTTTTTGTCAAATAGCGTGGGCGTCCGAAAATTGACAACACTTGGATCACAGTGCAAGAAATCCAACAACTAAACCCGGATCTGCTTGAGTACTACATGAGCCATAATTCACCGAAGGTGAATTCTTCCAAGCCGGGGAGAGTTGATGGGGACATCCACGTGTACCAGCGGCGTAAGCGCAAGACCCAACCACGTTTGCACTCTATTTGGCTGGAAGAAGGTCTCACAGAAGGAAACTAGAGGAAAGAAGAAAGGAGAGAGAATCGTTCCAACCTTCCCAGCGCTAGATACGACTCTCCTCCCAATCGGCCAATATCTATGGCCCCCACCAGATCTTGTTTACATTAGTAGTTTTGCTTTTCAGAATCTTATTATTTAGTTGTTTGATTAAATAGGAAATTAAATATTTATCTTATTGGTCTATTAGGTAGTTTCTTTTAGAGATTGTGTTCCTAAAGTAACTCCTTTTTTTTTTTTTAGTATTATTTTCCATTATATTGTAGGCATTAGCGATCAGTTTTTTTTTTTTAATGAATGAAAATTATTGAAGAAAAAAGAACAGCCCCAACCCCCCACGATTTCCCCTCTCTCTCTCAATCTCGCTTCTCCCTTTTCTCTCTCTCTCTCTCTTTCTCGTTGTTCTCTCTCTCTTCTCGTCTCTCTCTCTCTCATCCTCTGTCTCTCTCGGTTACTGCTCCATTGCTATATCTATTGTTCGCGAACTGCTGAAGGTCCATCACTCATACAAGCTCCATCGGAACTATTAATGATCACTTCAACTACAAGCTGGATTTTCACCATCAACCAAAGTGGATCACACCTCTGTATTTTTTGGAAGACCTTGGTCTTTTTTCTTCTCCTCATATCTGGACAGAAATAAGGTAAGTAAGTCCCTTCCCCATTCCACCTCCATTGATTCCTTTGTTACCTTCCCATCCCCTCCACTGAAATCTGAAACCGTCCTCTGTTTTCAAGCCTTTTATTTTCTGTTGTCTTTAAAGAATCCCTGCTGATTTACTTTTACTAGCTGGCTGGTTTTAGAGAACTGTACGGTTTGCTTATCATGCTTTGTGTCTTGGCTGATTTGTGCTAAACTTAACATATACATGCTGCTATGTTCCCTTCCCCTTATCCCCATTTGATGCTTAAGTAATTTATGTGTTTTTTTACTTAGACTATTATTGATCATTGCTGCTCTGTTAATTCATCCATTATTTTGCATGCTAAATCTGTATTATTGCTGAGCTCCATTGAACCTAACCCGATCCAAGCCCTATTGAGTTTATCTTGTTCTAGTTGAGTAGTCCTTGTAGGAAACCTAGTTGTCTAGGCACCCTCCTACATCACATTGTACTATAGAGACTGCACATATTGGAAGCTACACTGTCTTTCTCTGATATATTTAAGGTTTTGTGTCCACTACAAAGATGGTCAAATATGCAAGTTGAAGGAATGCTCTAACTGTTGGTAATTTGCTGCATGCGTTGAGAAGAGTCTTGAAACTTGAGATTTGGAACCAGACGAAATTTATATTTGTCGCTAAATACCTTATGTTATAAAAGCACTCATCTCATGAGTTCAGGTCGAAATTTTGACTCCAACTTGACTGTTTCAAAATATGTCGCCAACTTTTGCCTGCATACCACAAAATTAGTGAAAGACTCCTATTTTCGCTACATCATCACCTCTAGTCCTCTGAAGATCACTCCAAGGGCTCCCATTATTGAAGATCTACACACTTACAAGGTTGAAAAGGTAAACCACTTTACCCAAAACCTTAAAAAAATAGTAACATAAATACATGTTGGTTAGCGATAGACTTTTTATATGTTACACACCAAAGGCCGATCTATCACATCACGGTGTTAAAAAAAAAATTAGTTTATAATTAATTATTTTATTTTCTGGTTTAGAAAATACATTTTCCATCAACATAAAATTAAAAAGAATATGGTTAATATAGCTTTGATGGAACTCTATCATATATATGTTAATCACCATTGGCCAATTTACGGCTCTATTGGATCGAAATTTTTTCCCAACAGGTAAATAATTATTTTAATTTTCAAAAAATATGACAAATAATTTAATAACTTTAAAAAAAATAGAGAAAAATATTCTGTTTTGATTTGAAAAACAGTTTTAAAGCATACATAATGCTTGTTATGTTATACCATATTTGATTTTGTTGCACTATGCCATTATATTATTGAAAAAAAATTGATTAAAAAATATTTTATGTAAAAAAAATATAAGTAGATACCATATACTTTTAGTTGTCTCATATGATATGCCTATGTTAATAATGACTTATTTTTTCTATGCATCAGTATTAGAGTGATATATAATGGCTGACAGAGAAGGCGACGAGGAAGGCAAGAGAAGAGGGAAAGGAGGTGGGAGACGTGATAGGAGTCGTGATAGTGAAGAGATTGCACAAAAACATGGAGTGCCAATTAATGGTGATAAAAGAAAAACAAAGTGCAGCTACTATCACAAGAAGATTATCGGTGATGGGACCGCAAGACTTAAGCAACATTTGGTTGGAAATTACTCAGATATTGCTACATGGACTAAAGTACCTGATCATATTGCTAAGTCATAGCTTAAGACATTAACGGAGTGAATAAGAAAAAAGCGACAAAGGAAAAGGTGAGGGTAGAATTTGAGGAGGCACTTCATGCTCTCATGCAACGTTATGATGATGATAGTGATGACCCTATATATGTGCCTAATGATATACAAACAAAGGAAGAAGCTAGAAATTGAGGCGGGCCCAAGCGTTGAGCCGAGGCAGTCTTCGTGAGGAGGAGGATAGACAAAGATACTAGAGGAGCAACTAGTCCGTCTAGAGTAGGAGGTAGTGGATTTTCATAGCCTCCTTTACCATTTAGGAGAACACATAGTACAAGGGCTGCCCCAGCCCCACCTCCACCTCCAGTAGTACCACCACGCGTAAACCCGTACTACAACAGTATCCTTGTAGGTACAGAAAAAAATGCAACCAGCAACGTAAGATAAAGGGGATGTGGACTAATATAAAGGCTTATGTTGGGGAGTTGTATTTAGGTGGATGTTATTTCATAGTGTCCCAACAAACGCCATGACAGGTTCCTATTACCAGCCGATGCTTGATATTGTTGTTGAAGCTGGACCAGGGATAAAGGGGCTCACTGCATACGAGACGATGAATGTATATTCGTCACAGAAGAACAAAGAGTTAGAAGCATACATAGATGAATTGAAGGTATTATGGCAGAGCTACGGGGTCACCATAATTTGTGATGGTTGGACAGGCCCGATCACATAAAATTTGCCACCAACCATGTTGCACTTACTTCTCCCTCAGTAGGTTCAATGAAAACCCATGACTATATACAAATGTGCTCACTTGCTTTGCCCCCTCAACCACACTTTTTAGTTTCCCATGTCCTTCAACATCAAATTAATGCAGTGTGTTGCACAAGGAGTCCAAAAGGGTTGGAATTTGTTGTTGTTCACCATTTTCTGACTGGCCTTCTTGTAGTTGCTTCCATTGTCCGTCACACTTTGAACAAAATTATATATCCTAGCCTGTTGCACTACCTCCTTCAACTATAGATTTAGGTATCGGTATATGCTGATACCTATACGGATACCAATCTGGATTAATGCATATCGGTCACTTTTTCCTTTGCTTTATGGAAAAAAAAGTATATTTTTTACTGTTTTACCCCTAAAACGATACGAGTAATTGATCCGGATCAGTCAGGTATCGGGTATATGTCTCAGCCAATACCGATACGATACCGATACTTGAAACTATGCCTTCAACAGCTTATAGATGTATTTTGCATCCTTTGTTTCTTTAGATGCATTAACAGATTTCAGAAAAATTGTCCGTCCATCACAATGAACCATAAAGTTCATGACTGACTTTCTCGTTGGCCCTATCCAACAATCACACATTATGGTGACCCTGTAGCTCTCTCATAATACCTTCAATTCATCTATGTATGCTTTCAACTCTTTATTCTCCTGTGACGAATATACATTCATCATCTTGTATGCAATGAGCCCCTTTATCCCTAGAAACAACATCAAACATCGGCTGGTAATAAGCAGCTGTCATGGTGTTTGTTGGGATGCTATGAAATAACATTCACTTAGATACAGCTCCCCAACATAAGCCTTCATATTAGTTCCCATCCCCTTTATCTTACGTTGCTTGCTGCAATTTTTTTTGTACCTACGAGGATATTGTTGTAGTATGGGGTTCACTCAAGGTGGTACTACTGGAGGTGGAGGGGTGGAGGTGGGGTAGCCCTTGTACTCTGTGTTTTCCTAAATGGTTAAAAAGGAGGTTGTGAAGAGCCACTACCTCTTGCTCTAGATGGACCAACTACTCCTTTAGTCTCTATGTCCATCCCCCTCCTCACAAAGACTGCCTCGGCTTAATGCTGGGGCTCGCCGCCAATTTCTAGCCTCTTCCTCTGTCTGTGTATCATCAGGCACATATAGGGTCATCATTGTCATCATCACTATCATCATCATAGCTTGCATAGGAGCATGAAATGCCTCCTCAAATTCTACCCTCGCCTTCTCCTTCCCCATTTTCCTCTTATTCCCTCCATGTCTTCAGCTATGGACTTAGCAATATGATCAGATACTGCATGTAGCCACATCTGAGCAATTTTCAACCAAATGTTGCTTAAGTCTTGTGGCCCCACCACCCATAATCTTCTTGTGACAGTAGTTACACTCTGTTTTTCTTTTATCACCATCAATCAGCACTCTGTATTTCCATACAATCTCTCCACTATCATGACTCCTATCACGTCTCCAACCTCCTCTCCCACTTCTCTTGCCTTCCTCGTCACCTCCTCTGTTAGCCGTTATATATCACCCTAATACTAATGCATAAAAAAATAAGTCATTATTAACATAGGAACATCATATGAGATCAGTAAAAGTATATGGTAGCTACTTATATTATTTTTTTACATAAGATATTTTTAATCAATTTTTTCTATAATATAATGGCATAATACAATAAAATAAAATATATTATAACATAACAAGCACCATGTATACTTCAAAACACTTTAAAATTAATCTCATATTTTTCCTTTACTTTTTGAAATCCAAACAGAATATTTTTCCCCATTTTTCCTCTTTTTAATTATTAAATTATTTATCATTTTTTTAATTAAAATAATTATTTACTGGCTGGAAAAATTTCAATCCAATAGAGTAGTACATCAACCAATGGTGTTTAGCATATATATAATAGAGTTCCATCAAAGCTATATTAGTCAAATTTTTTGTTGATGGATAATGTATTTTCTAAACCAGAAAAATAAAATAATTATTTATCAACCAAAAAAAATCGACACTGTGAGGTCATAGATCGGCCTCTAGTGTTTAACACATAAAAAATATATCCCTAACCAACATGCATTTATGTTACTATTTCAAAAAAGAAAAGAAAAAACGGTTTCGGGGAAAGTGGTTTACCTTTTCAACCTTGAAAGTGTATATATCTTCAACAATGGGAGCCCTTGGAGTGATCTTCAAAGGACTATAGGTGATGATGTAGCAAAAAGAGGAGTCTTCCGCTAATTTATGGTATATAGGCTAGAGGAGGCAAAATATTTCAAAGCAGCCGAGTTGGAATCGAAATTTCGACCCCAACTCACGAGATGAGTGCTTTTATAACATACGGTTCGTAACATTTTGACGAAATACCGTAACACAAAATTTCGGCATCACGCCGAAAATTCGATCAAAACAGTGAACTTTTTTAATTCGTAGGTAGTTCCATTTTGGTAAAAAAAAGCAAGATATCGGCAAGATTTCGAACCATGGTGGTAACTGGTAACTTCAACCCCATTAACAACCACTTATGAATCATTTTTGGCCTACACCACTTATCTCAAGTTTTGGATCGAAACAATCCCTTGACACAAATAGTTTATGGGCGAAAATTAAGTTATTTAGGTCCTAGAGGATTGACAGAGTGAACTGCTAGTTTTCAGATACGAGATATCCACCCTAGTCACTGTGTGTGTGTGTGTGTGTGTGTGTATAGAGTCGTGATAGTGAGAGAGTTGCCATTCAATGTTTCTATTGCAGAAAAAATAGTTCCACAAATTTCTGTGAGTTTTATGCCTTTTAGGTCAAAAAGCAATAGCCAAAAGGAATGGTCTAGTGATTCACACATGGTAGAAGAGTTGAAATTTGAGTTGTGTGCTGTGTCATATGTGTCTCATGAGAATAAGTTATCCACCGGTGGCAAGACTAATGTAAGACTGAATATGAAGACTCAACCCCATGAAATATAACTCCAACACAGTACGCTAGGTCTGAGCAAAGTACAGTAATGATTCCCCAAACAGTAACTGAAACCCACAAAATAGGCCAATCAGCTTGGGCCAATCAGCTAGGGTTGAATGGGTATAAAAGTCCAGCAACAAACACCTCTATTCAAATGATAACTGAGACTCAAATGACACTCAGAATAATCTCTTAATAACCAAAATCTAACCCCAATACTCTGAAAATAGGAACAGAATAGCAATACCTGAACCTGGGGATTTTAGGTCAAACTTAGAGAAAACCCAACTCTCAAAAGGAAAGCTCAGATGGGGGCATGAGGCTGAAACCCTGATCGAAGCTAGTGTATGATGGTCTTAATAAACTCCAGAAATCTGGGCCTGAACTGATGACAGATGACTGAGACTGAGAGTTCTTGATCAGGTCATGAAAAAGGAAACTTTTCAAGAAATTGGAAAATAGACCTTTGTTGGCCAAACAGCCAAGGTCGAAGGGCTTTCTTGGGAACCATATCGATCATTCAAAAGATGGTCTTCAATGGCCTGCTAATCTGGAAGTTCTGCAGCTGTGAAGATAATCCAGCAATCCTTCAAATAAAGCAGCCGCAAGCCCTGTCAGGAGCCTCAGTTCACAGCAGTGAAAATAGGTTGTAAGAACTTGTTTTTGGCCTTAAGATAGAACTCAGAAAATGCTTAATCCACCCAGAAAATTAAAGAAAGAAAAGAGAATCTATAGAAGGAAGAGCAGGGGAAGAAGAAGATAGATTCAGGCCTCTCACCACACCTCGACTGAATCTCTTAGCCATGAAGAAAACTTAAAATTTCATTAACTCAACTTGTCTCCAAGAGCTTACAATGGTTGGCTTTAAATAGGCTAAGCCAAAGCCTTAGACAAAATGGAAATTTTCAAAATAAGAAACTACTTCTTCCTAAAGACTTTCCTAAACCCAACTTAATTATTTGCTTGACAAGAAGCATAAAAATAAATAAATAAATAAAAATAAAAATAATCTCTACTCCTAACAGGATAGTCAATTCTCCTTTTTCTTCCTTGCTGACCAAGCCCTATGAATAAGACAAAATAACCTCCTCAAAGCAGTATCAGTAGAGGAGATCTTTCTTGCTGATCAAGGTAGGAATAATGGAAACCCCACTCGATAGCCTTGCTGCCCAAGGTAAAAATGGTCCACGCAATCTGGAAGGATACCCTGGAATGTTCTACTCGATAGGCTGAAAGTAAATCCCAATTTTTGGGCCAGCAGTGAACCATTTTGACCCTCGATCTACATCAAAGACGAGGGGAGGTTGATTGAGATAGTTGGATCATGAGGAAGGGGAGGGGTGGGGGAATCACCACAACCATGAGAAAGAAGTGTGAGATGTAAAATGAGGGTCTCAAAAGAAAAGAAGAAGAAAAAGGACAGAGTTCATGCTGGTAAGTTAGTAATTTTTCTTTTACTTGACCACCAAAGGCAGGGCTGGATCCCAGGTATTGGGTATCACGCCCCCATTCTTC
Source organism: Macadamia integrifolia (assembly GCF_013358625.1). NCBI lineage: Eukaryota > Viridiplantae > Streptophyta > Magnoliopsida > Proteales > Proteaceae > Macadamia > Macadamia integrifolia. The sequence goes on along the minus strand of NC_056557.1, from coordinate 25,127,744 downwards.
ACCAGCAAAGCATCTCACCTTGTAGCAAGATTAGATTATTGTATACATGCCCTAGCTGAAGAAGAAATTGGCTAAACAGAATGCATGCAACTAATCAAAATAGTTGCAATAAGACTATTGAGTTGCACTGAGTTCTTGAGCCAAATCTTGGAAGTAGATTCAACCAACCACATAAACTACCAATTGACTTCCCAGGATAAAGCATTGTCCTACAAACTCTCCTTTGTGCCACCACTATCTACTACCACAAGCAGAACACACAATTGAGTAAAGTTGATGCAGTTGCACGATGGACTTTAGAAAAAAAAAATCTTTTGATTCTCTTTCGCTTTAGAAACAATTTCTTTGAAATTAGTGAGTTTCTAATTTTAGATTAGTTTTCATTTTAAGTTAGTTGCCATTATTTTTTTTTTTTTCTTCTTTATATTGGACATGTACTTGATGGAGAAATTTCAGTTTTAGTTTTTGAAGATTTGAACATGAAAGATTTCTCTTGGGTGAGAACCATGGCTTCCGTGGGTGTCCCTCTTTTGATCCCTCCCTGATCCTCTTCTCTTCTTTTACCTTCTTATCTTCTACTCCTTCTACTCCTTCTACTTCTTCTACTTCTTCTACTTCTTCCTTATTTATTCTTTTCTTTTCTGCCTCCCTATTATTTTCTGGTTTTCCCTTCTCGTTCTGGACGATACCTGCAGTACCAAACAGATGAGTCGATCTCCTTCATAACCATAGTTGTTGGCTTGAGACTTGGAGGAGCAGTAGCAAGCCCTAGGGTGAATCAGATATTTGAATCTAAGATCGAAAGAGCTTCAGCTTTGTGAGATCCACAGTAGCCAGAACTGACATTCACCTACCGCCAGATCTGGTTCAGATCCTCCAATCGATCTCATTGCAGGTTCTTTCAGGCTGAGTCTTCGTATACTTGGGAGGGCAGGTTGAGGCGATTGTTTGCTTGAAGTATTAGACCAAGCTGTGACAGAATCGAGGGAGTTCCTTCCCCTTTTTTTTGTTCTCTGTTCTACCACCTCTTGTGTGGCTGTCTAGAGGTTGAAGAAGACCTCAACGATTAGGTTTTCATCCTTACTTTATCAAATTCCAGATTTACCCCTTATTTCTCAATTAACTTATTTTACTTCTTAGTTCCAATCCTACCCCTCCCCATCTTGTACGTTGCCTTCCCTTTGAGATTTTTTCTTATGTTAGAGTTACCCCTATTTACCAAATTGCCACTCTTTATTAGAGACTTCAAGTTATTTACAGAATTGCCATTTTCTTTGGTATTTAGCTGTACCATTGTGCCATTAATTAATTAAGTGGGGTCCTAAGCAATCCGATTCTTGTTCTTAGAACCCGGATCCGCATCAAGTGGTATCAGAGCCAATTTTCCTGCAATTTTCTAACCATGACAAGTCACATCACCAATGCTGAGTTGCACAAATTGTATCGTGAGTTAGCCGAGAACCAATAGAATACTGGTGCTAGGCTTGAGAGAACTGAAGCCAAGTTTGACAAGTTTATGAAATAGATGATTGCCTTTATGAAGAGGTCCGACAACCGAGCTGAAGAAGGATCCTCTACAATACCTCCTCAGCTCAACACTTTACGGATCGAAGATACACCTCAGAGGCAGCAACTTGATCCAGTTGTTCCCCAGGATGTTACCCGGCAATTTTTCGACAGAGATTATGGCATCAAAGTTGAGGTTCCCGAGTTCAATGGTGAAAAGGGACCTGAGGAATTTCTTGACTGGCTTACCAAAGTGGAGAGAATTTTTGCGTATAAGTCTCTTCCAGACATGAAGAAGTGTGAACTCATCATCACCAAGTTTATTGGGTATGCATGTTCATGGTGGGATGATGTCCTACATGCAAGGTTTGTCAAAAGACTTGGACTCGTTACCAATTGGGAGGTCATAAAGCAAATCCTGACTGAAAAATTTGTTCCTCTTAATTATGAAAAGGTAATGTTCCATAAATTACTTAACTTGCAACAAGGGAACAAAGATATGGATTCATACACCCTCGAATTCCACAAACTGTCTTCAAGGTGTCGACTTCAGGAAACAGACCAGCAACAGGTGATGCGATATATCAATGGGTTAAGTACTGAGATTCGACTTGAGTTGCCTAACACTGATTTCAGGTCTGTTGATGTGGCAGCGGCTCATGCCAAGACAGCTGAAGAGAAGTCCATTTATTGGAAGGGTATGCTCAAGACTTCTTCAGTTTATAGACCTCCACCACGTATGGAGGAAAAGAAGCCTGAAGCTCGCAGAGTTGAAAAAAAAAGGTCAAAGTTCAACAAGGATAGTGTTGGGGTAAAGAAAATCATATGCCATAGTTGTGGCGAGAAGGGTCACTATTCCAACACGTGTCCCAACAAGACTCGTTCTCTGAATGTAGCAGAGAAGCAGCCGACAGAGAAGAATAAAGATGAATCTCATTTATATCCTTATCCCCTCGAGGACGATGATATTGTCGATGATGAAGATGAGGATGTAGAAGCTCATTCAGCTAGCCTTTCATCTTTTTCAAATAAACTAGTTGATAAAGCTCCTCTCTTCAGACAGAAGGGTACTCTCCTGCACAGCTCCGATCATACTGATGTTCATGCAGTTGTTGATACTAGGGCAGAAGCAAACTTCGTATCTACTGAATTTGTTCGAGCACACGACCTTCCACAGAAACAGCTTTTCAAGAAGATTCACATGCGAGGTTTTGGACCCACAGCTCGAGAAGAGGCCACTGCAGTTGTTCGAGTACACTTACAGTTTGGGTCACTACAGTACCATGTGACTTGCTTGGTCACCCCATTGGCGCACTGTGACATTCTTCTAGGACGACCTTGGCAGCGACATGCAGGCATTCTCTATGATGGTGCACGGAATACCATCAAGGTGAAGCAAGGAGGTCGTATGTACTTAATGAGGCCACAAGCATTATCAGACATGCCACGTCGTCGACCGACTCCTGCTCCAGTGACACATCAACCTACTCTCCCTCCTCTTGGAGTTATGCTCCCTTATGTTTCGAGATATGTGCCACCTCATCGACGAGCGATTTACAAGGGAATCTTGGGAGCACGACCTAACTCGACGGAGTCGAGTTCTTTAAAGACCGGGAGAGCTGATGCAGTTGCACGATGGACTTAGAAAAAAAAATCTTTTGATTCTCTTTCGTTTTAGAAACAATTTCTTTGAAATTAGTGAGTTTCTAATTTTAAATTAGTTTCCATTTTAAGTTAGTTGCCATTATTTTTTTTTTTTCTTTATATTGGACATGTACTTGATAGAGAAATTTCAGTTTAGTTTTTGAAGATTTGAACATGAAAGATTTCTCTTGGGTGAGAACCATGGTTTCCGTGGGTGTCCCTCTTTTGATCCCTCCCTGATCCTCTTCTCTTCTTTTACCTTCTTATCTTTTTCTTCTTCTACTTCTTCTACTTCTTCTACTTCTTCCTTATTTATTCTTTTCTTTTCTGCCTCCCTATTATTTTCTGGTTTTCCCTTCTCGTTTTGGACGATACCTGCAGTACCAAACAGATGAGTCGATCTCCTTCATAACCATAGTTGTTAGCTTGAGACTTGGAGGAGCAGTAGCAAGCCCTAAGGTGAATCAGATATTTGAATCTAAGATCAAAAGAGCTTCAGCTTTGTGAGATCCACAGTAGCCAGAACTGACATTCACCTACCGCCAGATCTGGTTCAGATCCTCCAATCGCTCTCATTGCAGGTTCTTTCAGGCTGAGTCCTCATATACTTGGGAGGGCAGGTTGAGGCGATTGTTTGCTTGAAGTATTAGACCAAGCTGTGACAGAATCGAGGGAGTTCCTTCCCCTTTTTTTTGTTCTCTGTTCTACCACCTCTTGTGTGGCTGTCTAGAGGTTGAAGAAGACCTCAACGATTAGGTTTTCATCCTTACTTTATCAAATTCCAGATTTACCCCTTATTTCTCAATTAACTTATTTTACTTCTTCGTTCCAATCCTACCCCTCCCCATCTTGTACGTTGCCTTCCCTTTGAGATTTTTTTTATGTTAGAGTTACCCCTATTTACCAAATTGCCACTCTTTATTAGAGACTTCAAGTTATTTACAGAACTGCCATTTTCTTTGGTATTTAGCTGTACCATTGTGCCATTAATTAATTAAGTGGGGTCCTAAGCGATCCGATTCTTGTTCTTAGAACCCGGATCCGCATCAAAAGTGAGCACCCCAAAAAGGACATTTAATGTACTAAAAATCACAGGAAGAGCTTGATGTAGTTGCACACCCATGGACTGATCCAAACCCATATGGGTATCCAGATGGAGATAAACCAGATCCATATTCTTTTTGGGTCTAGTAGGATTTTAGAAATTTACTTTATTTAGGAAGATTGTCTTTTATTTTATTTTATTCACTTTATTTTAGCAAAGTTAGATTCACGTAGGATTTAGATAATCGGTTTTCAATTTGTTTCCTTGTTTAGGGTAGTTTCTTATTTCAATTGAGTTTCTATTTTATGTCTTTTATTTTCCTTTAAATTGGTTGTAACAAATAGACAAGCTAGATTGAAGAATGAAGTTATGAGTTGATCTTGTGGTGTGTGCCTATGGGCTGAGTGTGTGCGAATCCCTTCTCTCCCCCCCCCTTTCTTAGTGCGATTTTTCCCTCTTCCCTGCAACTCTGAGACCCATCTCAGGAAATTCTTCCCTATCTGATGTGTGAATACTGCCATAATCTATCAGGACTGATCATCTACAATATCCAAACAGATAAAAGAATTACAATCCATTACATATTATAGTCCATCACTCCAATGTCCAAAAACTAATTACCATCAACTGATGATAAAACCAACATAGATACCCCTATTGACAGGCTCAGCTATAAAAGCAGCTAAAAGCTGTTGGAATAGATTACCGCAATCTAGTCGGAAGATATAGACTGACGTCACTAACCATAAAAAAGTTCCGATGATGCATATTCGTACTATTTTTGCCTGCAAAGTTGAACTGCCACAATATAGAAATAGAGTAGTATGGTTGTCTTATTGACAAAATGTTTGAGAAAATTACTCTATGTTTCTTGGTTCAGCAGAAGCCCACAAGTTGACTAAAAGGGTCCAGATCGAATAGTTACATGACCAAGTGTTGGGGTGGGGTGGGGTGGGGGGCAACATCTCCATAGTCTACAACCGTACTGGAAAGAGTGTAGTGAGCAATATCCAATGTATGACAGGTTCCTCAATGGATCTGCCACTGGACATCACATTAAAATTTAAATCCTAGTCAAGGTTGAGTAGAACACAAGGGGGCATGAATAATCTACAATTTATACAAACTTAAGCAGGTTGTTTTGAGCCTACAAAGAACCATTTAATTGGTCTGATGACACAAAATTGAGTTACTAGGTAGGATACTTATGTTGTCTGTGAATCCAGAACTCCATGAAGCATATGTCAGATCCATTAAGAAACTTAAAGAGATCTTAACCGGGGGAAACTGCCCTATTCCAATTAATATAGTTCATTTGATCAAGACTCATGACACTAGGTGTTCCACGTTGTATAAGTTGGAAAAGATGATGAATTATGGAGGGGCAAGTCTAACACGGGCGTAAAGGGGAATTAAAAAAAATAGGAAACTGCAACCATGAAATGTAGAAGCTACCAGTTGGCCACAATTCATAGAAAACCTATATTTACAGTAACATAATATTCAGGAGCTGCGAATCATCTGCAATCTAGTGATTTCAAACCCACTAACCGAACCAAAATTCCAGAAGAATGAAAATTTAAAGTGCCATAGCATTAAAGTTATCCATGAAAACATTCTCGTCCTGGATACCTTTTCTAGTGATCATAAATATCAAACTTGAACTAGATTTTTTAAGATAAAAAGAATGCCCCTTTTTCATTTTTGGTAGGTAGCAGAAGTTCACAGACGCATGGCATCATGATTTATCAAATAGTCTTATCATCAACACTACTAAAATCCCTAAATCGAGAATCCCAAATTCCCAACCCCCTGAACAGCGTCGACATATTAAAGCCCCACGACTCGAAAACAGAAAATAATTCAACAGAAAAAAAAAAATGGAAATTTCAAGATGGAATATAATCAGGGTGGATCGAAAGTAGACTGACCGGTCAAGCATTGGCAGTTTTGGGAATCAAAGGGATCCCCTGCTTCTGCTGCTGCTTCAATTTCTCTTGTTCTTCCCTGATTTTCTGCATCTTCAACATCCTCTCCATAACGAGCTCGTACTCGCATTTCTCGTAGACGTGACGTTCGTCCTCACACTTCCATGGGAGATAGAACTCCGCAACCCTGCATTTGTTGAGAGGAATAAGGAGGTGGGCACATTGGTCTCTGTATGCTATAGGAACCTTAGCTTGCACCATCTCCTCCTGCGTTGCTATCATCTTCTTTGATGATCCTTCAACCTCCATCGCTCTCTTTCTCCTCTCTCTCTCTCGCTCGCCTTTCCTTGACCAATGGCAACTAAAAGGGCTGCTTCCGATCGCTGCTAGTTCTCTCTTCTGTTTTTCAATACTGGACCCGGATCGACCATTCAAAATGACATGATCGATTCATTCAGCCGGACGACTGGTCCAGAATTGGTCGACCCAATAATCTCTGCCGTTCAACATAGGATGATTGGTGACGGAATAGTGATGGTAAACAAAAGTTTAATTACAGAAGTCCCAAGTCTCAAACCAAGTGATCATCTGTGTGTAGTTTGCTGCGATTGGAACTAGTGGCATTTTTTTGTTAAATTATTTTGTCAAACTCTAGATTTACCTTTAGGGCACTTCCCCTATTCTTGTGTGTGTTTGTTTTTGAGAAAGAACCATGTTAGTCTGGTGTTGCTACTTTAGGCATAGGTGGGTAAGAAAATACCACAGTATCCCTCGCTCTATGCACCAAAGATGCTCCCGTACATCCTTCCATTGGCCAAATGTGTTGATGTTACCTACACCAGCCTGATTGGATTTTTTTTTCTTCCTTTTCTCTAGGTAGAGGATTCCTAAAAGGTAGCATGGCCCTTGTAATGGGAGCATTAATAGAAGAAGAATCAATAAGGGGTGGGAATCTGCCTTTCATGAGAGGTCGGCCGGTTATTTTCCCCCCACTATGTCTAGGCATAGGGGCCACATCATCTGGAGTAGTGTAATCCCAACTTGCACTATAAAGTGGTCGGGCCCTATTTATGTTTAGTTTACGTGTTCCCTAGTGAGAGGGCAGACATTGGCGCAACAATAAGGTTGCTCCATGATGATCTAATGGTTGTGGGTTCAAGTCATAAAATAGTTGAGGCATTGGTCTTCCTTTTTTCAAGGGTTCCCTAGTACAAACATATTAAACTGTCTAACGCAGTTGGTGAGTTGTGGTGTGCAAAAATCTCATGCTCATCAAGAGGTCTCGAGTTCGAACCCCTAGTTGTTACCTACTTCCCTCCTTACCTATAAAAAAAAACAACGCAACAAGACTTGATGTACTTTGATGACTTTCTTTTGATTAATTTAATTTTATGGGCAAGAGATTGCTATGCTAGTCACGTGGCAATGAGAGAGCATGTAGGGGCCAAAGTTCTTTTTCCCTAGTTTTGTTTACCATTAAAAAAAAAAACGTAATAAGACTATGAAGCTCATTACCATCTTAGGGGAAGTATTTCTCATGGGGGAGTGCAGTTCTTGGGTGTGGTAAGGGCCAATGGGAGTGCACAAGAAAGCATCTACAGAAATACCATTTTCTATTTCACAAGGGTAGGCCGATCATTTTGCCCCCAATATATCTAGATGCAGGGGTCACAATCCACCCACAAAGACCTTTTCCCACACATTAATAATCAAATAAGAATGCAAATAAGAGTTCTAGTTCAAGCCATGGATTTACGTATCAGTATTAGTATTGGTATCAGTCTCAGTTGATATTGATACCTAGGGGTGTCAATTATGAGCCCGCACCATTAATCCCGACCAAGCCCGACACATTTATGGCCCGACCTGGACCGGCCCAATTAATAAAAGTGTCCTGACATATTTATTAAATAGGCATTCACGGTGCAAATAGCTAGCCTGTCAGGCATCGGACCGAACCAACACGATTATATGCCCAGCTTGAACAGACTCTTTGTAGCCCAACCTAACCTGACCCCTTTTAATACTACATAAAATTCATATTTTACCACTACTAGTAAGAAACAAATTAAACTTTCTTACCCTTTGCTCTATAATAGGAATTAATTTAATTAAGCTTTATTTTGTAAGTTGTAAAGGTCATAATCTCTTATTTTTCTTTGTAAGAACAACCATAATCTCATATCATTTCTCTTATTTATTAAAGATTTGTCTCATATATTTTTGGGCATTCAACCAACTTAAAAAAAGAATTTTAGGATAGGCACGTTTAAAGCCCGTTTAGACTTAAATAGGTCCATAACCCGGTTACGACCCGTTTAAGGAAGCCCGACATCGATCGGCCCGATTATAAACCATAACATGCCCCCAAAGCTAGGCCCGTTTAATTAAACGAGCATTCACGGTGCAAGGCTTCCAAGTGGTCAAGCCCGATTAAGCCCAACCAAGACCGGCCTGACCCGACCAGTTGACACCCCTATTGATACCGATCCAAGATCAATAGTATCCGTTTGAATCGGTCACTTTTACCTTTACTAATCATAAAAATTAGCATTTTTTTATAGTTTTACCATTGAAACAGATATGATACTCAATCCTCGACTGGCAAAGTATCAGTATCAATCTCAGCTGATATCAATATTGATATAGTCGATATGATCAATACAATATCAATACCTAAGACCATGGTCCAAGCCAAATTGCCACGCCAATACTGTGTTAGCATGAATTTGGATTGTAATGAATAAATTTGAATTACAGTGAAAGTTTTGGGTTTGATTTGATTTGCAAATCTGAAAATAGCAATCAAAATTTAATAAGAAAAGCAAATTATGAAGACACAAAATGTAAACAAGTTCATTCATATATTAAACAATGTAAACGTTTTGGGTGCGGCATTCTTGGTCTACCGAGCATGGATTAAGGAATTGGATTGGTCTAAGTATGTTGGATCAGATATCAGTATCAATTCTGGGCCGATATTGGCATTGCCGTCTTTAAAAAATCTTCTAAGGTTTCATGTCACATACTAAATTTCATTCGAAACGGAGTTTGTCACTCAACAATAAAATTTGAAATATAATGACAATGAAAAGAGTGTAAAGTAGTGGTCAAAAAACCAGTAGTGGTCAAAAAACCAGTAGCGGTGCATGGACATGTATGGGATGCATTCCTAAACACGAGAAAGGTATTTAATTGAATTATACTGTCAAATATATAGTTAATCCAGACTATGCCATTGAATGGCCGAGTCATCTCTCTGCATAGTCCAAATGCAAAAATGCCTGCTAGACCAGGAATTCCTTTTATCCCCTAGTTAAAAGAGTCTCAACTATGAACTGGAATCAAGAAATCGAATAAATCTGGTCGTTTAAAACTAAGTTGAAACGAATAAAAAATAAACGGTTTGATTTCAACTTTGGGTATTAAAAATTTTTTAGTTCACTATAGAACTCTTAAACCATCATTTAAACCTAATTCGCCAACAAGGGACCGAAAAAATCCAAATTAAACTAGTTGGTTCTTTAATCCAAAAAACAGGTTTAGAGAAAGAAAAAAAATTAACTTCAACATTTTCAACCCGCAGTTTCCAAATAAAAAACTTGAGAATTTAGAGTTAAGACTACGAGAAGCTTTGAGCAGAGAAGGAGACATATATATGGGTCTCCCTCGTTAGCAAATTTGGATGGAGAATTATTCGAAAAAAATTTGGTTGGTTAATTTAAGATTTCGGTATAAAAAAAGGGCAAAATTAAATTAGAATTCAGATTCGGGAATCATTCTTTTATGAAAATAAAAAAAGGGGCAAAAAAATTGAATATTATTTTTATAATTTATTGTATATGTTTCATATTATCAAGCAATTAAATTGATACGTGCATACCTAAAAAGAGCAAATTACTGAAGTTCAAACATGCACTACAATCAAAACCTAGAAAAAAATCTCATTGAGTGATGGAAACAACAGTTACAGTAATCCAATTTATAAAGCATGTTCTAATGCTTCCACCAATAGTTCTGGAGGAATATAAAAGTTCAAAATCATATCATTCAGCCTATGATTCACCTAATTCCATCATCCATGCTTAAAAGGAAAAAGTATTTTAAATAAAGCAAAACATCCACCACCATAACTTCACTAAATCAAATAACATTATCTGAGCGTTGAGTCTCGCTTTCATTAAAAATAACAAGTCTTTAGGATGCTATCATCCACATCATTCAACAATCTCTCTAGCTATTTATCAATGACCTCAATGCTCTTATCAAAATGTTGACAATAATATTATCAAGATTAATGGGCAACATGTTTTTTTGTTCAATCACCCATCTTTTCAATTATTAACGAATTCATTCTAACATAGATTAAATCATCTAACATCATTGCTGACAATTTGTTCCTCTTTTTTGTTTGTTCTGCATCTTGGCAGTCAAATTTCTGTCACAAGTCGAAGAACTACATGGTTGGCTCAAAATTCAAATGGCTTAATTCTGTAAGATAGGAATAACATCATCTTGAAAAGTCCACCAAACCCCCTGTCATTAGTAAAAAAATGAAAAAAAATATCAATATACAATTTTAAATGACAAGTAATTTTTACATAAAAAAGAAATAAACTAAAAATTTAAAAAGAAAATAATTATTACACAAACAAGGATGACTAGTTTCCATCATTAATAGGTGTAGACTTTATATGGTATGCTCCCAATTATCCTTAATATTCTCTCCTCTCATATTGTGGAACTAATATATCACCAATAAAATCCATTACTTCTTTTAATTGAGGAATCTTTTTGAATCTTTGAGTAAAAACCAAGCAAGGTTGAAAATGGCAGCAACATAGTGAATGATACCAAAAATATTTTTATCTTTTCTACCATCAAAGGTTCTCATTTGAACATTGGTGTTTCTCTAATCCCTCTCTTGGTCTTTTTATTACTTCATATAAATATCATGATGTAGCCCCATCACCATCAACCAAATGAAGAACTCGAATGATTAGTTCGATAAATCTCAAAATCTCTTTTGAATCATTCCAAAACAACTCCCTTTGAATAGTGTCTATGACTCTATTTGCTTCAGTAGATCTAGAATCTCTTAGACTCCTCCACTCAACTTATGTAATTAAGAATCTAAGTTTCTCTTCTATTAAAGCTTCCTTCTTAAAACCAATTGGCTTTAAGTGGGGTGACCTTTTGTGGCTTTTATACAAGATAGTTGAGTTACCCACAGTCATTGTGGGACTATCTCAATATCTTCCATTTCAATAATTGACTAAAGTACTAAAAACTTTGAACCAAATCTAGTTTTATAAAGATGTTTTAGATTCTTGTTTGTGAAATTTGTTATCATTGTATGATAATTATTGATTTGTACAAGTAATCAATAATTATTTTCGCCTCATCAAAAATTTTTTGAACCCAAATGATATCTTCTTTGATGTCCTTCAACGTTAGATTGATACCATAGGTTGCACATCGAGTCTTAAACAACCAACAATACTTTCCAATAAGCATATCAATGCATTTCCATAATTGAGTGTATTGAATGAAATTATTTGAAGCACTAAATTTGGACCAACACTTTGAATCTCTCTGTCAAGAATATCAAATATGAATGGACCAATCAATCTAGCATTAGAGCACTCTTCTAATTTAAAAAAGAGAGCACCACCAGGGGAATAAGAAATCACGTTAAGAAAATACCGCTTCTTCAAGTCAGTCCATGAATCAAACATGATTGTGTAACCAGTTTCTTTTCAAAAAAATTTACTTATTCAGCATATTTCTCAAGGTCCTTTCTTGCTTCAGGGATTATTCTTCTTTGAAGGGTAGAAAAACTTGGAATAAGAATATTAGTACCATAATGGGTTGTACACTTCAATAACTTGTGAACTCATGACTATCTAATGAGTAATGATTGTCTATGATGGAACCATGTAGTCAATGAATTAAAACTCTACCATGTTACCGATTTTTAAGATGTTATAGAATGTGGACCCATATAACATAATGTGAATAAGAAAAGATAAAAAGCAAAAGAACATCTTAAAACTCGGATAATGTTCTGTTGACAGCCAAGTAATCCCGAGGGTCTAATATTGGTGACTTGAATAACATTGTCGAACTGTGGACCCAATTATTCAGACTAAAGTTTATCCAGATGGTTCCCAAAATTATTAATCAAACCTTGTCAACTATAATTTGTAGCAAATAGCATCAATTAAGAAAATAGAGAAGAAGAAAAAATTTAACAAAGTCGTGCATCTCCATAAATTAGAAAAAGAAAAAACCAATCTCAAAATTGGCCAAGAAAACTGAACTTATAATCTAGTATAACTAGGAGTGGGAGCAAAACTTAGCATTAGAACTAGAATAACATTGTCAAAAAAATAAATTTCATTCATCCTTTTTCCAATTTACTTGGCTCTCGGCCTCTCACTACTCTCCGACTCTCCGCTTTCAAGCTCTGTCTTAGAGAATTGAAAATATGAGATTTAATGAAAAAATAAACTCACAAAATCAACACAGACTTATCCACAGAGACAGATAAATAAAGAAGATAGATAGAATCGAACATTTACTGTTTGTGCCCTGTTCGTGCGCAGCAACCAAAATCCCCCAACCAGCATTTTTGCAAACAAGTGGAAAGAGAAGAGAGAAGGAGATGAGTAAGGGAAATAGGAAGAGGAAGAGAAGGTTCGACTGTTTGAGTGGGGAATCAGGAATTCGGGATTTACGATATTTTGCTGGAGAAGTGAGGAGGAACAGAGAGGCTTTGATTCGTATGAAGCGATCAAAGGAGGAAAAGAGAGGGTTATGGTTAGGATGAAAAGAGCGGATTTACGTTTTTGAGTAATTTTTTTTTTTTTTAAAGTGGGGTTTTTAGTGAACCAAATTATTTGTATTTTATTCGGTTCAGCCGAATTACTCGTGTTTTAAAATCAAATTTGAAAAAACGGTGACTTTAATTTTATTTTTATTTTTAAGTCAAACTCGGACAGACTTTCTTGTATTATTAGGAATTATTTTTTTCAGCAAATTATTCGACAAATTGAACAAATTATAAAGCCTTTGATTAGCCATTCATAGACATTATTTAGATGGTTGCCAGCAAATTATGTTAAGGAACAAATAATATACATGATCTTAATTATATTGCATTGTTGATAAATGGGGAATGATAGGGATGGTGCAACCTCCAAACGCTATAAAGCTAGTTGTAAAGTTGCTTTGGTGAATGTTTTGATTTGCTCTTAATGAGTATTTGACATTTTGGTGGTTGTAGTTCATTATTTTGGCAAGAAATAATTTACACGGAGAGAATTATGTTGCTCGTTTTATTTTATTCTTTTTTTCCTTCTCAATTTCTTACCTAACATGCATTGAAAAAAAAAATTATGCATGTGTTGGAATGTTTAATTTGCTCACCATATTGGGATTTTTTTATATATATATAATCATGTTTTGTTAATATATAACAATTGTTGTTTAATGTGTTTCAACTTTCAACAAATAGGAAAACTTGGAAAACAAACGATACGTTTTGGAAACATGCTGAGCGACTTGACAATTTACATTACAAATATAAAGTTTGTGAAAAACAAGTTTATGGAGGAGTCACTCACCTCAAGTATTTGGCTAAGGTTAATGGTCAAGATCTTACCACTTGTGAAATTATTTGATGATGTTCAAGCAGAAGCTTTTCTTGCTACTAGTTGTACCAATGGTGAAAGTGTGGCTAGTTTCTCTCACTTAACTCCTTTAATTGTAACTAGTCAAAGGCAATCCACAATGGAAAAAGTGATCCCTAAGATGGACGAACTAAGTTGAGAGAAATGTCTCCGTGAATTCTTCATTAAGAACAACATCCCTTTCTCTAATATTCAATCAAAAGCTTTCATCAAGTTGTGGAATTGTAAAGCCCATTATGATCCCAGTATTCCTATTTCAAGTAATTCTATCCTTCGTGGAAAACTAATCCTTGAAGCAAGAAAAGACTTTGAGAAAATAACCTAAAAGTGTAAAATATTCTTGGAAGGAAACTAATTGCACAATCATGTCTAATTCATTGACTGACTTGAAGTAGTTCTTTTCTTAACATGATCGTTTTTCTCACGAGTGGACCTCTCTTTTTTTAAGTCAAATGACTGTTCTCTTGCTAGATTGACTGGTCATTTTATATTTGATTTTCTCACAGGGTGATTCAACATGTTGGTCCAAATTTAGTGATTCAGATAATTTCAGATAATGCATCCAATGATGGAAGTGCATTTGATATACTTATTGGAAAGTAAGCTCATGGTATCAATCTAATGTTGAAAGACATCTATAAAGATATTATTTGGGTTTAAGGAATTTTTGATGCGGCGTAAAAAAACATATTACTTGTATAATCAACAATTGTATTTCAGCTAATGAGAAAATTCACAAACAAGGATCTAAATTCTAGTTGTTAAAGTGAGAGAAGCTTGGACTCCTGTTTGTATCAGCTTGTTGGAGAATTTTAAGAAATTCTAGATCTGTTGAAACAAACTAGACACTATTCTAATCACAAATATTTCTCCCTAAAAAACCTTGACATCCACCCTACACTACAAGCACTAAAAATGAGGCACACATGTATTCCATTTGTTGGGCCAGTCCCAATTTTACCGAACTATATACACAAGCGCTGCTGAGAATCATCCTAGGCACTGGTTGACAACATTCCATTTTTGCGTTTTCTTGTTCCCAAAAACGAAGAAACAATCTAAAAAGCATTTGATAAAGTTGTTCCACTTCATATGTTTCTAGAAACATAAATCAAAATTTATGCTTATTTATAATTCTAGTAACAACTTTGACGACGTCGTTTCTAGAAACTAATTTGAGAGGAAAAAAAATGTTGTGTGCTCGATAAATTTCTCAACTATTTAAACCTAAAAAGAGCCAACCGAACCCTCTCTCCCTTTTGAGCATCCAATGATACTAGGGGTGTCAATTGGATAGTTCAGTTCGGTTTTGGTCGGGTTGAATTAGTTTTGGTCTAGGAATGAGGGAGACCAAAAGCAATCTGTTAAGAAGCTTCGATTTTCGATCGATTTTGATTTCGATCCGATTTGGTTTTGATTTATTTCAGTTTTTCAAAATCGGGTTAATACCGGTTTAGATTGATTTATTATTGGGCTTGAGCCATAATGAATCTTACATTCAAAACTTATAGTAACAAGATTTGACCAAAAAAACACTTTAAATGTATGATTAAATCATGGTTTATCATTGTAAGGGAAAGATAACTAATATTGAAACTACAAAATGAATCTTATTATCCAATCATTCATTTAACAACCCAACTAGTTTTCTATAGTGAACAAAGAAATCAATAGAAACATTATTACAATTTACAAATGAATTTTTCTATTCATAACCTAATATTCAATGATTTGTGACAATTTCTCTTGCAAGAAAAAATTTTCTCACTAATTATAAAAAATGGATGGTCAATTCACCAATCTATAATCTCATAATCATTTATTTTTTTATCGGTTTAATTCGATTTGGTCAATTTCATATAAATTTCTTGTAATATACCTCAATCCAAAACCAATCCAATAAGGATCAATTTGATTTGATTCAGGTTTTATCGTTCAATTTCGATTGATTTTTCAGTTCGGACTAGGTTTTGACACCCCCAGATAATATCATTGGGGTTTTTAGTGGTATTATGTCCCAAAAAATCATTTCAAGAATCAAGTTTATCAAACATAAAAAAAATCATTTCTGTTGTCTTTAGACAGAAACATCTTCTACCAAAAAGATTGAAACATCAAAAACATTATCATGCCCTGATTATCTCACTTTAGAATTGCATAGTTACTCTCCTATCAGGTTCCTAAGTGGATTACTTTTCTGAATTGTTGCATTTTGAAATTGAGGGGAAAAATTTCAGAAAATTCTGGCATCATGCCCAGAATGGTCACTTTCCTACAGAAAATATGGAGAATATTTTCAAAATGCCTTCCCGCACAAGCCTTCCTTATCCAATAACAAATCCCCATCTGCCCTATTTCTTTCTCCAGAGAATTATCCTCTCAAAATATTGACCAACTAATAGAAGAATTGATATATAACGTTTCCAAAGAATACAGATCCTATATGAGATCTGTGAGACTTTTGTTTTGTTTTCTATATATTTCATCTCCTCCCTATACTTCTTTTCATTTTGCTTGGTAATGGATTTATTATTCACCCAAAAAAATCATGAACAGCACACAAAGGAATCCCCGCATGGGGTAAGTACACGTCAATTGCCCATAGATTTCTTGTAACAGTCATATTACATGTCATTAATCAAGTGTTTTCTAGGCAGGACCAAAGGCTGATGCCCCCCCATATATGTCTGAAAAGCAAACCACCCCTTTTTTGCTAATATCATCTCAAGGGAATGCTGTAAGTCTATCTCATCTCTCTTGGATTTCTCTTATTAATTTTCTACCAAAATCTATTAAATTCTCCCACTTGGGGTTCCAAGTTTTCTAATCTTCATTAATGTAGGCATATCGGAGAGGAAATTCTCAGACCATCAGATGCGAAAACATCTAAGCCAGTTCATGGGTAGTAGTTCAAGCGTTGGAACCAAGAGGGTAAGTAATGTATCTATTCACCCCAATTTATTGAACCACAAGCTATGAGAGTTTCTCCATCAAACTCTGCCAATTATTAATTATTGAATCACAATCTAAGAGAGTTTGATTGAATCACAAGCTAAGAGAGTTTCTCATTCAAAATCTGCTGATAATGACAGCCAAGAGAGTTTCTCCTTTAAACTCTTACCAATTTCCAAACAAGAAAACCTAAACTTGAAAGAACAAGTAAACTTTGCCAGTCCTTCAAAGGTCCTATAGGCTATGACTGATAAATCAAAAACTATAATAAATAAATAAATAAACAAACAATGGCTGTTCGTCTCATGGCCTGTCCAAAGAGATAATTGCAGCAATGCCGCTACCCAAGGTGATGGAATATGAGACTGCCATTGATGGAGGAGTTTCCAAGCTTCCAGAAGAAACTAGGAAAGACCATCAACATCTCTGAGCTTTTTGTTTGACGTTTTACCTTGGAATATACAAACACTTCAATTGGTTTGCTCCAATATGGTAAAGGAAAATTTTCCCCCGTCAAATCAAATACAAGGAAAATCCAAAACGAACAGAAAAACGAATTCTAGGGTTCAAAAGACACAAAACTACAAAACCATTCGAGTAAAAATCGCGGTTTTCTGGGTTGGAAAGGATCAGAATTCTGGCT
Organism: Macadamia integrifolia; assembly: GCF_013358625.1. Taxonomy (NCBI): domain Eukaryota; kingdom Viridiplantae; phylum Streptophyta; class Magnoliopsida; order Proteales; family Proteaceae; genus Macadamia; species Macadamia integrifolia. The sequence goes on along the minus strand of NC_056557.1, from coordinate 25,110,332 downwards.
TTAAAATCTCCAAATAATTGAAGACGAATAAACAGCACAGTTTGAATCAGCGTCGATCATATGGGGAAAGTGTCCTCACCTCCATTCCATTCATTTACAGAATACTTGACTAATATAAAAAGAGGAAAAATACTTAGAAGAAAAAAAAATCCAAAAAATTAATCACTCAGGGATGGATCAGATTTCTGGCTTGGATTCTCAATAGAGAAAAGATAGCTTAGTATCATCAAAGTCGAGCAGCTGGGGAAAGAATCATCACTTCCATCCATTTGATAAAATCTAATTTTCAATCCTAAATTAAAACTCTAATTCTCATAAACACAGAAATTGAGAGAAATAAAACGGAAGCGATCAAGAGAGAGTAGAATTTCTCCGGATCCGCTTCATGAGGCCTTGCAAGAACACTGCCTTTAAGGATTGCAGAAACGGAGATCTGCAAATCTAGCGTCGTCTCATACACAGCACCCACATGAACCAGAGTGCTGGCAATCAGTAATCGACGCCATTCGAAACCCTAAATCTTAATCTGTCAAACCATTTAGATAGAAAACCACAAAAGAAGGAATCCCAAATCCCTAGAAGGAAGAAACGAACTCGACTAGAGAGACTAGCAGGAAAACGATGAAAATTTGAAGGGGAGGAAACATTTTATTTATAGAGTTAGGGTTTTGGGTTTAGAAGCCCTAACCTTAGTCGAAAGATTTGTTGGCGTCCACGTGTACGGGTGAGATTCTAATATTTACAAGAAACTTACGAGACAGATGCAGCGGCCGAGCGGAACGGCCAAACCTTATGCTTCTCTGGCAAATACTGTTTTAGACTTTTAGTAATTGGCATCAAGAATCTGGATCGGGATTACACCTGGCCGATATTGATTCGGATTGACTTTTCCCTTAATCTGCACCGATACGCCAATATGGGATAGGCCCAAATCAATATCGCCATCCTCTGATTCCGATACAATTCATCTGATTCGGGCAAACCAGTACCAACTCCTTGCACCGTTGTCATGGTTCTAAAAATTGAAATGAAACTATCAGTATCGGTTGGATTGAAATGGTATCAATTTTGATTCATCCATAACCCACATGTATAGTTCAAGGGTAAAATTATAATAAAAATTGATTTTTAAAAAAAGACAGGATAGATTTGTCCAATATACTCTGACCCAAGCCAATCCAGAACAGTATTAAAATGGTAGTTTTAGAACCTTAATAGTTATGGCAAAAGGTTTTTCCTAAAAAATAAAGGAAAGGAAATGGAACGATGTTGGGTGTCCAGCCATTGACTTTGTCTCGTGGGTGTGTGCTGTGAGGTGTTCTAGGATGTTGGATCTGAGCTATTGCTTCTGTTGCGCAGTAGAGGAGTTGAGGAGTTGTATCTCTCTCTCTTTCTACAATATTATTAGAGAAATTTTTTTTTCTAGAATAATATCTGGGACCTGGGGAAGCCCCTAAAATTGTATTAAATAAGATAAACAAAATAATGAATAAACAAAGGGGGGACATAGCCCACCTTCCTTCAACCCATGAGATACAAATCATTCTGACACTTGCAAAACTCAAAAGGAAAACATGCAAGAGAGGACAAATTACATTCTAAAAATTGATAATCCTGTTTTATCTTCCCAAATGATATAATTAATATTAGATGAGAGAGCATTATCACCATAGAAAATAGAATTTATAATAGATTCATATGTAAAGTTGGCTAACCAATCCGCTACGTGATTGCTTTCTGGAAATGAAAATGAGATATGAGCTCTCAAGGAATCGCAGAGGTTGATTATTTTCTGAAACCAATACCAACAGCTCCACAAGGTACATGATCTTTGAGAGATCAATTTCACAATTAGAGAGAAGTCAAAATTAATATAAAAGTCAAAGAAGCCCAAATCCTTACACAATACCAAGCCATCTCTAAAGGCTCTCATGTCCGCCACGCGATTTGTACATACCCCATAAAAATTGGAGAAGGCTGCCATAACATTTATGTTGTTTCTAATAATGCCTTCCCCACCACTAATACCCTAATTCCTTTTTGCTTGCACCATCCACATTTAGTTTAACAAAATAAAATGGAGGGCATCAATAAATAGGAATTGGAGCTTTAACCCTACTAACGGGTGGGTTTAACTTAAAGACCTGTAATATAAAATTATTTCTCAAAGAAAGGATTTAGAAAAACTAGTTGGGTAAATGATTTCATGAATCCAATATTTGATTCTCTTAATTATGATAGTTGTAGCACGAGATCCTTCACTGTGTTTTCTGTTATTTCTTTCCCGCCATAGCTCCAAAACAATGTGGTAATAGACCAGTTATGTATTCACAAATACTTTTAACACTGGCAAGGGATTGCCAATAAAGAATTTTAGTATTGAGATCCTGAGTTGGAATAACATCAATGTCCATTGTTTTTCCAAAGAAATCCAAACCTTATAAGCAATTGTACCCCCTAATAAAGTGTGGGTTACTGTGTCCGTCCAAGGATATATCTTTGTAACAAAAGCATTTGGAAGCCAATGAAATACCAATACTCATCAAAGTGACATTTGTTGGAATTTTTCCATTAAAGATTTGCCAAACAAAAAAACCCACTTTTCGAAGGATTGATTTATTCCATAACTATTTAGAGTAAAGAACCAGAGGTTAGTGAGATCGGATTTCATTCTTTGCTGACTTGATTGAGAAAAAAGCCATTGCTCGTCAGAGTCCATACCAATCTATCAACTTTGTTTGATAAGATAATGTTGGAATTGAGAAAACTATCATGAACCTCTGAAAAATCAATAATATTTAGTACATCTTGATCCCAAACGCCATCATCGTTAAGCATATCTTTTACCTGAGTTTCAAAATTCACATTTACGATCCCATCAACATAGTTGATTAGGGAGCCACCACCAGACCAATTATTGAGCCAAAAATTCACCTCGCCATAACCAATTAGCCATTTTGAGAAAGTTATTGATAGCCATCTTATGACAATAATGGATATCAATGTATTAGTTCACTCTTGTGAAGGAAAAACTCCTTAGTTTCTGGGTCTCCAATGGGTTACACTTCGATAACAAAACATGTGAAATCCAATCTATATGATAGCTCTACCCTACTCCAAAGAATGATAAAATTTTAATGATCACAACTAGTTCAGACAAAATTCACAATTCTAGTGCTTGGGCAGTTTGTTTGTGTTTACAAGGTAAATGTATCTTATGTCACATTGATTGTTTGATGACAGGAGACGGATGGTGAAGGAGCAGTTATAGGACTTCTCAAAGGATACCACATGGTACGGAGATTGAACGTGAAGTTGGATGCAATTTGAAGTGATCGGGAAGAAATAGGATCGGTTTTGCAATGGAACTTAAGAACCCTTTCTTTAATTAATTATAGTATATTAATATCTCTACGTAGAGAGATGGACAGGTACTCTTTTAACCCCAATTTTGTAATTAAAAATAATAATAGTATGTGTTAATTTTGTCTCGAATTCTTGATCTATTTTGAAGATTGACTTGATTCGACATATTTTGGTGGCGACCCGAATGAAAAATTTTTTGAGATCTGTGATGGAAGCAGAGGAATTGGGCCGATAGGTCCAAGCCCAGAGTCGATCACTGATATCGTATGGGGGTACGGGGGCTACGCCCTCGCGGTATGGTTCGATTGGATCGACCACGACCCGATGGGTCGACCCGCAATTTGGAGTATATATAATGTACTGTTGCTTGTTGAGAAAGTCATTGTATTCCAGGGTTTTCACACAGCTAGGGTTTCAGGGCAAGTTTTTCCTCGCCGCTGCTAAGGTGTAATTTCTCTTCTGCATAGTAAATCATCTTCTTCTTCGCCCAAAGATGTAGCATACCATCTTGGTGTGTGAACCTCGTTAAATCTGTGTCGTACGAATCTATTATCTCTTTATTATTCGTGTTTCTTGGTGTTTGATCTTACAGTATGTAGGGGTGCTTAAGAATGTAGCCTTATAGACTATGGAAGCAAAATAATATATCCTTGGGTCGGATATGACATGTATGAAATTTTAAATCTTTTATTTTCTCTCTCTCTATATATATATATACACGTATGAAATCTTAAATCTTTTATTTTCTCTCTCTCTATATATATATATACACGTATGAAATCTTAAATCTTTTATTTTCTTTCTTTCTTTCTATATATATATATATATATATAAATCAAAACAGTGATTAATTTGAGATGAAAAGGCTTCCTCCACCACAACCTGAGAATTGAGATGGGATGAAATTGGAATCTTCTCAATTCTGATTCATTGCTTTCACATGAATTGACAGAGTAGGTACGTCCATGATGGATCACCATCGAATCAAGATTTACAATCTCTGCAGCCATCTAATACCCACATCATCTACCACTGCCACTGCCACTTCAAACTCTACTCTCCAAAAATAGAGTAACTTTGAGCCCAACCTGATCCTTTTATAGTAGGACTGAGTTTTCCTTCAACTATAGTCAACTGTGGCCTTTGATCAATGTCTATAAGATAGAGGAGAATAGTGGTGGCATAATTGACCATTTATAAATGGGTGGGGAGGAGGGAGGGAGAGGGCAGACATGATCCTGGAATGGTGGCTAAAAGGTGTAATGGACCAAAAGCACCAAAGCTCCATCACTCTACAGCCCGTATACCCAAAAAAATTGAGCCTCTTTGTCGAGTGCAGATCAGTTATCACACAAGAACAATCCTGATCCACATACATAGAATTTAACTGGAATCTATAATTAACAGTGGTGGATTCCATGTATGTGGATCAAGATCGTATGAGAAGCTAATGCTCTCTCTCTCTCTCTCTCTCTCTCTCTCTCACTTATCACATCATATTCAAAATGGGTCTTGCCAACCTCCCCTAACAAAATCCACAATTTACCCAATCTTTCCTTCATTAATCCACAATCAATGCTGAAACTCATTTCAAGCGCACCTCAAAAATCCTTCCGTCAACAAAATCAACTTGATCCTAGAGTGGCTGCTAGTTTGTCACCACTTTCATGGGCTGGAACATTGTGAGCCTTATCTTGAAGTCCAACCTTATGACATTCTTGCGTTAAATTACAACTATATCAAATTATGGGCAAGAGTGGTCATGTAGCCTTTGCACCAGCGTAGGGACCAATAAGAGTGAACGTAGGGACATCAACATGAATGCAATTTTTTTGATTCACAAGGGTGGGGTGGTAATTTTGTATCTCTCTGTATATGGGTGCAAGGGCTATGTAACCAAAAATATTTTCACCCTCCCAATAGATCATGCTAGTACAACTAAAACAATTATACAATTTTTTTTGGTAACCTGAGGATAGAGCGGTTAGCCTCCAACCATCCAATGAAGAAAAATTTTGCCTAAAAATTTTATTTTCACATTGAATGTCCAAATTTCCACTTATGGAATTCAAATTGATCAGAAATTCTAAATTTTTAAAAAGTAGTAGTCCAATTTAGGCCGGCTCAAGGGACGAATTGGCTCGACTGTGTGAAGGATTTCAAACGCCTTAATCCACCAATAGGAGTTGATTGTACATAATCCACCAAAACACATTTTGAAAAAAATAAAAAATAAAAAAAGAGAAAAGAACACTTCCTAGTCGCATGGCCTCTATGCCAGCGTGAGAGGAGCCTGTGAAGGGGTGTACATGGGTATCAACAGGGCGAGACATCATTTCGCCACTCTCTTTGCATGGGCATAGAGGACACATGATCAACGAGCATTCTTTTCGACTCTCTGCCCCCCTCCCCTACTAAAATAGACCCTAGAAGTGGGATGGAATTTAGAAGGTTTGGGCCTTGACCCTATAGGATACCATCGCATGGATCCCTTCAACTATTGGTGGACAAAAGTGGGCCCTGTTTGAATGCATTTCTTTTGGCGGGGACAGTGTCTTGGGTTTTTAAAATTACAAAACCCTTTGCAACGGTCAGCAAAGCAAACCAAAGAAGGAAAGAATAAAAAATAAAAAACTTTTCTAATGACGCAGAAATGATAGAATCCACAAATTCCTTTCCTGCCATTTCAATTTTTTTTAGTTTCCCAGGAATCTCTACTTCCTTCCCTGATGATTTCCTTTCTTGTTTTTATTCTTTACCTCCTTTCCAAACCAATTCAAGGAATGTGCTTTGTCTTCTTCCCCACAGCATTCACATCCTTCCTTCCTCCATCTCAAGCCAAACAGAGTTTCTTGATTCCAATTGGTATTTTTTCTTGAAACCCAATAGCAAGTCTCTATAAATTGTTCATCCACGCCTTATCTCGATGAACCAAACTGCCTTTCCTAAATTCAGAACCTTTACCTGTCAGAGCTTTTCAGATTCACACTTTCTGATCCAATGGCTTCTGGGTCTGGCTTCAAACGATCTGATACCATTGCTGATAGCATGCCTGAGGCCTTGAGACAATCTCGGTATCATATGAAGAGATGCTTCGCTGCGTATGTCAAGATTTGATTTCTTTCAAACTCTTTCTCTCTTTCGTTGTAACCAAATTTTTATTCATGAGAAAACTCTAGTTTTCACATTTTGAAATTACAATAACAGGTATACATCAGAGGGGAGGAGGTTAATGAAGCTCCGCAATTTAATGGAAGAAATGGAGAAATCAATCCAGGACAAGCTTGAAAGAGCCAAGGTTTTGGAAGGCTTACTTGGCTACATCCTCTGTTCCACTCAGGTTTGCATTCCTTTTACCTTTTTACTTTAATTCTCCAGCTTTAAGAAAATCTTAATGAATACATGTATTCAATTTCTTGGATATTTCAGGAAGCAGCTGTTGTTCCTCCTCATGTCGCATTTGCTGTAAGACCCAGTCCCGGATATTGGGAGTTTGTTAAGGTGAACTCTGAAGATCTTTCAGTAGATGGAATCACTGCTGCAGAGTTCTTGAAATATAAAGAAATTATCTGCGACGAGAAATGGTATGCCATCTCCATGCCTCGAAAGTTAAGATTCAACTTGATTCAGAACTATTGGAAAGATACCTATGAATATCAATCAACAAAATTTGCTAAGTTTACATGAAAATCTTAGATAATTAATCAATGTGGAAGTAAATCATCCATGGAACTCATGAATTTCTTTCAAACCATCTGAATTTATCATCATATATCATATGCTCCCCACAATTCATAATTTTTCTCTCTAGTAGTTGTATGAATGAAGAATAAATAATTTTGATATGCAGGGCAACTGATGAATATGCATTGGAAGTGGATTTTGGAGCATTTGACTACTCTATTCCGCATGTAACCCTGTCATCTTCTATCGGTAATGGGCGCAACTATGTCTCTAAGTTCATAACTTCAAAGTTGGCAGGGGGCGCCGAGAGTGCAAAGCCTTTGGTGGACTTCTTACTCGCTCTTAATTATCAAGGAGAAGTATGGAAACAATAAAACCAGAAGACAAAATGATTTTTCTCATGGTACAATGTCTGAAATTCATGTTCTATTTCCTTCTGGTTTGAAACTTGCAGAATCTTATGATAAATGATAACCTCAACACTGTTGCTAAACTTGAACCGGCATTGGTCGTAGCTGATGTATATGTTTCAGGACTTCCCAAAGACACTCCATATCAGAAGTTTGAGCAGAGGTCTTTGCTTCACATCTTGTTTGATCATGAGAAACTGAAAAAAACATTAAGAAGAAATCCAAATGATAGGACTTTAAACTGCCTTTTTTATTTTTTTCAGGTTTGCTGAGTGGGGTTTTGAGAAAGGATGGGGTGATACTGCAGAAACTGTTAGAGAGACAATGAGATCACTCTCAGAGGTACTCCAAGCACCAGACCCACAAAACATGGAGAAATTCTTCAGTAGGCTTCCGACGATATTCAATATCGTAATCTTCTCTATCCATGGCTACTTTGGCCAAGCAGATGTCCTTGGCTTACCTGATACTGGCGGGCAGGTATAAATCAAATCCATCAGTTCATAGAAAATAGGTTGCATCATCAACAAAAGAAACTGACAGTTTATGCCATTTTAAATAGGTTGTCTACATTTTAGATCAAGTAAAGGCACTGGAGGATGAATTGCTCCTCAGAATTAAAAAGCAAGGGCTGAGTGTCAAGCCTCAAATTCTTGTGGTACGCTGAAATTATTTTGAAATGACTTCTTAATCACAACCAGTTCAGGTTGATTACAGCATTGCTTATTTTGCACAGGTTACACGACTTATACCAGATGCTCGAGGAACCAAGTGCAATCAAGAGCTGGAGCCAATCTTAAATACTAAACATTCTTTCATTCTCCGAGTTCCATTTACGACAGAAAGTGGTATCCTTCCCCAATGGGTTTCCCGTTTCGACATCTACCCCTACCTTGAGAAGTTTACTCAGGCATGTACCCTGTTAAATTGGTGAATCCATTCTTTTTCTTCAGCATCTCTTTCTTAAATAAATATAGATCATATCAGTCACAATTACCTTCTATAAATTCCCAGGATGCCACTGTCAAGATCTTTGATCACTTGGATGGGAAACCTGACCTCATCATTGGTAACTACACTGATGGAAACCTGGCAGCATCTCTCATGGCAAGCAAACTTGGGATAACTCAGGTATGATCATATTATTTACAAGTCCAATCAACTTGTAGATCTCAAATTTTAACTGTTACTGATTTGGTGAACTTTAAACCTAGGGAACCATTGCTCATGCTCTAGAGAAGACAAAGTATGAAGATTCGGATATCAAATGGAAAGAACTAGATGCAAAGTATCACTTCTCATGCCAATTCACAGCTGACATGATAGCAATGAATTCTGCTGATTTCATCATCACAAGCACATACCAAGAAATAGCAGGAAGGTTAGTCACTATGCCACATTTCAGACTCAAGTCTAAATATGTTTGCCAGAGATCCTACAAAGTAAATGTTCATAGAATTCCAAAGAACTCAATTGAATCAATCAAACTCAAAGATTTTCTGAAATTTTATTTGAGTAAATATCTTTTCTTGGAAAATCATTAAGCCTTTCATTGACTCCACCAATTTGGTGTTCTTACGAAAATCATGCACAATTGGTGGAGTTTAGAGAAAATTTGCTGAAAAATTAACTTTTAAGTGTCATTTTATCTGCAGCAAGGACAGGACAGGACAGTATGAAAGCCATGCTGCATTTACGCTACCAGGGCTGTGCCGAGTAGTCTCAGGCATCAATGTCTTTGATCCAAAGTTCAACATTGCTCCCCCTGGTGCTGATCAATCTGTCTACTTCCCATACACACAGAAACAGAAACGGTTGACCACATTTCATCCTGCCATTGAAGAACTCCTATACAATAAACAGGATAACAATGAGCACTTGTTAGTGTCATACTTCAACTCATTTAACTCCAAACATGTATCTTGATTGAGAGGCATACTCTGTGATAAACAACACACATATATCTTACTTGAATCCATCCTGTGACATCAAAAAGTTTGTGTCTTGAGGACAAAACACATGCCAGGATCAACTTAAGTAATGCAACATTCATCTGCCTTCACTTGCATGATGTTTGTACATTTTGAAGAGAAATACTACTTTGCACTATTTCTCTAAATTTCTAATGTCTGATCTGAACTCTGGTTTGAACAGAGGATTTCTAGAAGACAGGAAGAAACCAATTATCTTTTCAATGGCGAGACTCGATACAGTGAAGAACATTACAGGATTAACGGAATGGTATGGGAAGAATAAGAGGCTAAGGAATCTAGTCAATCTTGTCGTCGTCGCTGGCTTCTTTGATCCATCCAAATCAAAAGACAGAGAAGAAATAGCTGAGATTAAAAAGATGCATAGCCTGATTGATAAGTATCAACTTAAGGGTCAAATCAGATGGATAGCAGCTCAGAATGATAGAGTACGGAACGGAGAGTTGTACCGTTGTATTGCAGACTCAAAGGGAGCTTTTGTTCAGCCTGCTCTGTATGAAGCTTTTGGCCTTACAGTCATTGAGGCAATGAACTGTGGGTTACCCACCTTTGCAACCAATCAAGGAGGTCCAGCTGAAATCATTGTGGATGGGGTCTCAGGATTCCATGTTGATCCCAACCATGGAGATGAGTCGAGCAATAAGATTGCTGATTTCTTTGAGAAGTGCAAGGAGGATCCTGAACACTGGAAAAAAATATCCTCAGGAGGTCTCCAGAGAATATATGAATGGTAACTAAAATCACATGTTCCTCGAGAAACTTCACTTATCTTTAGTTTAAAATTATGTTTTCCTTCTCTGATATTTTCATCTTTTTAATGTTTGTGGTTTGAAGCTATACTTGGAATATCTATGCCACCAGAGTGTTGAACATGGGATCCATCTATGGCTTCTGGAGGCAGTTGAACAAGGAACAAAAACAAGCTAAACAAAGATACATTCAAATGTTCTATAATCTTCAATTCAAAAACTTGGTGAGTTGTCTATCTGTGTTTTGGGTACTATAAAAAATCATTGGAAAAATGCAAAAAGATCAGTTTCAGTAATACTTGCATGTTCACATGTGACATCCATACAGGCAAAGAATGTATCCATTGCAAGTGATGGAACCCAACAACCAGCATCAAAGCCAGAAGCTAAACCTCAGCCAACAAAGAAGCAGCCAACACAAAGGTACTAATGTGATAACTAATCCATTTTGCAGGTCTTTATAACATCGAGGCCCTCGCCCACCTGCTTTAGTGCTTTACAGACATGACTAGTATCTCCACATTAAAATTTTTTACCCATGAAGCTTCATCTATAAATTTGTATACTAACCATTGCACATCTTCTCGTTTGGTTTTGAAATCAGGCGTACACAATCCCGATTCCAAAGGTAAGATCACATCCCCATTTACTTTGTACATAATCCTTTCCTCTTCTCCTGGGTAATCACTTATTGAGGCAATGCAACTGACTTCTAGGATTTTCGGTTAATTTCCGGAATCGCAATGGTCTTAGGATCCTACCATGCTTCGACTCAAAAGAGCCTTCTTCTGAGTGATAAAGTTTTAGAGGTGAAGCAGCTCAGGTTCCAACCCCAAGTGACAATCGTGTTCATTCCACCTGGTGTAAGGGGTGCTTCTTAGTTCTTACATCATAAAAATATATATTTGTTGAAATCTGTTTGGTGTGTTTATGTGATAAAAAGAGTGAGAGTTGATCTGATGATGATCAAATAAATTCCTCAATTGTGTTGAAAATGTTTGGTTTCCTAAATTGTGACTCTTTCTCCAGAAGAAGCAAATTCATGTATATACTTGTACCCTATTGGATTCAATAAAATGTTAACTTCAAAGTTTATTTACACCTATGAAGAATGTATACGTCCAATGTGGATCATCATCCGGAAACACACGTTCAAGCGAGTTACATGGAAGTGGTTTGTTTTGGATTCAGGGACTGCTGATAGTACGATGACAAGGTGGTTGTGGTGGCAATAATTGTATTTTCTATGACAGAGAACATGGCTCTTTTTACAAGCCTCAGGTACTTTAAGTACTGACTGCAAGCCTTATGTCTGGCAGACCATCTGTTAACCCATTAAAATTTGAATCCACAATTAAGTGCAGATAAGTATCATGTGTCCTAAAACATAGACCCAATGGTCAATCTATGTGGTGATACAAAGCAGTCCAAAACTGAGAAATCATAACCAGTTTTAGACCTAACCCTGTAAAATGCAAGGTTTAGAGCAACCAGTTCAGGTTTTGTCCAAGTGGGAGCCTAGCTTGATATCTCAACACACACACACACACACACACACACAGAGAGAGAGAGAGAGAGAGAGTCATGAAAATATCTGGCCACATAAATCTATAGGCCAAGTGACTCAACCAAGCTAATCTGTTCCCAATGTTTTTCTATGGTCACAATTCTGTTGCAGTAGTAATCAAATGCAGGTACAGTTCATTTGTCAAATTCAGCCTAATCCCAGCTTGTAGTGTCCCTAACCCTAAAATATTTCTCAACAAAATAAAATTTGAAAAATTGACTCTGTGCCAGGTGTTATAGGCTGAAAATTTCTACATGGAAGAGGGAATAACATCAGGAACATATGAATATCTTTGACCTAAAAATTCAGCTGCCACAGGTTGGAAGCTCAGATACATATTTTAAAGAAGAAGAAAAAAAATGTCAACTTAGAGTAATGAGCCTATGAAAAAAATTAGTCATTTTGGAAGCTCAGATACATATTTTATATTTATTCTAGATCCTCTTTATTTTCTATTTTCTAACTTAACAGTAGTCCCATAATAAGGATATATCTGTAGCACTGAAATTCCCAAAAAATAATGATGCTTTTCAGATATAGAACATGGTGGCCCTTATTTTGTCACAAAAATGTGGGAGTTCCATAACAGGGATATCTGTAGTACTGAGTTCCTCAGTAGTCTCTATCTGATGATTTGTAGCCAAGTAAAAATTTGTACTTGAAAAGCAGGCAAATGGGGATAATATGCAGATGCCAATGTCAACAAACTTGCAACATCAGCACAACTATTTCTTGTTTGGCACAAAAGTAATTTACACAGAGAAAAGAAGGGGGGGGGGTGGGGGGGAGAGAGAGAGAGAGAGAGTACCATACAGTATGGATGAACCTCAAATATCTGGACAGGAACAGAATGGATGGATTAGTTCAATTTCCACCACTCAATGATACAAAGAATAGAAAAAATAAAATAAAATAAAATTTTGCAAGAGGAAAAGGCATATATGTGCATAGGCTGTTTGTAGGAATTTGGAGTTTCCATCTGCTGGGAATTTATTATCATTCCCATAAGACATGATAATGAGCTGGCCAGCTTGTTCCCTTCACCACCACAACCACCATCATAAATTTTTTTACGAAGTAATAAGCCAGATTATAAAAGCTTTCAAAAAACAAGAAAGACTTACCTGAATGCTTACATGGCTTCCAAATAAAAGTCAAAACTGTTTAGGATGGGATATCACTGAATTCACCATAGTTCCTGCATGTCATTAGTTCATAGGGTACATGTAAAATCGCAGAAATTGATTAGAAATGAGAACTTCCAAAGGGTAATGTTCGAGCAATTTAAACCACTAAAGTGGATCCTTATTTCAAGTTTCCTAGGTTGGATACATAAGTTTACCTCTGCTGTTCAACTCTGTCTAGGTCCATATCTTCCACCATATTAGTAAGAGAATCAGCCATTTTACCAGGTAATTAAAATGGTTCCACTCTTGTCAACCCGATTGGGATCTTTATGGTTGAGGGGAAAAAATCAAGTATGATGACATTTTAAACAACCACAAAAGTTATGGGAGACAAAGAAAGGATAGGCTCTGTGTCATCCCATCCCTGTGAACCAAGGAAAAAACTCACAAAGTAGATATTCAAATGTGTAAGGGCAAGGGGATACTAGAGTTGTGTTCTGAGTGGATGAATTATATGTGATTACCTTCTTGACTACAATCAGTTCATACTTTAAGACATGATTAAATTGGCATTCGCCGACACCATCCCTGTAGGGCATCATCAACCTGGATTCAGGTAAGGGATAAGTATAAATAGTGGGTCTCCTGTTATGCACAACATAATACCTGACAACACTCTAATATCTTAAATTACAACAGCCAAATATTTACACCTCTAGTGAGTTTTTATTATTTAATCTAAGCCAGTTTCTGCAAGAATTCCAAAGATTAAGACTGTTTCCATCTCCAATCCACCTCTCCTAGGACCCTTCAAAAGTAGGACATGAACCACATCATACCAGAGCAAAAGTGTAGCATGGGTAGGCAGTTTGAAGAGAAAGAAAATGTAAGGGAGACGGATCAAAATGAAATAGGGTTGATTGAAATGCATAATGGATAAGAACCTAACCCAAACCTGTACTCTTTATTAACTACATTGCAAAGCACAAGCCTTGGCCATGAAGGGAATTTGGTTTCAGGAGAGGGTTTGGCTGGTTGGCTAGTTCTTTACTGAAGTAATATATTGTGACAGGTCAAATACTAAATGTAAGAATTAAGTATTTATCTAAAACACATTCTTCTCCAAGCAGTATACTGATCAATAACTGAGGATTGTTCTGGTAAAGAGATCTTGGTCCTAATCCAGATTGGGTGCAGTGGTACTGTATTGATCAATTCATGCTAAGCTGGTTACAGCCACTCTCTCTGAACCTCTTATTGCTCAAATCATTGGAATTCAATAATTTCGTGAAGCATAGATTGGTCTGGACAGGATTAATCAATCTCAGTTAAAGCCACATATCCTGTAGTTGAAGAAGCAGTTGGTGGAAATATCTAAGGAGGATCTCAGCATGCTTGACCATCTTAGAAAGGTGAAGTCTATTGCAGATTCACTCGCAGCTGCTTGTAAACCTATACCCAATTATGATGTGGTCATGATTACATTAACTGGATTGACAATCAGTGTTTTTTGAGTGATGCCTTTGGTTTTGTGATCAAAGGACTTTACCCACATCACTCTTGCTCGAGTAGATCAAACAGACAAAATCGGTTAGGGTTTGTACCAATCACAAGTTTCTTGGATTTCTTCAGAAGTGGAAATGTTCTAAATTTTTTGGCAATAGGACTTTTAATTAGCAAGATTGTAGTTGTTTATCAGGAAAGGAAAAAATAAGTTACCTTTTGATTTATTATCTATACAAACTTCTCCTTCATGTTGATTTATGGTGACTAGCCCTTGTATTATTACTTATAATGGTTATCTATACTACTCAGTCCTTGTATTTTTCTGATATGCATGAGACTCAGAAGGATCATGTTTTTTTTTTTTTTTTTGCTAGATACGGGTATACTGGACTTCAGTTTGACTAGTCCCAGGGGTTCATGCTGACTTCACAATCATATGAATCCGGTCATACTGAGATTGAATGAGAACCATTCCATTGGAAGCAATGAAAAACACTAAACACCCCGTGTGAGTTGCCCCAGGACAGTAAAAGAAATCAAACTCATAACCACACACTCCCCGAGATGAAGGCCCCTTGCCAACTCGGCTACCCCTGTGGTTCCTTGCTATTGATCAACTTATATTCTCTTATTTCATATGTAAAACCAAGGAACATGAATGAGAAATGTGAAAGGCAAATGGCTCCATTGAGCGTTATGAAGCACAACTTGTTGCTGTGGGTTGTTCACAAAAATTTGGTTATAGATTTTGTTGATCCCTTTGCTAAGCCAATCTCTATCTGGGTCTTCTTTGCTTAGGTTTTCGTGATTGGCTGGTTCATCAACTTGACATGAAAAATACTTTCTTCGATCATTTGAAAGGGAAAAAAAAAAAGGCTTATATGTGACAGCCTCCTGATTTTCATGACTCTATGGATCCCCATTATGTGTGTAACTCGATGTGTGCAAAAATTTAAGGGTGTAAAAAAAACCCAATCAACCTGAACCCAACCGAGCTCTCATTGAGCTCGGACAGGGCTTGGACTGAATTGTTCAACTTACAGAGCGGTTTGGGCTGCGCTCAGACTGATGCAACCAGATCATATATTCACTATGTCTATCTCAATTTATGTATAGAAAAATAAGTATCACTGTTGACATGCCAAATTAATTATAATTTATAGCACCACATCATCACACCTATATTTTTATTAATCCACAAACATTTTCAATTCACCACTACACATCATTCCCTGATTATGATTTATGATCAGGTCAATGAAGACCAGCCCGAACAATTGACCAGTCTGAGTTAGACCTAGATTAAGATATTCTAGCACAACCTAAGGGTGTCAACCTGTACCAAAAACGGAGAATCGAAACCAATACCATACCAAATCAATTCGATATGGTAATGAAGTTCCTATAGTACTGAGATACTATTCGATATGGTATCGATATTGGGATATGAGCTGTAAGCTTGGACGTCCTGAGTTCGACTCTCACTAGGCACACCTTGAGCCACTCACACGGGGGTGTTTATTGCTCTTCACTGCTTTCAGTGAAAGTTGAATGGTTCTCATTCAACCCCGGTATGACCCAGTCCATGCGGTTGTGAGGTCAGTATGGGCCCGCGGGATTAGTCAGGCCAAAGGCCTAGATACCTGTCGTTAGCGGAAAAAAAAAAACAGTACCAAATACCAAAATAAACAAATTTGGTATGATGTTGGTATGAAGTTCTTGTATCGAATCACTATTCGATATGGTATCAAATATATGTACCTTGTACCATACCGATTGACACCCTTAACGCACAACCTAGGGCTGGGCTGGGCTAGGCTAGGCCTCAACTGAGTTAAGAGACCTTGGGGTTGGGCTGGGGTTTAAAAAAATTCAACCCAACCCCCAGCCCTATTTACACCACCCCTAGAAAAATTTCATCTATATCTGTTTGGCACTCTACTTTGCCATTATACTCTTATTACTCTATGTTGATATTTTTGTTACTGAAAAATCTAGAGTCTTTTTTCAGCGTCTCATTTATTCTCTTGGAAATTTGTTCAATGTGAAACAATTTGGTCCAGCTCATTATTTTTTAGGTATGAAAGTACTTCACTGTCTTCATAAAGAGTCTAAGAAGAAACAAGACTAAGTATATTTTATAAATATTGGTTAATCTTGAGAAGCCACAACGTGGACGCAATTGATATAAAGAATGGTGTTCTATAAAAATAATAATAATAATAAATAATAAATATAATATAATATATATATATATATAGATAGATATATATATATAAAGAATGGTGCATTTAGAACATTAAGAATCATATTATATGAGATCATGCCAATTTCGGTCTCATATTTAATCTTCAAATCTCTTGCAAAAATATATTATCTTCTTGTACCCTAAGATGAAAAATAAGGAAATAGATAACATTATTCAATTTCTTGTGAAAGATTGTCGTACACCTAAACATAAGGATGTGAATTTGTAACCGAAACCGTTTATCAAAATTGAACCGATCCGTTTACACCGAAACCTCAAAACCGTTTAGTAAATGGTGCGGTTATGGTTTCAAGTTTCAGGCCGATTAGCTAAACGAGTCGAGTTGGTTTTAACCGCGAAACCCATTGGTTTCAAACCTAATTGAAACTATTTAAATCGAACCATTTAAACCAATCCGATTAATATGTATAACAATTAAATACAAAACCGGTATATCACTTCCAAAAAGATAACCCTGAGTAAAAGCGATTGGAATGAAATGGATTTGAGACACAAAGCTAAACCGCCGAACTCGAAGGGTAGAAGCCGAAGCCGCAACTCACAAGTTCTTCAATTCTTGGATTTGAGACATCTTGTGTTCCCTACTTCCCTTTTCATGGTTTAAACCTCTAGTTTTCTCAATCAAGTTCATACGATTAATCTATTAGTTACAAAATAACCAAACAGTCTTCCTATCATGGGGGTGGGGGTGGGGGTGGGGGTGAGGGGAGGGAGAACTATTCCCATCGGAAAGGACATGGGACACCCTCCATTATTCAAATAAATAAATTAATTAATTAATTAAAATAAAAAATTGTAAGTTACTATTTTGCCTTTTTAGTATGACATGCTTTTGTTTTCAATGAAGATAAAATTATTCTTTTTATTTTATTTATGAGCAAGAAGTTGACGGTTTTAAAAAATGACATAATGATCTTATTTTCAAATTATTTTTTAAATCAAGAGGCAATTAAAATAATGTATCAAGGTCTAAATATCACAATATAGGTGTCATTTAAACAGACACATTTGAAAAAAAGAAGTTAAAAATTTAAACCCACCCCCAAAAGAAAAGAAAAATGTGAAGATAAAGGAGCTCAATACTCCAATGGGAAGGGCATTGGACAAGAATGTGAAAAAAATAAATAAATAGATAAAAAAAAATTAATATTAAGCACATGTTGATGGCCTAAACCTCCCTAAATATGGTGATCCTTCGTCAATATTCTATCATTGGCTTGTAGCCTACAAGATACAAAATATTCAATAGGAAGAAAGAAAGAGCTACCTGATAGCGTGTACCTACGTCAAGATATAATGAGTGTGAAAAGACCATATTGCCTCGCATTGAAGATGTTTGTGCACACTCCCATTGGCCATAGGCACTAGTGTGTGTGTATGCTATCGAATAGCATTCTCTCTTCCTATCCAATAATAGAATAAAAAGTGAATTATGCACCCCTTATTCATATGCTAACAAATTAAGATCCTTTGTCATTCCAACTCAAACTCATTTTTTATATGCCTTTCCGTATCTTTTCATATTCCTTCATACCGTCCATATGTGGTAAGTTAGCAGGTAGCACCAATGAAAGTGCAAGACAAAGCATCAAATAAAAGGGGCAGAGGGTAAACCAACGGTGTACCCAACTTTTTCCTACCTAGAAGACTAGAACTATTTAAGACACAAAAAACTTAATCATTGATTTCTAAGAAATTACTTTACATTTCTAACAAAATAAATGCTGTCAAATAAGCCAAAACATTATCTTCACATAGGCATTTCAGTTTGAAATATATCCACTTTCCTTCCGTCTTTTCCATTCTATTTTTTATCATTTCAATCCATTTTAGAAAAAGATTAATCCGTTGCTTAAATGTAATGCTGGGCTGGCCCGTTCCGTATTGATTAATTCTTGGTTTGTTATAAGCCCTCGCTGCTAAAGTTAAAATTTACATTGCTAGGCCTAGGCTTACCCTTTTTATCAAGTTTTCTCACAATCCTTGATATATTTAGGAAAAGTACCAACTAGTAAAAGCGAGAGAATGCATAGACTGCTACCGCTAACACACATACACACCATCAGCCGCAGCCAATGCCAATGAAAAAACTCGCACAAGCGTCTAACAGAACAAGAGCCACAGCCAATGCAGCTAGAGAATGCATAGAATGTTAACCTCGCCATTGTTCGGATTCTGACAGAATAAATGAGACAAAAGAGATCCAACTGAATGGAAAGATACCTTTGTTCGGATTCGGACAAAATAAATGAAACAAAAATGATCCAACAGCTGGAAATACAGCGTGATCCTTACGCAACCACTGTCTCTTGGGCCTCTTGGCACAAGCACATGCTGTCTTACAGCACAAAGTAATATTTGATCAGCCCAAAAAGCAAACACAAGGATATCAGATAGGCATCATATAGAGCCCAAGGGTCTTTACCCACACAAGAAGTTTAAGCTTATTTGTAGTTAGAAAGACTCCCGAGTTGTTTTTCACAATCTTGGGAGATTTCTAAAAAATTAACCACAGGCATGAATGAAAGTTTAAAATGTTATAAGCTGCTGAAGCCAAAAATTGGCATGTGGCACCATCTAAATGCGGACAAGTCTCCAATATCATAAAATTTGATCATAAAAAACCAAACAATTTTTTTGTACTTTTGGAATTCATACGCATCCTCCAGATAAGATCACACACACTAACTACATCAAGCACTGGTGAAATTCGTGTTTCTTCAACAAAAAGTTGCCACAGGTATCATTCATCACCTAGCAATAAAACATAACCCTCTTCACATTGTCCTTGAGAGCAGGGAGTGGTCGGACGGCAGCATTAGCACCTGTGATACGCGTGCTACGGCCCCCACTTCCTGCACCTGCACGTGCTGCCGCTGCACCACTTGTCATTGATCCACTATCTGATGTCTCTGGTTCCATATAGAAACGTGCTCGGAATGCAGCCAGATGTGCATAATATGCCGGCGGAACTGCTCCATCAAATTCATACATGCAAACACAAGTCAGTCAGTCATCAAAAAACAAAACCAGTCATAACCCCTAGCACGCAAATCCAACTTTGACAAAGCACATAACATAGTAGAACCACAACATATTGTAAGCAAACATAAAGATGAGACATGTAAGCGGGAACTAACCGATGGACACCGAACGGGTACACCTCGCGTATCTGCACCACCAGTAATGAGATCATGTCAAACATACAATTAAAATATTAAGGCATACTTTAATGTTGTATTTATTTGGAGAATGAGAAGATAGAAGAGTTTAGGTTGTGTCATACGTGTAACACAGGTTGTTTGTGAGAGACTGCAGCCCATCAGCAGTGAACTTGTTCTCATCCCATAGGACGTGATAGTGAGCCGGCCGGCTTGTACCCTGTGTGTGGAGTTGGAATATCACAGTAAATCACTCTGAACGACAGATTGATACAAAAAATGGAAACCTCAAAAACTGAAAGGCAGTAGGTATAACTCTTGTTAATTTTACCTGGATACCAGCATGGCTGCACAAGTAGAAGTCAAACTCAGTTGGGTGGCAGATCTTGGAGTCAACGACAGTACCTGTCAAATTCACACATTAAAGGAGATTTTAGATCATGAAGAGACTAGTGTAAGAAATAATCAGAATATACTAAAATATGCAATGCAGTGGTCTCGTGCAACAACTTACCAGGTAAAATGTTACCACTCCTGTCAACAGCATTTCGTTCATGATGGTTGTTTGCAAACAACCTGGTATGGTGACGCTTTTGAACAACAACAAAAGTAACAGGAGGCTGATAATTCGGCTCCAAAGAGGCGCATGCCTGAAAGTGTGGATTTCATAATTGGAGGAGCATAGGGTATTTAGTGGAGCCCACTCAGAGAGACAATAAATATGAAAAGAGCTAAATTCATGCTGAACTCAAAAATCTACAACTAGGTAATGGACCTGTGTCCAACTGGCACAATGTTAGCAGTAATGGAAGGTGTAGGTTCTAAAGCTATCACTAATTTTGGAACATCTCCGGATAAACAAAAGCAGTTTACCTTACGGATTGCATCCAGTTCATACAGCAAGACCTGATAGAATTGGCCTTCACTAACTCCATCCCTGCACAAAGAAATCATTAGTCAGGCTTGCATAGGATACAAACAACGAAGAATATCGAGGAAAGCAATACCTATAAAATATAATCCGCTGAGGTTTCTGGCCAGTTGCTCTGCGGAAAGAAATTAGAAGTTCCCTGGAAATACAAGAATCAAACTACTTCAGAATGCCCTCCCCCAGAGGAATGATTGTCCAACTTCATAAGCCCATTATGTGTGGCCATTTTAAGACAGCAGTGCAAAATAATTACATCCACTTAGAAGGAAGTTACATACTTGATCATGCCACCCGACACCGTTCCTCTAACAGGGTCTTGCCAGACTTTAAACAGATCTTGAATCAATTCCTGGCGATGAGCTTGGGCACTAACTAGACCTGCATACTTTGTAATTTCCGGCCAATCTTGAGAAGCTACAACCTGGTGCAGAAAATGTAAACAAAATTATTAAATTATAATTACAACCAGAACAAATAAAAACTGGATAAAACTAAATGCCTACACATTCATCAGAAAATAAGAAAATAATTTTTGAAATTATAAAAGAAATAAAATATATTACAGCTGCAATGGATGGGCTCGAGTCCTCCCCAGGATGGGGATGTGTCACATCTGCACCAAAGATGATGGTCGGTCGGTCACTGACCAGAGGTATACGCCTCGACAGAGCATCAATAAGCACTGTATTTCTTCCCCCAACCTTGACATTTATCTTTAAAGAAACATTTGCCAGGTATTGCTTGCTCATCTTAAATACATGCTTAGTCAAACAACACTGGGAAACAAGTCCAAGGTCGGTCTCACAGATTCGCTTCAGATCACCTAAGAGAAAACAATAAAGAATGCAGAAAAATGAATCCTTCAAACACTGCAACCAAAAAAAAAAAAAAGAAAGAGGAGTTAACGGCAGGATCTCTATACCATACAGAGAACCATTATTATCAGGCAAGATAACAATCAATAAGTCAAGTTCCCTTCCTTGTGGCCGGAGTTTTGTCATGCAATCGTGGTACCTAGTCTTCAAGGCTCTCTCAACCTGATCAGGACGTGCGTTGTAGGGTGGAAGAACTGGTTCAGGATTAAACACCTGGAACAAAAGAATAGAAAACAGAGATTATTGGTCAAAAAAGGAACCAAATGAAGAAACTGTTGTTTGACACATACTCCACCAAATGCCAACAAATTTTTCAATTCATACCATCCCTGAAATGTGGCACATTTGAGCAAGCTCATTACAAAACCCACGGGCAACACTTTCTTGCACATTGCGCGAGAAGTTTATACATATCCAATTGTTCACGGTTCCTCCATTAACCATTTTCTGCCAAAAAAAGAGAATGGGAAATAAGGATTATAAGAAATGGTTCATGCAGCATTACTTGTATAAAAGACATTCATCAATACATGACAAATACTAAGGGATGAGGAAACTAATAAATAATAATAATAAATAACTAATCTATCTACCCAGACTCATTCCAGCAAAAAAATTGATAAACTTTACAAAGAAAAACAATTGAGAATATGAGATTGAGATCCTTGTTCAAAAAGGTTGCCATGCCAGCTTACAGCCTTCGGCCAACAATATTGCACATCAGCAGAATCAAAATAGGATTTCAAGGCCTCAGCTGACAAAAGAAGCTACAATGCTGTATAGTTCCTATTACCTGGGTACTCAAATATGGGTGAAGCAGCCGCATCCAAAATGTACTTTATTTATGACAATCCTTCAACACCAATATTTCACAAGGTAACAAACTCTAACAGAAGAGACAATTTATTCCATAAAAATCTCTAATATTTCAGATACTAATGACATTTTTCTACATAGGGTTTTATTTTTTACGACACAAGTCTACACACATCGATAGTTACATACAAATCCCTTTCTGGTGTTACCAAAAACAAAATACTAACATTGAATCAAATTTTTAAATGTAGTTATTTAACTATAGAGAGTGTTCTCTGAGAAAGCGCACAACTGAGGTGCAGTAAAATAGTATCATACATTGGAGGGCAGCAAAGTCATTTCATACAAGGAAGAGAGAGACACACACAAAGGTGCAGGCATACCCAACCCCAGCGACTCAGAGAACCTTTCCCATATTTATATCACAGTTTGCATACATAAAACCCTCAATAGTTACATACAAGTCCCTTTCCGGTGTTACCAAAAACAGGTGTTACCAAAAACAGAATACTAACGTTGAATCAAATTTTTAAATGTAGTTATTTAACGATAGAGAGTGTTCTCTGAGAAAGCACACAACTGAGGTGCAGTAAAATAGTATCATACATTGGAGGGCAGCAAAGTCATTTCATACGAGGAAGAGAGAGACACACACACAGGTGCTGGCGTACCCAACCCCAGCAGCTCAGAGAACCTTTCCCATATTTATATCACAGTTTGCATACATAAAACCCTCAAACCAAAAACTTCCTATGAAGAGAAGCCCCAGTAAAAGATTTCATCCTCAATTCATTACCATATATTGGAACTGACCCTAGCTAACAATGCAAGCCAAAGCTGTTTGTGCCAGTTCATAAGAGCAAGTATAACTATAATCTCCAATAATTATTCAGTATAAAAAGATTCACCCATATGCCACAATGAGCACGTACAAATAAGATAATAGGACTACATAACCCCCAGGACATCCAAGACCACTTGATACTATCCCTGTGAATCTTTAAAAATGTAAAAAACACCATGCCCAAGAAGTAAATATATGAAGTACAATACTTGATAATGTCAGTGCCACAATTCCTAGCAATGAGGTTCAGTTACTCGGGTCCTAACCATGGGTAGAGAAGTATTCAGAGTATGCAAGGAATTGCTTGATGCCAACTGCTAAATTAGGTTCAATTTGTTAGAATCCTGCTTGTTTGATAGTTAGAAACAATCCACACAGGTAGTTGCTCTCACATATCAAATGAAAAATAATGACAACTAACTACTACCAAAGGTTTCCTTCCCTCACCTATGGCTAGGTTAGCTGTGCTAATCACTCGAATTATCCAGATAAGCCATTGAACTATGACATAGTATTTTAGAAATTCATTCCTCCAGACCTTTGACGGCCTAAATCACCAGCAACCATAAATAACATATCATCAAAATAGTACACGACCCTTCTACATGATCACTTATCACTTGTTATATTTCTAAATAATATAATACCAACTGTAACTTTGAACTCTGTGTTTGGAAAGCAGACATTTGAAGGTAGACCATATCCATACTTGCAAACAAACAATGGAACAAGTATTGTCCATTTTGCACATAATTAATGTGCTGCATCCCAACAACACTGAAAATAAACAAAAAGAGGACCAGGTTGACAAGTAAATTCAACTGGCACGAAAGAATTTGCAGCTCTCTCAACTTTCAACTAAACATACCTTATTCATCATATTCCATTGGCCAACTTGCGGAAGGCAATCCTTCTCCCTTCCAGTGTCATGGTATTTAAGCTGTAGAAGCAATAGGCAGCAATTGTGAGCCACTAACATTAATCACATTTCTATGAAAAATTGTAAAAAACAGTGGAATAGAAAAACTACTAGAAAAGTCAACTCACCCATGGTGGAGGAAGAATACGTGCTTCAACTTGGGCAAGTTTCTCACTGATCTTGATCCCAAACTCCTTTGCATAAGGATCCTCATGATAAGCATTGTGATGAACCGTCTGAAAAGAATCAGATTTTGACCAATTTTAAAGCATAAAACACCAGCAAAATCGCAGAAGCCCATACAGGACTTTGGTGACTCAGAGAACAGATGTCTAAAAACCAAATTAAAAATACCAATTAAAATACAAAGAAAAAATACACAAATCAAAAAAATGAAAAATTTTGAGAAAAGCAATTTATGGAACATTCCTTCATTGCTTAATTGTTAGGGCACGCTAAAGGTACAAAGTAAAAAGGGGGGAAATGCAGTCAAGAAAGACTTGCAGCAGTGATGCACCTGCATAATATCTAGTTCTCGTTCACGAGGACGCTGACAAGTCACTTTCAGCAGAGCCGTAATCTGCCTTTCATTTAACCTCTTGGAGTATCTCTGGCCTTCTACAATCTTGCAGACCTGCAACAATTATTATGATTGGTAACCAAGCAAAATGAGACAACATAATGTAAATATCTCGATAGTTGTGAAATGAATTGACCTCCATTGGCAGATAATTTGGCCTCTGAGTGTTCCCAACTTGCAAACATGGCCATTGTGTATGCTGAATGACAAACCCATATGTCTCCTGGAAATATTGGACGACAGATTTCATTGTTCCTCTATCATCAACTGGGAAGCTGTCAAGGACGGAGACAATGAAACGACCAATTTAGAGATACCATATTCATGGATGAACAATATCACAAAAAAAAGGGGGAAATAACAAGATAAGCACACATAATAGACAAAAAAAACATCCAACACTTACGTTAGCTCTCTTGTTGCTTGCGAAGTTAAACCAGATATACGGTATTTTCTGCGCATATTTCCCCTATGAGTAACTTCAACTTTCACACCTCTGAGAGCTTTCTTGATCTGTTAGCAATATACAATCACACCAGATAAAATAAGAACTTTCAATACAGGCAGAAGGCATGACTGATTAGTTGAAATACCTTAATTCGTTATGTTTGATATCAAAATTAGAACAAGAAAAGGGTCCCCCAAAAATAAGTTTAAGACAGGAAATAACAAGATGGCTCCACAGAAAAATTCAAATAGTTTACCTCAATGAGACACAAAACAAACACAAACTAATTGAGTCCCTGTCAAGACCTAGACGGACAGAAACTGACCTTTACACGATCAGCATCAGATAAGGGTCTAGCAAGAACATCTCTATTCAGTAATTGAGTTACAAAGTCAATGACAGGCAGGGGCTCAATGAAAGCAGTGGAAGACATATCTGCAACATCACAAGAAGTAAGACTTCAATTATGAGGGGCACAAGCATCTGGCTCACAATTCAGTTAACTAAAATTACTCAATTTGAATAAATCATTGAAGTTCAGACGAAGCAATGGCAATAGCGGGCTGATTAAACTTACTGCCAAATTGTGAAAATTTTAACTTATGAAACAGGACAGCACAGAAGCCTTTAGTTTACTACATAAACAAAATACACGTGAAAGCCTAAACTATTCAGGCATTGGCTCTTGCTAAATATATCTTACCGATATTCAGTGAGAGGCCCATCTGTGTAGGCCGGATACTCTGATAAAAACCACGCCAACTTTCCAATCCCTCGCCAAGTGGCTGTCTTCTCCCTAGATCTGGGGAATAAAATGATCGGCCCACTGGAGAGTACCTACATACAAAATAACAAATAATATTTAAATTCTCTGACCAAAAAAAAAAAAAATCCAAGTTTACAGTATAACTCGAAACACCATGCACAGAAATGTGGAAATATCATCAAAAGTACCTTGCAGTAGGCAGCTCACGAAGAACAATGTCAAGGACCTGAAGAGCTTCTTGGGGTGCATCTGCCTGCTTCCCCTGCAGAAACAAGCCTAAATGATGAAGATCCGCACGCGCAGCCATTTTGATGACAACTCTGAACGGCCGCTCCCTCCTATGTCAAGACAGAAAATATCACACAAAATCAGCCCAGATGAAATTGAGAGCATGAGAAACGGTGAAAGAGAGGACAGATGCATCTTGGCAAGACCTGGGAGCACCCGTGCCATCATCCTCATCAACCAAAGTTATTGAGAACTCTCTTGAAGTAAAAGGTAAAGGTCCAGCAGTATAAAGGCTCTTCCTTCCATCATAAGCAGGAAGTCTCCTTCCCAAGTGTGACTCTCTATATAATCTCACCAGTTGCTCCATCACAGCCCGGTTCACACCCCGTGAAGTTACTTCCGGCGTAATTGAAACCTAGTCAAAGCAGATGTATGGTCAACATAACCAACATATAGTTAAGCAGCTATCGACAAACGAAGGTTTGAGGTTATTAACTCACGTCATATTGGTGCAGATCCTTATCTGGAAGCTCAGCAAAGAAATGGTTTGCCTTGACTATACACTTCGTCCCAGTGCTGCCCTTGCCAGGGCGGAGAGGAAACCGCATAGATTTGCTGGATGGGGGAATAGGCTGAATTGCCTGTGTTGGTGCCCCTTCAGACTGTACAGAAAGCAGCTCAAGCTGATGTATCACCTGTCCAGTGCTTGGCTCAGGTGGCTGAGATGAAGAACTGGCTTGAGAGTATGACTGGTCTGGTTTTCCAGATTGTACAGGTTGGGGGCTCACCATGGCTTGATACGGAGCCTGGGTTGCTTGGTGCAGCTCGGGAATTGGTGGCCTAGATTGGCCACCAGAAGTAGGCCCTCCCCCACGACCACCAGTCATACTGCCACCACCTCGGCGCCTCACTCCAGATTCAGGGGGGGTACCCATAGGCTGTTGAGGTGGCATTCCACGTGGCTGGCCTCCCCGACCTTGATATTCAGGGGGAGCACCATACTGCTGAGGTGCCATTCCACCCCTTGGCTGGGACCCGCCACGTCCCTGAGGAGGATATCCACCTCCGTATCCTCCACGACCTCCTTGCTGTGGTTGTTGCTGAGGTTGGGGGGCTGGGCCCCTTCCCCCACCTCCCTGTTGAGCAGTAGGAGCTCTCTCTGTTGGGCGCTGGGCACCACGGCCAGCACCAGTATCTTGTGATTCTGAACCCTCCCCACTGCTGCCAGGAGGGTCAGTTCTCCTCTTTCTGACCATGATGATAACTACCCAACAGCCACAGAAAGTTTCAGAAATATGTCAAATGAACACAGCATACTCAGGATGCAATATACAAGATACAACCGAATTCTACTACTAAAAAATCAGAAACATACATTAGGGAACCTTAAAATTGAGCAAACATATAACTATCAGCCATCCATCACTTGGCTCATCACAAAAGCACCAAAAGTGACTGCCAGATCCACAGTAATACCAAACCTCAGCCTAGGAAACCAGCAAATTCAAACGAAAAACACTCACATCAATTAAAGCTAAATAACCCATCTCACATAATCTAATAACGCACAACACAATGGAGGGAAGATGGAAGTCAACCAGATACAGAAAAGGCATGGGAATAGACAAAGAAAAGAGGCGAATCAACCAGCAAGTCAGAAAGTTATCTGAAACCTAGTAGAACGTCAAATAAATGCATCAGCTCACTGCCTGACCATGAAAAATTTACAAGCAGGGCCTACTCCAGACCAGATCAGTCCGGGCACCTAAGGCACCCAAGATAGAAACATACGACTCTAACATTTCCAGTACCATATCAATGCAACACATATATGCTACATACAGAAGGAGTAATCGGAAAAAAACCCTAAAACGTTCGATGTTACATAAATTCCACCAGCGAACAGGAGTTCATAGAGCGGAAAATCTAGAAATCGTCTGTGTCCTTAGCGTCAAATAACAGGATAAACACCAGTCAAAATGCACAAAAACTCCATGCGACAATACTAAGAACTCGATAAAGTACCATCAGCAAGATCAAAATGCAGATAGTTCATCCATCAGAAATCCGATCACATCTACCGCTAAATCGTTCCCCCATCATATCAACAATCTAAGAGGGAACACGTCGTAAAACTACATCTGTTGCCCCTATTCCCACAAAATCAAAATCCGAAACTCTATATATAACAAAAATGAGACGAAAACTAAAAAAACTCATGCATCTACATACTCAGACCAAAACAAATGATCCACAACAACAGTCTAAACAAAATAACAGCAAAACAACTCTAAAACCCTAACAATCGATGACCAATAACCTAACAACATCAAAACAAAAATACTAAAAAGGATAGTAAAAAAATACTCCTCGTAACTAGAAAAAACAAAATGGAGTAACGAGAACAGAGATCGAAACCAGACAATCTCAGAAAACCAAAAAACACGATACTCTTCAAAGCGTCATCGCAGATCAAGAGAGAAAAAGTGAAGACAAAGCAAAGATCGTAATACACCAGAGAAGAACACTTTCCCGTCAGATGAAAAACAGGAGAAAACCACTAAAAGAGCAAGAAAACCACTGTGTTTACCTCAAAAACCACTTCCGATACCGCTTTTCCTTCACAAGAAGGATTTCCACTTTCCTTCGCAGAGACTGGTCTGGCCACGAAGACGAAACGAGAAGAGAGAGTAAAATAAAAAACACAGAACTCAACAGTGCTGGCCCTTTCTCGGCTCTCCCTATTTATAGGGGATAGCTTCCGAAAACGACAACCCTCACTACTCTTTCTCTGTCTCTCTCTCTCTCTCTCTAACTGACGTGGCGACGAACGTGTCATAGAAGGAGGCCTTTACTGGTTAGGTGGATGATGTGGCCATTTGGTGGGGTATGTTGCTGATGCGTCTTGACACGTAGCTTATGGCATTTCAATAGTAGGGTTTTTAGTTGTAACGAGGCAACTCTTACATGATTGGGCACAAGCCCACGATTGGTCTCGATATGAGGAAGATAAGGCTTTTGCTCTTTCCTCGTTAACGGCCATTAATTAATTACGTTGTTAAACATGATTAGTGGAAGCTAAATTTTTGGGGTTTTATCGATTTAAGTAATTTTTTTTCTGGAAGACTCTATGCCTGAAGATTACTAAATATCAAATTACCTAATTACCCTCAAAAGGATATTGAAGGTGACTCATGAGGTGGAATGGGATCGCATCAAAACCCACAAGGCCACAAGTTTTGTTTTGGGCCCCACTGAATAGGATCCTCGGGTTAAAAGTCCTTAACGAGATGATAACAACCAAACATTTGTTTGTTTTCCATTTTCCCATTTTAAGGGCTTGTTTGGTTATTACTGAAATATCTCTACAAATTAGTGATTTGAATTTTGTCTTTATGGGTCCATCTATAATTAACTCTGTCCTTTATCAAAGACCTCTATTTTTATTTTATTTTTTTAAATCTTAGTAATTAAAACTTGAATTATTTGAAAATCATGCTCATTGAGATCACCTTAATTCTTGTACTACTTCTTAACCACATTGCATTTTAAATGATTGACTACTTTCATAAAACCTTATATTAAAGCTGAATTCCTCCTCATTTCATGTTTTGTTTTAGGGAAAGTATTTTGAGTGGGGGGTGTTACTCTTTATATGTAGGGGGACCAATAAGAGCACATGATGAATCATCAATAAATATATCATTTTCCATTTTATGTGGGTAGGCCAGTCATTTTGCCCCTATGTATTTGATCGCAGAGATCACACTCCCTCACCAAAACTATTTTAGATATATCACCTTCCATTTTATGGGGGTAGCAGTCATTTTGCTCCCATGTGTCTTGGCGTAGAAACCACAGTTCCCCGCAAAAACTATTTTCTTTTTGTTTTAATACCCCACAACTTGTATGCATAGTTTTCCCTCCCATGCATGTTTTCCAGATAGTGGAAATGAGAGGTGATTGGCCTAGGTGGTCGACTAGCAACGGTCAAATACTAGAATAAAATGGTGGGAGTCACCTCCTTTAGGGTGTTTTGGAAACGTATGTCCAATGGACACCTACCCTCTATAAATAAAGTACAATCCTGGCGTTTTATATATATTTAAGTACACTCGTACTCCCATTGTTCTCAAATTCTCTTCGTCACTTGTGTTTTTACTCAAATGTTTTCCCAACTTTACAGTATTTCTTTGTGATTTGTTGAGTACTACATGTAGAGTCTCAATGTGGCCCAATAGTTGAATACAACAACTATTGGTTGGGCCTATTTGGGCTGTTGTATCTTGGAAGATATATTTGGGCACCGTTTGATAATGTTTCTGTTGTTTCTGTGTCTAGAAACAATTCAAACGGCTTTTCACTTTTCCGGAAACAAAAGTGGATTTTTTGGTGTTTGATAAACCTGTTTCTCGAAACGTTTTTTTGCAAACATAATGCCACTAAAAAACCCAATAGTATCATCGGATGCCCAAAATGAAGAGAGGGTTCAGTTGCATCTTTTTAGGTTTACATAGTTGAGAGATTTATCAGGCACAACAGTCTTTTTTTCCTCTCAAATTCGTTTCTAAAAACAACGAAACAAGTTAAACTTGTTTCGTCAAAGTTGTTTCTATAATTGTAAATAGGCATTTTGATTTATGTTTCTAGAAATTGGTGAAACGGAACAACTTTATTAAACACTTTTTAGATTATTTCTCCATTTATGGGAACAAGAAAACACAAAAACGGCATAAACGGAACGTTGTCAAATGGGGCCTTGATATATATTTGAATGTTCTCTTACTCTCATTATTCTCAAAATCTCTCCTTATTTTTGTCTTCTACACTATACTATTTTTCCAACTTTGTAGTAGTTCTTTGTGATTTGCTGAGCATGAAGATCCAACATGACCCAATGGTTGAGTACAACAACTACTGGTATGGCTTACATGGGTTGTTATATCTTAGAGGTTGATTCACAATAAACTGGTCTGCATCAAGGGAACAACTACGAATTATGAT
This sequence comes from Macadamia integrifolia, assembly GCF_013358625.1. Taxonomy (NCBI): domain Eukaryota; kingdom Viridiplantae; phylum Streptophyta; class Magnoliopsida; order Proteales; family Proteaceae; genus Macadamia; species Macadamia integrifolia. The sequence continues at coordinate 25,079,091 of NC_056557.1, read as the reverse complement.
TGCACTAATTAGTGTATGTGATTGTGTGTGTGTGGCTCTTTCCGTCGTTCATAGTCACTACAATTATCTTGTGGAGTAAGAAGTTAAGTCCTATTTTTCAATTCCTTCGTCTTATGTACTATAATTTTGAATAAAATGCTTAAGGCCATCTTAGTTATGGGCCACAAAATGATAACTTTGAGCTTCTACATCATTAAGATCCAATCTTACTTCGAGCAACATCTTATTTATTTTTCCTTTATTGTATTTAATAAGACTTTCAATGCCCATGATGCCATGTGTGGTATTCAATTGGGATGGTTTTGGCTTACAAAAAATTGAGGATGGTTGGGTTGGCGTACACCCTATAGTGTTATGAGCTTTGATTTAATTTTGCTAATTTATTATGAAAAGTATAATGCCCCAATCGATTCAATCAATAAGAGGTAGAGAGGTCATTTTAAGGAGGGGAGATAGAGAGAGAGGATAGAGAGAATTCATTCCCTATTTATTTGTACCTAACCCATCCTAGCTGAATTTTCACTTCCCCCTCTCCACCTCGAACCCAAATCTTATTCAATGCATCAGTGGATTCAGTGCGCATCGGTTGGCAACATACATATATATGCACCCCCAATACTCCTCAGCCTTTGATTGCATGTTGGGGATCCACATTGTGAGAAGGCAATTTAATGAATACAACTAACATGTGTCTAGAGCATGCTAAAATCAATATTGACCTTTGCATGTCAACCCTAAATCTCAGGATTAGTATGAGTTCTTAATAGGTTAGGTTTGGGCCTTGCATTCCAAAAGTCCTAGGCAGCCACCACTCTCAAGTCTCACCCTTCATTTGATTCTTGACCCTTAGGCCCCACTCTAATTACATTTAAGAAGTTAAGTAGCAAACTTCATGATGCAAGTTAGGGATAACTAGCCATCATCAAGGTTCAATATAAGCAAAACAATTCCAACCTTGAAAGCTCAACAAGGTCCTCAGCTGGTTGAAGCAAGTTATGGAACCAAATACCACCTTAGGAGGTTCACTTGGGGTTAAAAATATAATTTGTCTTTCCTATATTGAAAGAAAAAAAAAAAAGGAAGAAGACAATTCCATCCTAACACATTCCTGGATGTTTAGCCATTTTTTAGTTCAATCATGTAATAGACATAGCTAGACTTTAAGTTTTGGCTTTGTTGAAACCTACCATACAAGAAAGCCTACTTAAAAAAAAAGATGATACCATTATGTGCCCTTAAGAGGAACATAGTATCTTTATGTTTCATAATCTATTATTATAAATTGAAAAATAAGCAATTCTTTACCCAAAGCTTTCTACCCCTAATGCAAAACCCAATTTATTTTATTTTATTATTTTTTTTAAACATCAACAAATTTTAAGTATGCATTTTTTTTTCTAAAAGTTATGGAATACTAAAAGCAATTGATAATCTAGAATGAGCCGAACAGATAGTTCCAAGTCAAAGGACAGAAATTGGAGAGCGCTTGGCATACAGGTCAAGGACAATAGTTGATTGATGCTTGTCCACTTCAATTTAAACCCAGTTAGAGCAAGCACAAAGAGAAGTTGTAATGCGATATGGTGAAAAACAAAAATTTTAATTAAATAAAAAGATCTCTATATCATTGGTAAGTTTTTTAGATAATATATGAATCCTAATCATATAAGGAGTCGTAATAGCTACAAAAAAAATTATATACTTATCCTTGCAACATATAGAAACATCCACATAGACCATGAAATACAGAAGATAATATAAAAATTTTCGAAAAGCCACCCTTTTTATTCCCTTGTATTAGTCATAAACAGAGACCATCACCAGCCACCCAAACCTCTACATTTCTGAACCCTTTGGCTATTGATTGGTGCATACCCTACAAGATACCTCTGGCATTTGGTGCCAACATAAACCCTGAAAAATCATTCACAAAAACATAATAATATATATATATATATATATTATTTTTTTTATTTGAATAAAACAATAGAAGCCCATCCACAAAATGGGGAGTGATATCCACACAACCATCACATATGATAATTGAATGATCACCACAATGTAATGTCTGGTTAATTATTAGCTAGAATTATAGAAGAGTCAATGACCAGAAAAGCTAGAGAAAAAGCATCAAGGAGTAAATCGAGATCCACTACCTACTTTAGAATAATTTTGAGAACAAGAAAAGGTTAAAAATTTTAAAATTTGAAGACACATATATTCCAAAATTGCCAAACAAAGTACATAGTTATAGTGTCATTGATAACACTCGATGATCATGACAAGAAAAATATGACACTCACTCGATGATCATGACAAGGTAAATATGACACTAGAGATTCAAAAAATCAATCAAAGAAAAACACTAGAGGTCTTCGGTGTGCAATCCAAGAGGCCTCGCAGCCCAAATGTGTTCAAACAATGTTTTTGCAAAATTTGAAAATCGAGATGCAAAATTCTTTTAAACCATGAATCCACATCTCATTCCACTAGGATAAATTTGAATATTTGATTGAGGAGAGACCTTTCCCAATAAATTGCTTAATAGAGGGGAATAACCTGACAGCCCATCCCAAATAAAGGACCCTTTTTTATTTAAATAACAGTTCAAATAAGGAATGTTAAAAAGATATTTGGCCTTAAGCACACTATCCCATAAATCCTCATAATTAATAAAATCTATTTGCTAGCCATAGGCTTTCCACAAGTTTAAATTGAAATGACAAGGCACCTATTCCAAATTAACTTCCTACTGCCAAGATAAATCGAGATCTTCTCTATGGTAGAAAGATTAAGGATTTTTTTTTTTTTGGGTACATCCATAGAGGTGCCATTTACTAAAGAAAACCACTATTCTTAAAAAAATTATCTATTTGTCAGATAAAATCCTGAAAAATATTGGTAGTACATTGGATTGATAGAGCATCATTTTTAGTAGGGGTGTCAAATGGTGCAGTTTAGATTGGTCAGATTATTGTTTGGTTTGCATTTTGGTAAGGTGAAACCAAAACCGCACTGGATAAAAATAAGCTGAGTCATAATCGTTTTCTTTCAATTTCGATTTTAGCGGTTTCTAATCGGCTTTTGTTATTCAGTTCACAACTTGTTAATAGATCATATATTAGAGGGAGTTGAGAGAGGGAGACAGTGAGATAGTAGAACAGTATAAATTTACCTCTATGTTGTAAGTTATAACGTGTTATTCTCTCAAAATCTATTTTTGCAAACTATTATATATAGATATAACATTAAAGAAGTTTTGTCGGCTTAGAAGATCATAGATAACGTGAATCCTACATATAACAAACTTCCTAGAGAGTCAAGACAATATACCTTTTTTTTTTTTCCGCTAAAGACAATATACTTTCTATCTATGTAAAAGATTACACATATGACTAATTAACTATGATCCTGAAAATTAGGAAATCAAGACGTGTGAAAGTGAAACTCGATCTCATCTTGCCCTCTCGATTAGTACTTTTTTTTTTCTTTTTTTCGTAGAGACCCATCAAAAGTCAAAACACTAAAACTCTAAAAGGTTTAAGACACTCTAACATTAGGTTCTGTCTAACCATTGATTTTATGATTCTGAACCAAACCGAACCAGGGTTATAGCCTATAAAACCAAAATCAGATCGTATTCCTACGATGCAGTTCGATTAGGTCATAATCGATCAATTTCAGTTCTGATAAATGGTTTCGATTATATAGACACCCTATATGTTGACAAAATAGAAGTTTCATCTTAATTTGAGAAGTGCCATATGGCAAAACAATGTTTCGAAAACCTAAGTCTAGGAGAGTGTATATCAGTGGCACCATGATCATGAACAGAAAGGTATAGGGATGCATACCAGTACATGAGCTCTCATAAAAAAATATCAATACACAGTCTGAGGTATTTCTTTCTTTGGTGCTACCTTTTTTCTTTCCAAGGAATAGGATTGGACTATCTTAGAATATTTTTATTGGATTGAATTAAGCCATGAAATTTGACACATTATTTATTGATATCATAACCAATCTAATAGCTAGAATGGGCCTTTTCATATAATGGGAGTGAATTCTTGCCTAGGGCATGCAGGAATCATATGTCTTTTTTGTTAGGGTAATTTACAATGCCACCCCCTGGAGAATGTCAGTATTATAGGGACACCCCCGCTCTTATTAGGCTCGGACCCCCTACTGTTAGTCAATGTCCAGTGATGCTATGAAATGACACTTTAGCCCTTATGAGTAAAACACTCTTCTCTTAATATACCAAAAACACCCCTCTATTCACCCTTATCTCTTTTCACTTTATCTCCTTTGTTTCTTCCCTCCCTTCTTGACCTGTGATTCTGACGACATCCAGCCGAGTTGATAGTTCCATCGCCGGCGAGTTGTGCTCCTTCCATTGCCAGTGACTAGTGTACATTCACCACAGTTTTGAAATTAGAGGGGAAAATATTACTAGTAATTTTTCTTAAACTAAAACAAAAGTAGGTAAAGCAACTAACCGAAATCTTCTCAGCAAGATGAGTGAGATCGGAGAAGCCAGAGTTGCTATTGCTGTTGTACCTCGAATCAGTTCCACTGCTTCCATTCTCCAAAAATCGCTAACCATTAGAGCTAAATCGTGCTCACTTTCATGATTGAAACCATCGATCTGTTCGACACCAGCACCCGCCAGTTAACCCAAAGATACCCAGTTGCTGCACAGATGTGGCAATCCATCCCACCACCATCCGGCAAGGCAGTGGGACCCTGATTATCAACCCTCAAGTTCCCAGCTTAAAAGATCCGGGAGGTCACGCAAAGATATTAATCCTCAATCAGAACCCTAATTTACCAAGTGCAAGGCATGGAAATTCAAAATTTTCAGCAAGAAAACATTTGGCAAAAAAATTACAATGATTTCTCAGATGGAGAATTTGCCACGGATATCAAAAGAAACAAATGATCGAACGGAACGATTGCACTGAATTGCAAAAACCCTAATTATAGAACACTTTGCACTCACAACGATACAATTCGCGAAGCAAGCAATAATTGAGAGTTTCTTCGTCTTCCATCCACTCTTATGAGCAAGAAATGAAAGAAAAAAAAATCCTAAAACACTATTGGATTTCTACAAAAGCGGGAGCACAACGGGCAATCAAATTTCCAAGCCTCGTTTTCTCTCCGCCTATCTGAATCACTTTTGTGGCCGTCGGTGGGCAAGCTCGGAGGAATAAGCTACAAGAGGTCGGCTATGTGACAACCATATGTTTCTCATGTTTCCTAGGAAAGCACATCTGCCATCTAAATAGAGATGCAACTAAAGGGTAGCAGGAAATGGCTTTTGCATATATTGAACACGCACATCTTTTAGCATCTAAACAGGGGTCTGTTCTTGGTAAATGTTGTAGATTATTGAAAAATAAACATCTTGATGAGAGGATTGTGAATTCTTGTGATCCATTTTAGTGCAACTTTTGCCTGGTTTGATTAAAAAAAAAAAGATGTCTTGCAGATCAAACACTTGTTGTTGTATAGTTGTCCTTGTTGGCAACCCGGCCACGTGGCAGTGATAATGTGGGCAGTTTGGGTGACGTGATCGAAAGTGATAACATGGTAGCATTGAGTGTCATTGATGAGATAACATAGCCACATTGTATGCATAGAGTGGTTTAATTCATCCATGGTAGGTGGTGCGGGTTTCTGGGTCAAAACTGATAAAATTGGTCTATTTATGCTTGGAGAAAATTTTTGGCGGTGAAAATGACACTTTTAGAAGATCGTTTCTTCATGAAAAAGATAGATTGTAATTTATCTAGTCCAGTGCATCTGATTTTGTCTCATTCCGATACCGCATGAAGAAGTTACGATGGCAGTCGAGGGAAGTTTTGGTATTGAAGATGAATTTTTTAAAAGAAGTGTTCTCCATGTAACAATACGACAAAAATCTGATCTTTTCAATGGTTTTGATTTCATCGCGTTCCGATTCCGTATGAGAAAGATGCGTCATTAGAAAGGTTTAGGGGCATTTTGGTCTTCTTATATGACTGATTCAGATGATTGAGTCTTCTGAAAAGTCGTAGAGCATCCAATCATGGTTCCAATACACTTCGTTTCATCTCGATCGAATATTGTATGAAAATGTTATATGTATTTCCGTAAGGCCGGTTCGAAAATCCAAACTGAAAATTCATCAGCTGCTCTCGGTGTTGGGTGGATTTTTTGGAATTTATTTTTGAAATTTGAAGGGATTTTGTGTAATTTCAAGATTTTGAAGGTCTGAGTTGCAAAGGGTCTTTAAGCACTGAAATATATGGAGGTAGGGGCTTGATTGTAATAAAAGAGAGTATAAGGTTGTACAATATAGGGTTCAGATGAAGCCACGTAGGCCTTATTCTCATCTAACGGCTGTTGACCTTAGGCGCTAACGAGACGGTTAAGATTCCTGAGCGAAGATCCTCATTGGTGAAGTGCATCGGACATCATAGTGTGGTGTCTCACCATATTGAGTCTTGATTGTGTGTAGCGCATGTGCATAGAATTTATAAAGAGATTCTTTATATCTTGATCTGAGCCAATCATATCAGATTGGTTCCAATCTAACGGTCAAGATCGATAGAGCTTTATTAAAGTTAGCCGACAGCGTACCGTGAAACTTGCTACATCAACCAATCGGTGATCGACAGCACGTCTGACAATGTCAACGCATACATCATGATGATGTCATCTTTGACTTTGTAAGATTCTAATCTAATAGTTTATATCTATTGTCAGTTAGTTTAATCGGACGGCTTAGATTATAAGATCTTTTAGATGAGATCTATAGTCAGATTTCGCCCCTATTGCGCGCGCCTCCGGCTTAGCCTATGCCACTCCTACGAATATTCCATTTGAGGCTATCTCATTGCTCTAACTTTAAATGGTCATATCTCCCTCATTTTAACTTGGATTTGGGTGAATCGAGTTGCTACTTCGTTTTTTCAAGCCCTATACCATGGCAGCAAGAAAAATGAGTTTTGAGTGAAGGATGGCTATGATTTTGGTATGAGAAGTTTCCCTCTTGATGGTTGATCATTGAATGAGGTTTATTGCTTGATGGAAAGTGTCTTTATTCCATTAAAGTGGGCTTGAGAAGGTAGTTGAGTGTTCTTGATGTTTAATCCAAAACCAAGAGAAAAGAGAAAAGAAGAGAGGGTTTTTCTATTTGTGCTTTAAAGTGCAAGAGGACAACGAATAAGACTTATGAGATGCCATGACCATGTTGAGCTGACTTAAAGATTCAAGTCTCCTACTCTAGAGGAGAGTTGAGGATTTCAGTGTATAGAGACTATGCTCTGAGACAACTCTGCTAACAACAGACAAAGACTGTGAGATTTTCTAACCCTAGAATTTACATTATATGTATATATGTTAGGGTTAATTGTGGATGAATGTTTACATGCTAGGTTAGTTGTGGATGAACTGTAAATATGCTAGCTAGTTGTGGATGTATTTGCTAGGCAAGGCTTAACTGTAGGGCATTGATATAAGCCAAAATTTTCTGTATTTTTTTATTGAGTGCTTAGTGGGTGCTGAGCACCAGGAGTGGGTGTTCCCGTGTAGTGGGTGCTACACATTGCACTGGCACTGTGAGTGCCATCTCAGCTTCGGCTTGAGAAAATTAGGTGTGGGTACTCCCGACTATGGGTGCAGTCAAAAGTAGTGTATTGATCAGTAGGTATGAAGCCTTTACAGGTACTACTTCGGGGATGTAGGCAAATTGCCGAACCTCGTAAAAACCCTGTGTTATGGGTGCTTGTTGTTTGCATTTTATATTGAAATGCATGGAATGTGAAATGGGTGTGCACACTTGGAAGTGTCTATGAGAGGCTGAGTGTGCATATGACTGTGTGCAAACAGGGACAGGTATATTAGGTTTTTCTTGGCTAGAAATAGGACAGGTTTTTGGGGATCGGAATTGGACTCACTGATTGACCCTCCTCTCAGTGACTGCCAGGTTACAACAACATTGTCTTTTTGGGCACGGCCTGAAAGAGATAATGATTCTTGTACGAGGACTTGATCCGCACTTGAGAGAGAAAAGGAAGGAGGTGATCGGAGAGCTCATTTTCGATGACTGTCTTGACAAACTTTCGGAGTGATTTGGTGATACCGCCGCTGCTACTGCTACTTTGAATATGACCTCGCATTAATACCTCTATCAATGCGAGGTCTAGCTAGTCACCCTGAACTCTTGCTGGTCACCGTCTATCGTCGTTGCCGCTGCTCTAATGATTGTTGGTGGTCCAAATCTAGGAGAAAGGTAAATTAGTTTTTGGAATGAGTGAAACAAATAGTAACTTATTACAAGGGTATCCTAGGTACTTCATATTTAATAAGTGTATTTTAGTATTAAAAATAAAATATTGTTATTGACATCAACAAATAAGGTATATTCCTTAACTGTGACTGATAGTAGGGGGTCTGAGTCTAATTTGATGAAATAGAGGGGATGTTCTTATAATTATGACATTCTCCAGGGGGTAGCGATGTAAATTATCCTTTTTATTAATAGGACAAATATTGTTACATTACCCCTCGTGGTCAATCAAAGGAAGAATTCAAGAATTTTCGAAATTTGTCATAACAGAATTATGAACATATGGGGTGGGCCCCTCCATCTCTTTGACAATCTCTAGTCAATCAAGATGCCACGTTGGAATAGTTATTGGTCCACATCAAGTGTGTCCCACTTTATCCTCTCTTTACCCATCTTATTAGTCTGAAAGAGCCTTTCAAACGGTGGCTAGAAATTTTTTTTTTTTTTTGAGAGGTAAAAGGTAAAAATAGTCCTTCAATGGAAAGTTTTATAATTTTTATTGAAATAAGGGGAAATGAACATAAAGGAAAGCTGACATGGATGGCCACTTTGGATTGAAACTAGTCATCAATTTGGACTTATCAAGGAGTGTTTTTTTACTTTTTCTCTTTTTCTACTTTACATGAAGTATATTTTTGGCATGAATTCTAGCTTAGCGTAGTGGTGACAGCTTCGACTTGGAGAGTCGACGTCCAGGGGAGGAGATTGTGGGATTGAATCCAATTGTATGCTTGTATGAGTGAATGGATGTGTGTACAAATAGGTGGCCATTGGCCCTATTAGCATGGAATAGGTTGATCATTGGCTAGCAATCGTTAGTAGGGTATTAGATTAAAAAAAACAAAAGTTTTGATGATGTGTGATGATGGAACATGAGTGCATGGCCAACTAGTGGTGCTCAGTGATTTGATGTGAGTCCCATTCACGACTTGATAGCCTTTCGAAAAAAAAAAAAGTGTGGGGAATTGATTAAAGCTTGGGGATATTACAACATTACTCAAAATTGGATTCGGTTTTATCAATCTACCTACTCAATATTTGGCTTTACTATAACACCCAAAAGAAAGATGCATGTTTCAAAACTACACAAAGCAATGTTTTTTCCTCATCAACATACTATTTTTGACAATTTTGCCCCAAATATTTATTTTATTCCCCTTCCCACTACCCTCATCTTCTTCTTTCTTCTTTGAACATGAAATGCCCTCACACTTATCTTCTTCTTCTTCTACAATCCTGGCAAACACAAAATAATTACTCAGGGTGATCTTGAGGAAGAAGGGGAGATGTAAGGTTAATGTAAGAAGGGGAGGGAGATTAATGGGTCAACAAAGGGGTGGGGGCAAGCAGATGAAGTAGGGGATGGGGGTGAGGGAGTGGGAGGCTGTGGAGGGTAGAGGCGATGTTATTAGGGACAAAGGGGTGAGAGAACGTAAATGTAGGGAGTAGATGGGGGGGGGATGGGTTGGGTAGGGCTGAGACTGGAGATATGACATTAGTTGTAAGGGACCTTGGGATTGGGAGGTTGTAGAGGTGGGATGACGAGAGTAAAGTAGTAAGGAGTGGAGTCTCAAACAATCTGGCCATAGTACAAGGGGTGTCCAAGTAAATTTCCCTAAAAAGTTTGTTAGAACTAAACTTTGGTCGATATAAATTGAGATTGTAGTTCACATGTTAATTTTTTACTATTTTCTCTTTATATTTAAAAATTATTCTCAATTAATTGTTTTTACAGACACATGGTCAAATCAGATTACACCTAAAATTGGCACATGACTAAGAAACTTATTATAGCCTAGCTTATTTGTTCCTCAGATTTAAGCCCTACTACTTGACTTGCCATGTAGCCATATGATATGATGGGCATGTATTGGCAGAAGGGCATTAATGGAATCCTGCCAGATCCACTACTTGCTCCTCCAAAAAACCTGATTTGGATGGGCTAGTTTTCAACCCTAGCCCAAGCCCAAGCGCAAGCCCAATCCCAATCCCATCCCACTTACATTTACACCCAAACCCTAAAAATAACCTTTTCTTTTTCATTGTTGTTAAGACCGTTATATAAAATAGAGCACTTTCCATTTACCAAAAACAGAGAAAGGAAAAAACAGAAGAAAGAAAAAAAGAGAGCATTTTCCTGAAAGGAAATTTTTTATAAATGCAAACCTTACTGTTTCGCTTTTAAATTTCAGACAGAGAGAGAGAGAGGTTGGCCTTTATTTGCCTCTGCCATATTTAGTTCTGTATCTGAAATAACAGCCATTTAAAAAGAAAAAAAAAAAAAAGAAAAAGAAAGAGAAAAAGAAAAAGAAAAAAGGAACAAAAAGAAGGAGAGAAAAAAAAAGAAAGATAAAAAAGGTAATTTTCTCTGGTTCTTATCTGATTCGGTTTTTTTCTTCATTTTTTTTTTGGTAATTTTATTTCATTCTTCCAATTTTGAACGGAAGTTGTGTTTGTGCTCTTCCAGATCTTGTCGATATGACTTCCAAAGGAGCTACGAGCTCCGGAGGAGGAGATGATGGTGCTACGAAGAGGAATTCCAAGAAACCTCAATGTGAATTTATCTCCAACACATCCTTTCTTCGTTTATTTATTTAGTTTCTTTTTAATAATTTTTCGAATTATTCTGTAGTTGCATGTAGAAACTAATGCCCATTGCGAGTTTCGTTCTTCCTTTTAATGGGTTTTTTTTTTTTTTAATAATTCTAGGGTTAGTGAACAAGTTGTTATGATGTGATGAAGTGTGTTAATTGGCTTCAGTGGTAGAAGGTTTCGCCTATTTTTCTTCAGTGTCTTGCATTTAAAGGAATATTTGATTTTCTTGAATAGATATAGGTTTTTTTTTTTTCTTTTGGTGGGGGGATGTGGGTGGTGTTATTACTGTTGCATTTTATTGTGAAAGATGCTAAGAATTCTGTTTCCCGTGTCACTTTTCTAACATTATCACAGATGATGGTAGCATTTTGCTTAGGATAATTTAGAAAGGTTAATAGATATTGGGAATAGAAAAATGACTGATCCTTTGGGCAGTTATTATTTTGGAAATTTATATGACAGAATTCTATATTGTTTCTATTTTCCATCTTCTCTGTAGCCAACCTTAAGAGAACTGTCTTGTTCGATGCCTCCGGGAGATGAAGAGAGGTTAATAGACAGGCAAAACCAAACTAAGGTTGGAGAACTCCAAGAAAGATGGCCAATTGATGAGTCGTAACCGCTCACTGAATCACGCTCCCAACTCAAATGGCCCTGTCGTTCTGCTCAAAGAATCATTGTGGACACAATTGCCCAACTGGTTAGAAGAGGAAGACCTAGAAATAGACTGGAGTGATGTTTGTTTTATATTGTTTCAAGTTCCTTGTTCTTGAGACTAAACATGACTATGATGAGACTATGAGAGATTGTGTTTTTATGGTGACTAGCATCTATAATGTCATTGCTGAAGTCTTACTGAGAAGAATTAGAGAGGTGCTAGGCTCCATTTCCCTCTGTAACCAGTAGTTCTGTTAAGATTGACAAATTCTAGATGGGATGTGAGCGGCAAATAAATCGGAGGATACCAATTAATGCAATAAGAAATGTACAGATGTCAAGCTGGATCTGAGAAAGCTTAGAATAATGTGTAATGGGATGTCTTGGATTGTGTATTGGAGCAAAAGGGGTTTGGTATTAGGCTGAGGATGCGGATTATGGGTTGAAACTCTTTCATTATTCCTTAATTCTCATCATTCTCATTAATAGTGTCTTGAAGGAATTCTTTCTGGTTAATAAGGTTTTTATTTTGTTTTTGGGGGGGGGGGGAGAGGGTGGAGGGCAACTGAATCTTATTTCTTATTCACTTTGCTTTGGGGAATCTTGAGTCCAGTCTCAGTATAATACTGTGTTGTGTTCCATGAAGCTATGATGGAGTTTAACTATGAGTTTAAATATCTTTTGTTGCTCGAAAGAGATATTTGTGCTCATGGCAAATTTGGAGAAGTCCATGACAGTGGAAATCAGTAAGGAGGATTTTATTTTCACCATTTCTAGCCATACTTGGATATCTAATGGAAAGTTGCCTCCTCACGCTGTTGTTGTTGTTGTAGACGTGCCTTCTTTATTCTTATTCCAAGTCCAAGTGCAAATATTTACTTTAGCAGCGTAATAATATATATTTTTTTCTGGTTCTACAAGATAAGATTTTGGTAACTGAGGTATTTTATATTTTTAAGACTTCATGTCAGCACTTTTTGATGCTTTGTTCTCAATTAGCTCAAGTTTCCCTCCCCCCTGCCATGCTCTTGTAGATGAATCATTTGTGCTAGTTGCTTTATTGATTAGATGAACCTCCAGTTTTTGCTGCATATTTCAATGAGGCAATCTCGCTCTAGTTGATTTTTGATGTTGCTTTCGAGAATCTAGATGAACCTCCAGTTTTTGCTGCATATTTTAATGAGGCAATCCTGCTCTAGCTGATTTTTGATGTTTCGTTCTCACAGATTCTAGGTTTACACAGCAAGAACTTCCTGCTTGCAAGCCTATTTTAACACCGGGATGGGTCAGTTCTAGATGAATGAATAATTGTTTGCTAGACTCTATTCACTCTAGCTTGGTTTATGCCCTTCTAATCTACCTTGGTTGGTTTCAGGTCATAACGACATTCATATTTATCGGGATTATCTTTATCCCAATTGGGCTTGTGTCTTTATTTGCATCAGAGCGTGTAAGATTATTCTATTCTTTCTATGGAATTGCATCTTGTACCCTGTAAAATGTTGATCTTGCATTTGAAGGTAACTGTTAAGAGTTACAAGAAAGACCCTTATGTGTATTTACACATCCTTAAATAAGAAAAGAACATTACAGAAATACCCCTGTGGTTCATAACTTGTAATTCTTAACAGTAACAATTTATTTCTCATGTAGGTTGTGGAAATTGTGGATCGGTATGATGAAGACTGCATACCAGCGAAGTATAGTGAGGATATGGTTGCATTTATACAAAGCAGTAAAACTAACAAGACCTGTTCAAGGACTTTGACTGTGAGTTCATACCTTCAGTTCTTAGGATCGCTGGGAAATCAGTAATTTTAGTTTTATTTTATAATATGTTTCCTAATTCCAGCCTACTCAAACTTTTGATCAACAAAAGGTTAACTGTATTCTTTCAGGTTCCAAAGCTCATGAAAAGTCCTGTATATGTTTATTACCAGCTCGATAACTTCTACCAGAATCATCGCAGGTATTCTAACTTACATGGTCTTAGAAATTATTATTTACATGGTCATAGAAATTATGCTTGTACATGTTTCATTGAAGCACCTTGGGTGAGCTTAAGTTATTTTATTCTTCCTAAAGATGGTTCTCTCCAATGCTTCCTACTCATCCCCTTCCTCTTATCTTCCTCCCCTTTCATGTTTTTTCTTTTGGTCGTGATGATGGTTGTAGACAAACAGGTTAGCTCTAAGCAGATTATTACAATCCCAGATACCTTGTAATCAAACCAAAAGAAAAAGAAAGAGAGAAAAGAAGAATAAGTGAAGAGAGAAGAGAGAGGTAAAACCAAAGGAGACTCCCAAAAGATGAGAAGAGACATGCGATCTTACCAGAATAGGTTGATCGCAGATTTTAGTCCTTTACTTATATTAAAATAATGCTTAAAGTAAAAGATAATAGTACCCCCATTGCTCAATTACAATAAAAGCCACATGACAGAAATATAGGAGCCAATGGGACCCAAAATACCCCTATCGGTTTTAGAGTTAGCGCTAGGCGCTAAACTCAACACTCCCCCTCAAGCTGGAGCATACACATCACCCATGCTCAGCTTGGTACAACCATTACGAAAACTAGGAGCAAACAATGACTTAGTGAACATATTAGCCAACTGATCTGATGAAGGAACAAAAGGAGTCTCAATTAGCTTCTTCAGAACAGCATCACGAACAAAGTGGCCGTTCACCTCTATGTGCTTGGTCCTCTCATGGAAGACTGGATTACTAGCAATGTACACCGCAGCTTGGTTGTCACAATACATCTGCATAGGCTTGGTCACTGGAAATCCCAACTCCAAGAGTAAAGACTGTAGCCACATTAACTCAGCAACGGTATGAGCCATAGCTCTGTATTCTGCTTCTGTATTAGATCGGGCAATGGTAGTCTGCTTCTTGCTACGCCATATAACCAGATTACCTCCAACAAATATACAATAACCAGTAGTAGATCTCCGATCATTAACAGAGCTGGCCCAATTAGCATCAGAATAACCAACTAGTTCCATATGCTGATTAGGACTATAGATCAACCCTTTTCCAGGAGCACCCTTTAGATAACGAAAAACACGGACAGTAGCATCCCAATTTGCTTTATGAGGAGACTGCATGAACTAACTGAGAACTCCAATAACATAGGAGATGTCAGAATGTGTTACAGTAAGATAAATCAGCTTGCCAATCAAACTCCTGTACTGATGCACATCTTGAAGAGGTTCACCATCATTAACATCTAACTTTTGGTGAGGATCCATAGGGATATCAATAGGTTTGGATGCAAGCATGCCAGTATCAGATAAAAGGTCCAGCACGTATTTCCTTTGAGACAGACTGATCCCTCTCTTACATCGGATCACCTAAATCCTAAAAAAATAGTGAAGTTGGCCCAAGACTTTTGTCTGAAAGTGTTGCTGTAGATAAGCTTTCACTTCAGAAATTCCTGCCTTATCATTACTAGTAAGAATAATATCATCAACATAAACTATCAAGACAACTAGTTTATCACCTCTGTGACGAACAAAGACAAAATGATCAGAATAACACTGAGAAAATCCACAAGTAACTATGGTAGCACTGAACTTGTCAAACCATGCTCGAGGGGATTGTTTAAATCCATAAATAGCCTTATATAAGTGATGCACACGACCTTTATTCTCCCCCTGAGCTACATAACCAGGAGGTTGCTCTATATACACCTCTTCTTGTAGATCACCATACAAGAAGGCATTCTTGATGTCCAACTGAAACAAGGGCCAATCAAAGTTGATAGCAAGAGAAATAAGTAGACGAACAGAGTTCAGTCTAGCAACCGGGGAGAAGGTCTCAAAATAATCAACTCCATATGCCTGAGTATATCCCTTGGCAACCAGACGGGCTTTCAACCGCTCAACAGAGCCATCAGAGTGATACTTAACAGTGTACACCCAGCGACACTTCACCAAATCCTTACCAGGAGGTAAATCTACTAGACTCCAAGTACCACGACTTAAGAGAGCATCCATTTCTACATCCATAGTAGCTTTCCATCCAGGAATAGTTAGGGCATCATTATGGGTGCGAGGAATAGGGTCAGTAGAAAGTGATGAGGCAAGACCATGGATGGGAGAGGGAAGATGAGATAAGAAAACAAAGTTATCAATATGATACACAACCATAGATTTTTGAGTGCAAGAACGTATACCTTTCCTTTGAGCAATTGGTGAGTCATCAGGCGGAGGAGGAGGAGCTTCACCAAAGAAAGACGGTAGTGGAGGAAGTGAATCATTTGGAGTATTGGTTTCTCCACTCGGCTGTCCAACCTTCTTCCTGCGCTGATAAACCTATAGAGGAGGTGAGTCACTGGCACTGGGCACATCAGGGAAGGGTATGAGAGATGGAATGGGTGAAGGAGATGGAGAAGTCCACTCCATACCAGACTGGGACACCTGAGGAGAAAAGAATGATGTGCCTTCAAAGAAGGTCACATTGGCACTAACAAAGTTCCTGTGAGTAATGGGGTCATAGCACTTATACCCTTTCTGAGTACGTGAATAACCCAAAAAATTGCACTTAGTAGACCTAGGAGACGGTTTATTTACTTGCACATGCAGATTATGGACAAAACACACACAACCAAAGACTCGGGGAGGAACAAGAAAACTTGGCAAAATAGGAAACATAATAGAATAAGGGGACCTATTTGAAAGCATTGAGGATAACATGCAATTAATCAAGTGACATGCAGTTAAAACCCCATCACACCAAAAATGCTTAGGAACATGCATATGAATCATAATAGCATGGGCAACCTCGAGTAGATGCCGGTTCTTGCGCTCTGCTACCCTATTTTGCTGTGGGGTATAGGCGCAACTGGTTTGGTGTATCATCCCACGGTTGGCACAAAAATCAGAAATATCAGTTTGAGCATATTCTAAAGCATTATCAGAACAAAAACTCTTAATCAAAATGCCAAACTGAGTTTTTATTTCATTATAGAATTGCTGAAACACAGATAAAAATTCAGATCTGTCCTTTAACATGTAAAGCCATTTAAGGCGAGAATGATCATCCACAAAAAGGCACAAAATAACGAAAACCAAATCTATTACTAACTCTGCAAGGACCCCATACATCAGAATGGACTAAGGAAAATAAAGACGGACTACGAGACACAGAGCGAGATGGGAAGGACATACGGTGATGTTTTCCCAACTTATAGGCCTCACATTCTAACCTAATCACAGAATTAAAACTAGGAAATAAAAGTTTCAACCTAGCTAAAGATAAATGTCCTAAACGACAGTGCCATTGGAAAGGAGTCACATCCCCAACAGTAGTAGCAACAACAGAAGTATGAGAACGACATTTGAGATAATATAAACCATCTTTTTCATTCCCTCCACCAATCGTCTTTCTCGTATGAAGATCTCGAAAAACACAGTAAGAGGGAAAGAAGGTTACTGAGTAATTTAATGAGCTAGTTAACTGGCTCACAGAAAGAAGACTTAATGGGAATTGTGGAACATGTAACACAAAAGATAAATTCAGTGAGGATGTGGGTGATATAGTACCATGACCGAGAACTGATGTAGAAGCACCGTTGGAAAGAATAACAGATGTAGAATTGGTATTAGAAGAAAAGGTTTTAAAAAGTGATGACTTACCAGTCATATGGGCAGAAGCACCTGAATCAATGATCCAGGGGGTAGAGGTAGTGGTAAGAAGGGCTGAGGTACCTGTATGAGCTAAGGTGGCAGTGGATGTAGACCCACCATTACCAATGGATGTATTAGAGGATGCCTCGAAAGTGTGCAAGCGTCGGAGCAACTGATTGATGTCATCACGTAGACTGGTAGATGAATCTCCTGAAGGTCTCAGTTTAGTATCAACGGAAGACACTGTGTCAGTACCATCATCTGACACTGCATGATTGGCTAACTGGGTTGTCCACTCTGGCTTTCCATGCTTTGCCCAGCACGTCTCTATAGTATGGTTGGGCTTTCCGCAATAAGTGCACTGGCGGGCTGCACGATCAAAAGGCTATCCACTAGAACCTCGACCAGCTAATCCATGATCTCCCCCACGATCGTGACCACGTCCACGTCCACGGTTGGCAAGGAAGGCAGAATTGTCTTTGGAAGACTGATCAGATTTAGTTGATGAAGTGATACGTTGCAGTCCCGAATAAGTGTCATTTAGAGTAGGAATAGTATTGCCTGTAAGTAAATGGCCCTTCACTGCCTTCAAATCATTATTCAAGCCAGCAAAAAATTTGGAAACGAAAAACTCATTCCGCTGAGCTTTCAATTTGTCAATGTCTGTGGTCAAGGGCTAGAAAACATTAAGTTCTTCAACCATTCCCCTGAAAGTACTATAATACTCTGAAAGAGATCTGTTAGACTGGCAAAACTGAAACTTCTCATAAATATCATAGATACAGGTCATGTTCTTTTCTTGAGAGTAAGTTTCTTTCAAATCGTCCCATACTCCCCTTGCAGTAGAGTGAAACATGACATTGGTAGCGACATCTGGTTACATACTGTTCCACAACCAGATTAAAATCAAAGCATTCTCCTTCATCCATTCATCATAACCCTTGTCAGATGATGAAGGAGAATCAGAAGTAGTATACTTAAGTTTATCCTTGGCCATAAGGTAAACCTTCTCAGATTGAGCCCAAAGTAGGTAATTCGAGCTTCCCTTGAGCTTAATAGAAGTAATTTGGACATTGACATTGTCCGAGGCAGATGCAGTAGTCACAGAGGTAGTAGACTTGGTCTCAACCATGAGAACAAAAAATAAAGTCACCGATATCTGGCTTGCACCCAAAAATACTTCACCCACAAATAGAGTCGTCGATATCTGGCTTTCACCCAAAAATACTAAGAAAATAGCAAACCAACCTGAACCACAACGACTGGATATTTGGCTTTCACCCAAGAGACCCAGATTCGATAAAGGAAACAAGAAGATGGCTGCGGTTCAAGTTCTGAAATCTTTAGCATAGTACCAATAGAGCATGGTCCATACACCAAATAAATCACTCCATGTGATTTAATCCATAGTAGATGCGGAAATAGGTGGCTGCATACCAGAAGATTTCAGCACAAAACCGAGATCAGCAGGGAGGATGTTGAAAATCTTGATTTGATTACAGAGGCTCTAATACCATGTTACAATCCCAGATACCTTGTAATCAAACCAAAAGAAAAAGAAAGAGAGAAAAGAAGAAGAAGAGAAGAGAGAAGAGAGTGGTACAACTGAAGGAGACTCCCAAAAGATGAGAAGAGACCTGCGATCTTACCAGACTAGGTTGATCGCAGGTTTTAGTCCTTTACTTATATTAAAATAATGCTAAAAGTAAAAGATAATAGTACCCCCATTGTCCAATTATAAGAAAATCCACATCACAGAAATATGGGAGCCGATGAGACCCAAAATTCCCCTATCGGCCCCTATCGGTTTTAGAGTTTAGCGCCTAGATAAAGGCACCTTGTGCATAAGCATAGTTATTGGCTTCTAGATAAATTCAGTGCCTGCAGAGCTGCTGGAATTACTTGTGTTATCTTAAAGATTTTGGTCAACACTCTGTCCAGCAATTTTCAGGGCAACAACGTTACTTGTGAGATTTGTATATAATGATGCTAGAAATCTAGAATGGAATGGTATAACTTGTGATT
The DNA here is from genome assembly GCF_013358625.1 of Macadamia integrifolia. Lineage (NCBI taxonomy): Eukaryota > Viridiplantae > Streptophyta > Magnoliopsida > Proteales > Proteaceae > Macadamia > Macadamia integrifolia. The sequence continues at coordinate 25,059,844 of NC_056557.1, read as the reverse complement.
GTCCTGTGATTTTCTGGGTAACAAAATTACTTTGGAGATTTGTATATAATGATGCAAGATTTAATGTAATAGTATAAACTATGAATATTTCAATGCTGAACTTAAAGAAAAAAACTTGTATTTCTGGGTCAAAATTGAAGCATAGGTGGTCGCATTAATGATGCATAGTGCAGAATGTTGGGCTGTTAAGAAGCATCATATGGATAAACTCAGTGTAGCCGAGATGAGGATGTTGAGATGGATGCGTGAAAAAACTAGGAAAGATAATGTGAAGAATGATCAAATTAGAGCTGATTTGGGAGTAGCTCTGATACATGATAAACTACGAGAAAGTTGTTTGAGGTGGCATGACCATGCTCAACGGAGGCCTTTAGATCTCTAATATAGAGGAGTGATTTGATTCAGATTGTGTTAAAAGAGCCAGGGGTAGACCAAAAATGACTCTGGGAGAAGTGGTGAGGGAAGACATGCATAGCTTAGGCCATGTATCAAGTAAGACCTCTAATAGTGATTGGGGGGTAAGGATTTATGTAGCCGACCCCATTTAGTTGGGATAATGCTGAGTTGTTGTAGGTAGTCGCATATAAACTTTAACAACATTATTAGGTGTTTTTGTGTGGTTACTGCTAGGTATAATGGATTTGTATACTTTCGTTTGTGTTTAATTTATTTTTTACCTATAACAACAATGATTACTTTCAAAATAGAATAGTAAAATAAATCTTGGCTATCGATTACAATTCATGGGGTTTTGGGATGTTCTAGAAATATTATCTCTTCAGTGTAAAAGTTGTTGATGGTGTTTGATGACTACTGTTAGGTGGAGATTGGAAAAAATCTGAACAGGGCAGGGACTGTAGGAATAAAATCAGCAACAGATATGCAAGTGTTATATATATATATATATAGCAATCAGGGTGTAACATTTGATGGTAATAATAATAATAATAATAATAATAATTATTATTATTATTATTATTTTTTATGTTTTCTGTTATTGCTTCTGCATTTGTTTGCGCTTTCATTATGTATGGTATGTGGCTTTTCTAGCCAACAGGTGGGTGAGATGGAGCCCGGGTGAAATAATTTTACCTTTCTCTTCGTGCAAGAATATTGCATGATCTTCTTACGTGTCAGAATCCCCCCTCTTAAATGGCACTGTGAGGTGAGAATTTTCTTTTGGGTCCTCACCAGTAGCTATAAGTTATTCCAATAAACTCCATAAGTGGATTTTTGTTTTGCCAATCTACTTTATGATCAAGGGCTCAGTCTGGAATATCTCTTTTGTATAGGTTGACTTCTTTAAGAATATTGGATGACATGCCTTAAAAGAAGAGACATGGTTCTCCTTGAAATGTACCTTCTTAAATGTTCCAGATAGTGAGAATTTTTCGAGGCAGTATGAAATTTATATAGCCAATCCTAAGTAGATAGACCATGGAGAACGGGAGTGTGGAGCAAGGTTTCTATGGAGCACAAATCTGGGAAGCTTCAAAAATATGGTGCACATTTGGAGCAGATGCATGTATGTTCCTGCATATATGTAATATGAACAAATAATGACTTCTTAACATTTATGATGTTTCCTCAGAAAAAAGGGAGAAGTGTAATGAAAACCATGCCTAGCTGAGTTGGTCCTAGTGCTTTCACATGAACATGGGGTCTTATTTCAAGTTCTTCCAAGAAAAATTTCTACTCTCTTATAGAGTTGTCCCATAATTTGCAAACCACAAGGCTCAAATATAGGATTTGCATATCATAAACATTCCACCCCAGATCATATGATCTGCAGTTTTCACATGAATTACGGGGGTGGTTGTGGATAGGTATAGTTACTAATGTTCAATCTACCGGGGGATCTAGCTTTGGACAGTCTGGATCATCCAATCAAGAAGCTCATGAAATTTTTTTACTTCCAAATATTTTTTTATTTTTGGTATTGCTTGGAACTACTTATACCTTTTTAAAAAGGGCATTCCCAGTGCACCGGGCTACCACCACTGCGGGGTCTAGGGAGGGTCATAATGTATGCAGCATTACCCCAGCTTTTTGGAGAGACTGTTTCCCGACTCGACCCAACGACCACTAGGTCGCAATGGAGCAATGTAACCATTGCACCAAGGTCCGCCCTCTTACTTATACCTTTTTCCAAGTTTAATTATTGCTTGCAGCTTCTTTTCCCCCTCGGCTTCTGTTTATTCTCTGCAGGACATCCTAGACCTTTAATTGAGAGAACTTGGGAGTGCCCCAGAATTCACACTATGATTTCAAAGTTTTATATATTGCTCATCAAATACAGAAACTCTTACCAGCTAGTCGGATTAGTCCTAAGAAAGACTGAAAAACAACTTAATAACAGTTCTCTTTAAGGTCAACATAAGCCATGTTAAGATGGCTTTCATTCAAACAAACTACTGGGCCTGGCTATATACCTGGATGTTTCAAAGTGGGTGCCATATTCATATCATTTTATCCACTTTAAGCATAAATATGCTCTCTCTGGATTTGTTAGGGTTATGTGGCTATAGCCTATATGTATGGCTTGTGTGGATGCTGTCTTCAGAATATCCCGACCCTCTCTGGTCCAGTAGACGATTCTTTCTGTGTTGGCTGTTTGGATAACATATTTACTTGCTAACATCATATTTCTGGAAAAACCTGAACATTTCCTCTGGGCTGGTGGATGGTTCTACTTCCATTTTATTTTTCCAGATATGTTAAAAGCAGAAGTGACAAACAACTGAGGAGTAAAGCATATGCGAGTGAAACAAGTACTTGTGCTCCTGAAGCCACCACAGGAAATGGGTCTGCAATTGTTCCTTGCGGGCTTATTGCATGGAGCTTGTTCAATGACACATATGGGTTTTCTGTAAATAAAAAGGCCTTAGAAGTCAGCAAGAAAAATATTGCCTGGAAAAGTGATAAGGAAAGTAAGTTTGGGTCTGATGTCTTCCCTAAAAACTTTCAGAGTGGAGGCTTGATTGGGGGTGGTAAACTTGATTCAAGCAAACCTGTAAGTTCCATATTAATCTAAAACTTTGCCTGTTATGCCAGGTTCCTAAAAAAAAGAAAAATCATCATTCGCTTCCTTTCGAACTCCTGTTAGTTTCCCCCCCCCCTCTCTCTCTCTCTCTCTCTCTTTTAATTGTTATTGTTTTGATGACAGTTGAGTGAGCAAGAGGATCTTATGGTTTGGATGCGAACAGCGGCACTGCCAACTTTCAGAAAGCTCTATGGGAAGATAGAGGTTGACCTTGAAGCCGATGAAAAGATAACGGTGGTAATACAGAATAACTATAACACCTACGGTTTTGGGGGCAAAAAGAAACTAGTTATTTCAACTACCAGTTGGATAGGAGGGAAAAATGATTTCCTGGGCATAGCATATCTTATGGTCGGTGGAATGTGCTTGTTCTTGGCAATAAGCTTCATACTTATGTATGTGATTAGGCCAAGGTGAGTGACTTCCTCATTTCTTCTTTATGGTTCCATGTTCTTTTTTTGACTTTTGACCTTACATTCAATCTCAAGTTTTTCATTTGGCATAGAAATTGGTTAAAATAAGAGTAAACACTCTATTCTCTCGAAGAATGATGGAAAAGATACATTCAGTTTAACAGCTAATGCTTTCTTCTCTTTTGTCTCTTTGGTGATAAAATATTGCTAATCCAAAGCATTACAAATCAGTTTTATTTTTGTGGTGTGTTATTTCTGACGTTGATATACCAACTATAAACTGGACATGCAGATAACCCATTTTAGGTATTTTTAATTTGGAAATAATGTCTTTACCCCGCCCCCCCCCCCCAAAAAAAAAATTATATGATTAGAGGTGGATGTTAAGCTTGCAGTTTTCAAGGTTTCGTGATGCAGATTGATTGAGATGGATCTTGTGGTGGTGGGAAAGCAAAAGACAATGTGGATGAGAAGAACAAAATTTCAGAATTGGGGGTGGGGATGTGAAAGGAGAGGCAATAATTTCAATTTCAAACAACTATATCAATTCCACTAAACAAATCGTAGGGAGGGCTATGCCCTGTACATTATTAAATAGAACTGGAAAAAGAAAGCAAAACAGAATTCAAAACTAAATCTAACTCCTCTAGCCGCAAGCTAATTTGGAGTGTCCGAAAACAACTAATATATTAAATAAAGAAAGAAACTGCTGGATTCTAGGATTCTCCATATGCACGCTGTAATGGTAGCAACCCACTACAAATATGACTCTAAGAAAGGAAACCCAAATAGTGAAGGAAACTACCTTCCTTACGCAAACTCTATTAAAATAAATAAATAAATCCTAAATTTAGACTCCACGATTTATCCTGGAGAGTTGATTCCTGAAAATTTGGAAGCAAGCTGTAAAAGACTTTCAACTAGCCCCCATGAACTGTGAGCTAATAACCTTTCCTGAAATTCAGCAAACCTATAACTGTAAGCCATAGAAAAAAGTCTCCAAACAGCTCCACGACATCTGGTTTCTAGAAGAACCAGATCTGAACCATCAACGATGGTTCGAACGAAACCAGACCAAAAACCAAAACCATGGCAAACCATTATTTCATCCTTGTTTGAAAAAAACTCACCCTCAAGTTTTGTAGAATGAGATATGTTGCATATAGTTTGTCCTTGTTGGCAACCTTGGCCACATGTCAGTTATGAGGTGGCTAGATGTGATGATGTGGCAGCATGCAGTCACTTTGATGACATGGCATAGCTCAGATGTGGGTCAGAGATTGCATGAGTGCAGTGGATGTGGTAGTGGTGCTTGTCGTGAGTTTCCAACGCATCCGGAATTGCCTCGAACCAACTTTTAACGAGAAAGTTATGGCCAGTTCAAGGTTCAGAGGCATTTTATTTATTTCACATGGCTGATTTTGAAGACTGGCTCTTATGGGGAATGATAGAGGTCGGAGTCATGGATTCAACACAGTTGGAATCATCTAGATCTAAGTTCAGACGAGAGAGTTATGGTTGTCTTTGCTCAGCTGCTCTGATATGGCACAAGTGTTCATGTTATGTCCAAGTTCGAGTTCACATGCATTTTAAGGTGATGTGGGTCTCAACTGGTGTGTTAGAAGCGGTAGAGTTGCGGATTTTATTTTTGGTGAGGTGGTGCATGTTAAGCATGGGCTCAAGGTTGCAAGGCCAAAGGGTAGCTTACGAGGCAGCAAGATCTATGGCATTTGGTACCTTGCAAGGCTAGGGCCGAGCTTATGCTCAAATGCAAATCAGGCCAAGGAGCTCGCATGGTGCAGCTCAGTTTATTTATGGCAGCGAGTGAAGGCCCCATTGATGTAGATAAGTCACTTAATGGGCTTATTTTGTTGCAAATAAGCCTTAGGTTGGGTTATGTATGTGTTGGGCTTTTGATCCCATGGGTTTTCTTTGTAATGAATCATTTTAATGGGCTTAAAAATATGGATAGAAAGTAGGAAAATGAGATTTAATTCATTAGTTTAGTTAGAGTCCTGTTTTAAGTTTATTTCTTTTGTTATTTCAATTTTCTAGTCAGTTTAGGTTTTCCAATTAGTTAAGGATTGGGTTAGGCCTTTCCTTTTTAGTGTTTGAGTTAGTTTTGAGTCTTAGTTTTGAGTCTTCTATATAGGTTTATAAGGGGCTACAACATTGAACACGGATTTATTAATGAAAAAAAAAAAAGATAGCTTATGCTGTTGTGCTGTGGGATGCAGTTGGGTGAGATGCCCTAGGTGAGATGCCTAAACCAGAGGGTGAGATGCCCATTCACTAGTTCTTCTCCCCCCTTCTCAACCCTCCATCTAATTCTCTTTCTTTTCTTGTTTTTCTTTTATTTGTTTGTTGTGAGAGTGTTTGAGAGCTAGAATCAAGCCTATCGGAGGACATCTTCTCTATTCAGCCATAATTTTAGATCCTGCCTGGGATTATAATCACTTGTGATTCTAGTTCTACATTATTAACCGAAGATGGTTCTAGAAGTTAGTTACTTTGCTGGACAAAGGGATACATGCTACGTACTTGATTTGCTAGATTCTCTGGATGAATATTTTGACTACTATAGCTTGACAGAGACACGAAAGCTTCGATTTGTTTGCTCCCGGTTGATTGGTTGTGTTGGAGAATGGTGGAGAGTCCATAAAAAGCGACTCTGGGTTCGAGGACATGAGCCTAGGACTTGGGAAGAGATGAAGTACGAGTTAGTGACACAATACCTCCTTGCATATATCCAAAGAAGGCTCTTCCCACCGTAAGATTCCCATCATAATACATCTACAGGTCTCCAAAAGACACCCACATGTTACAAGAGTCAGAAACAATTGGTAAACCACTTGGGCACTCTTGTGAAAAAATGTGCAAAGGAGCAACAAGAGAAGACACCTCCAATCAAAACATCTAAACCTGAAGTTGAGGTTAGTGTGGAAGAAATTCCAACAATTCCTATTGTTAAGGAAGAGCTAGTCATTGATGTTCCCATCAATGAGATTCATGTGGAAGAAATCGAAAGGAACAAGGTTGCCACAATGGACAATGAGATTGAGACTGTGGAACTTAACCCTACAACAATTGTGATGATTGTGAACAACTAAGAGGAAGATCCTAAGGAGCTTGAGATTGAAATTGTGGAGGTCAAGAACACAGTGGTTGAAGGCATTCATGTGGATGATCCCATGGATACATTTGAGGTTGTTGAAGTTGAGCATGTGGAGTTCGTCATCCCATTAAAGTATCTTGAAGATCGAGCTCCTCACATTCTAGACTGCATCCTTATTATCAAAGGGCTACCTGAATTTTTCTATGGCCTGAAGAGAGACGTGCATCATGCTATAATCACCCTCACACTTTGCAAAATTCGAGGACAATTTTTTTCTAAGAGAGGGCAAATTGATGTAGATAAGTCACTTAATGGGCTTATTTTGTTGCAAATAAGCCTTAGGTTGGGTTATGTATGTGTTGGGCCTTTGATCCCATTGGTCGTCTTTGTAATGGGCCACTTTAATGAGCCTAAAATATGGGTAAAAGTAGAAAAATGGGATTTAATTCATTAGAATAGTTAGGGTCCTGTTTTGAGTCTATTTCCTTTGTTATTTCAGTTTCCTAGTAAGTTTATGTTTCCCAATTAGTTAAGGATTGGGTTATGCATTTCTTTTTTAGTGTTTGAGTCAGTTTTGAGTCTTCTATATAAGTTTGTAAGGAGGGACAACATTGAGTACGAATTTATCAATGAAAAAAAAAAAAAAGATGGCTTATGCTGTTGTGCTGTGGGATGCAGTTGGGTGAGATGCCCTAGGTGAGATGCCCATTCACTAGTTCTTCTTCTCCCTTCTCAACCCTCCATCGATTTTTCTTTTCTTTTTTATTATTTTCTGTTTTAGCCTTTGTGAGAGAGAGTAGTTGAGAGTTATTTGCAGACCTGAAGTTCAGCCTACAGATCAGTTCAAGCACAACCGAGGAGATCAAAATCGATTGTAGACATTGTCAGGGTTTTGAAGCTTCGTCGATTTGGCCACATCTCCCACACCTGAATCCTGATCAATCAACCCTTTCTGAGGCTTTATTCTAGCCTCCAAGAGGACCACTTGATCCAAGCTTGGTGGCCATTGGAGTCCTCTAGCTGCTGTTCTTGAGTACCATCCTTACTTTCCTAGTTGAGAACCTGTCCTCAGATCTTCCAATTCTGGGATCTGATTACAAGGACCTTTTAAGGGTTTAACAAAGGACACCAAAGGAGTACTCGACCCACTTTTCAAGACCAGTTGAAGTTCCCACCCTCGGCTAGATGTGTTCTCCCTATTCAGCCAGAATTTTAGATCCTGCCCGGGACTGGGATCCTATGTGACCTAGTCTTACATCACCAACACAACTAGAATCATGTCGATCCGATATTGGAGTAACAAGTTATAGCATGTTCTTTAGGACAATGTGTAGGCTGAAAAGGCAGGGTCCTACACATCATTCAGGTTCAAGCCCATTTTTGGGATCCATGCACTGTACCTGGGTTGGAGGTGTCCTCATGAAAATTGTAGCCCTTCGAGTCTTCTGTACGTAGCAAAAATAATTGGGTCAATTGGAGCTCAAATAAGGAAGATATGGCTATTTCTATGGAAGAGGTACAATCTTCCCAGCATTGACAGTCAACGGTGACTCTGTGAGTTCGAGTAGGTCGTCCACATTCAAGTACACTGTCAACTCATGATTGGTTTGGTTCATATGGCTTCAAGCCAAATTTGAGCACCTTCTGGGCAGAATTGGAGGAAGGCTATTTCTAGCAACGTTGTGATTTTTGAGTCTATGTTCAATTGAGACAAGAGTCAGCTCAATTGGAGTTATATAGAATAAGTTATGCCCTCCGGAATGAGGAAAGGTTAGTCTACCAGATTGGTTTCAGGTTCAAACTGAATAGTTGGACCAAGTTTGGGACTGGGTCATTCGTGGGGGTATTTAAGTGAGTTTTAGGGCTCATTGTCATTCTCTCTCTTATAAGAAGAAAAAAAAGAAAGAAAACCTACAAGAGAAAAAGAGAGGAGAAGATCCCTCCATCACTTTGAGTGTGTTTAATGCTCCCATCTATCTCAAGTGAGTGATATTGTCTCCATCAATGGAGGTCTTGCTAAGTGGGTGTGTGTTTGTGTTGCTGCATTGAAAGCAAAAGAAAAAGGGACAGAAAAGTGAAGAAAGAAGGGGTTTTGCTGTCCTCTTGTGCATTGAAGAAGAAGAGACAAGCAGGGTTGATTGAGTTGTCCCCAAAGCTACTGTGTACACTTGAAAAGTCATGTTCACACATTTGAGGTGAAGTTGAAGGTTCTAGTGAACAAAGATCATCTCAGGGACATCTCTGGACATCTTAGATAGGGTTGCAAGCTTGTTCCAAATTTTCTTTGTTTTCATATGCTATCTGAGTATTGTATCTAGCTTAAGAGATAGTGAAGGTGTGCTGTAAAACTATTCTAGCTTAAGAGATAGTGAAGGTGTGCTGTAAAACTATTCTAGCTTATGGAAAATTGTATGGCATCACTATAAGCCTATTATCTTTGTACTGTGGTGTCTAGTTTCATCTAGACACAAGGGCATGTGTTCCTTGGTAGTTAGTACAACCTAAACATTTCCGTTAATGCAACATCCTAGTTCTATGCTGGGGAAACTGACAGTTTGTATTGGCACTAAGTGCCCTCTCAGTTATATGCAAGGAAAAATCTGGGTGTGGCTGCTCACTACTGCAACTGCAGTTAAAAGTGTATTGAGTATGTATGAAGCCTTTATGGGTACTCTTTATAAAGCACTACTCCGGAGACAAAGGTTTATTGTGGAACCTCGAAAAATAGGTGTGTTGTGCATGTGGCTTCTTTGTATTTACTATACTACTTTTGGAGTGTGTGTTGGTTGCAAGATGGGTGTACATACTTGGAAATGCCTATGACAAGAGGTTGAGTTTGCATTTGAATGTGTATATGATTGCTGCAGTGTTAGATTGGTTGCCGTCAAGTGCACAGTCAGAAAAAAGAATTTGGTACACTGATTCACCCCCTCACAGAATCAGTCGGGACTCAACATAGAGAATCATCACCACTCGTTTGGCATCCACAATCAGCCACATTAACTTGATGATGATATACTGATTCTTATGAGCAACATGATCAACAATAGTGAGTGTTAGGATTTTGACATTGAAGATTTGTTGTGGAAGAACAAATTTCACATGTTCAAACCCTATTGGGATGATCTCGGTTTGCTCCTCTTTAACATAATATTCTCTACTACTTTATTTTCAGTTGGTTCTTTGATCAATTCATCTGAAATTACAATCAAGGGCTCAGCTTGAGTACCTTTGTCTCAAGAGATTCCTCAATCAACTCGTATTCTGGCTCTTCCACGAATTGAGTACTCAACAATTTAGATCAGTTTGTTGAAGTAAGTGTCCATACGGCCGGATATGAGCAGCGATTGGCTCTTAAATTCTGTAAATGATCACAAAGTCTCCTCAAAATTCGCTTTAAGCTTTCACAAGTTCTCTTGCATGACTTGAAGTTGTTGGTAGACAAAAAACAAGAGGATAGGATCGATAGTATCTATCGCCAGGTTTGGCTTGGATAACAAGTTGATGTAGATTGATGGAGATGAATCTACTGGTGGTGGGAAAGAGAGAGAATGATGAAGAATAAAATTTCAGAATGAGAGAGGAGCTATGCTCGGTATATTGAACTAAATCAATTCCGTTAATCAAATCGATGGGAGGCTATGCCCAATACATTGAACTTGAAAAAGAAAGCAAAACAAAATTTAAAACTAAATCTAACTCCTTTAGACCCACAGGTCACCTAACCCAGAACAAACGATCATGAGTAAACTCAGACGAGCATTGACGGTTGAATAAGAGCGTAAGAAGTAGAAACGATCGATGAGCGACACACAACTACCCTTACCATGAGCAGAGGCTATGCCTGGTACATTGAACTTGAAAAAGAAAGCAAAACAAAATTTTTAAACTAAACATAAACTCATCTAGACACACGCAAATTTGGAGTATCCTAAGAGAACTAAATATTAAACAAGGAAAGAAACAACTGGACTTTAGGAATTCTCCATGTGCATGTTGCAATGGGAGCAACCCATTACAAATATGACTCTAAGAGAGGAAACCTAAACAGAGAAGGAAACTTCCATACACAAACTCTATTTGGGTGTCCATAACAGATCCAATAACTGAAATAGCAACCAGTTAAGACTGGAGTTGAAAAGAGCAACCCAGTGCCTGAGGCTCCCAGTACTGCAGGATCTAGGAGGGGCAAATGTACATAGCTGTAACCCCTGGCCCCTGCTGCCCAAGTTTTTTTAACCATTCTGGCCAAATAGACTCAAACAATAACAAAAGATAGAAGCCATGAGATTTTGAAAATAAGATTTGGACTTTGAAGAAGCTTTCTAGATAGATGGTATATGGATCAAGTTGTGGAGCCATTTTCAAAGGTGAAGAAAACACGTGGCTGGATTTAAAATCTGGGAGTATCACTATGATTTTGAAAGTAGATCTGCATCAGATGGGAAGAACCACCTGATCCACCTATGGGTGTGCGTTTACATATTACAGGGAAAGTCAGTGGGTGGGAATGGTTCAGGATGCACGATTTGATAGATCCCACCCATGTCCTGGTTCTTTTGTATTATGAATCACCAGATCTGTATAGAGGAATATGATGAATATTGTTATGGCTTAGGAAAATTGTCCTGCTTTGACCTGGTGCAAGTGTAATAATGAAATGCTATTGGCATTTCTTATCTCAATTTTTCTTAGAATAATTTTCTACTCCTTTCTCTTTTGCCTGGTTTTGGCCTGTTGGCTTTTTTTTTCTTGCTTAGTTCTGTCTATAGCCATCTTAGAGAAGTGAGGTTAAGTTCAGTGGACAATTTCAGTATATTTAAATTGCATCTTGAGGTGTATCAATATCTTATATACCTTCCACATTGCAGCTGTTCTGTCATCATTATTACTTATATTATATAACTGGCTGTAGACATTAATTGAAGTAAATATATTATAATATATATACTACTTTTTTGGGTGCCATATATACTCCTCTCATGGGAAGTAAAATCCTTCTGTACAGAACATTTTTGTATATTTATTGAGCTTGAGGTTGCTATTTTGCAGGCCGCTGGGGGATCCATCCTTCTTATCATGGAACAGAAATCCAGCAGGGCATTTTAATTAAGGGTGATTTCCTGCTTCCAGCTTTCATTTCGTGGGGCAGCACTATGCTTGCATGCCATAGTAGCCGGCCTTGAGTGAGGGTCTTTCATTAAACAGTCTGATCAGGCAGAGACTGCGATCGTATGTCCCAGACTGAAACCTGAGTGTACATAAAAGAAATACCATATGTTGGAAACACTTGAGCTTCAGTTGTATCTAGTTTCTCTTAATGAAGGCCAATTTGGAACCAGGCTGAGATGTTGGACATCATGTTCTATGTATTGTTCCTAATTTTATGTTTTTTTTTTCTTCTGAACATTTAAATCAAAGTAATGTTAAATACTTTTAAGTTTCTTCCTTTCCAAATATCTTTTGTTAATTTGTTTTTTAATAGATACTGAAATATGCAATACATTTTTTTTTTTTTTTTTTGCAAATATGCAATATTATTGGCTCTTGGGACATGTACCACATGATCTTTCTCCTATTTTTCCAAAGCAAGTCAGCTGTAATGTGGAAATCACTTTGGCATCCAAATAACTGCTGAGATATAATAAAGCTGGATGCACCTGAAAATGATGCAATAATTTCAGTCATCTATTAAGTTTGCACTACTCTTTAGGTGGTTTCATGGTTGTTTTGGAACCTGTATGCATTCCAGCCTAGGGTCCTGGAATGCATGATGCATCCTGGGATGGCTCCCACACCCCTGCTTGGTTTATGAGTGTGATCCAAAAGCTTAGTTAAGTCTGCTTTGCGTTGGCAACTGCTTGGCTGTTTTGGATGCCAAGGGTATTGTTAATTAATCTTTTTCGATCGGATGACTTAGATGAATTAGATTGGGATATTCATGATATATTATTTGATTGTTTTAGGATGTTAAAGACACTTTTAGTTTTTGATTGTAGGTGAGTCTCATGAGATCAAATTAGGGCAGCATTTTTTGTTGCCATGTATGCTCTTGGCAGGGGTATCAATTACTGGTTTATCTGATGATTTTGTTGGTAGAGCTTGTGATTTTTGTGAAGACTTTAGTCATATACATGGTGATGCTTAGCACATTTGATTACGCTAAACGAAACTTTATTTGCTGGTGTTTAGTATCTCTTTGGTGTGCAGTGTAAGGAGTGGGGTTAAGTGTGTCAGTTGGAGAAACCTATATGAGTTTGATGTGTGTAGAATTGGTAGTGGCACAGGGGTTCCTTTCTGGGTAATCTTCCTTCTGAATATATTACTTTTGATTTACTAATCTGTTATGAGTAATATTGGTGGAGATTAAATACCTACTGCACTCCTGATTTGCTGATATACTATCACATTCGGCACCCCTGTTTTGAGAAGTTTCTTATCTTATTTCTTGCAGCACCCCTGTTTTTGGTTAGCATCTGAATATTGGTCTTTGCTTTTGTTCCAACAATTGGATCATTGAGGTGTTTTGGGGGTTATCTCACTTGACTAGACACAGTCATCCACCCAGTTTTGGATAACTTGCATATCTGTTGCTGATTTTATTCCTACAGTCCCTGCCTGTTCAGATTTTTTCCAATCTCCACCTAACAGTAGTCATCAAACACCATCAATGGATGAATTATATATAATGCAATCTGTGAACCAAAATACTCTCCACACCCAGTTCCTCTGACTGGGGATTGATTTACTTCATGCTTTCATGGCAAGATACAAAGGCAGAAATCTACATACAACAAAGGAAAATATTTTCTGAATTTGGGACATCTCTCTATCTCCAGGACCTAACAGAGTTACCAGAACATGCAATCTCTTCCTGCCAATGATTCAGGTTCCTGAATTCGAATGCAGTAACATCCAATTTAATTTTCATATTATATAAAATAGCAATGACAATTACAATGGTAACCAATAAACAAGGAAAACAGGTTGTGTGATTTGACAATCTAAAGGGCATGAAGAATTAACACTATAATACATTTTATAATTGGACTAATTTATCAATTCATCGAAAAATCATTCATTAATTTAACCATAGAGAAACTTAACCTCTATGCCCTGGAGAAGCAACTTTTGATGTCTCCCAAAAGCTACCACTATTACTTGGTCAGCCTGCTGTGGAACTCAGATATGCAATTGCTGTTTCAAGATTCAGAAACTAGGATAATATTAACATAGTGTACATTTAGTATCTACACGTACTAATGGCTGTCCTGAAGATCATTCTTACTGTCGTAGTCAGAAGCTCCTTCATCTGAATCAGACTCTGTATCAAAGCTGATGCTTTGGTCTTCAGCCATTTCACCTTCCAAAAAGTGACCATCTGGTTTTAGAAGATCTTTTAAGCCATCCAGAATGTAAGGTTCTGTAAGTTTCCAGAACCAGACAGAATTACTTCCTAGGAAACCAATCCAAAACACTTTCCCCTTCCTCTTAACCCTGCAGTCCAATGATTTTGCTTTTAATGTCTTGACAATTCTTTCAACACCTTCCTGACTACCACCCTTTAGTTTCAGCACAATATCCCCTGAGGATGATCTGAGGCCTCCATACATATACCAGTATGCTAGAACACTGGGTGAAAGCCAACGATGAATAAGCTTTGGAATTACCGGCCGGCCTTTGAGCCAGAACTGATCTGCATAAAAGCCAAAATAAGAATGTGGAATTGTGGAGAATTGATTTGGTATGTCATCACTCTCATCATTTGACCTACCACAGAAACGTAACCACTCATGGTACAGATCGAATAAATGTCTTTTTAGAACACAATGCACATCAGAGTTTTCACTGAAATCAAAATGGAGTGCATGATTCCTCCTTTCTTCATCCGATTCTATCTGCAAACCACCCAGGAGCAAGCCAACCAAGATCTCCCTTTGTTCTTTGCTGAGTTTTAGACTTGTGGGCTTCTTCTTAACCACCTTTCTCTTTAAGCTCAGAATATAATCAATTTTATCCATTAGTGGAGATTCAATGTCATATTTCTTCTGGCACATGAAGTCATAAATTTTTTCTGCCTTCACATGCTCTCCAGAAGAGAGATACAACCCTAAGATGGCATTGCATGACCTAGTGTTCACACCAATCATCCCATCACTGAGCATTTGGTTGAAGATCTCCTCCGCCTTGTCAATATTAGCAATTTTTACCAATGAATCCAAGTATATATTGTAAATAGTTCGATTGGGATTGTAATTCTCAACGCACTGGGTGAAAGTTGACTCCAATTTGTTGTGCAAGCTCAAATCAAAATACATACCCATTAGAGCAATAAAAGATGGCATAAGGGGCTTTAGACCACTGTTTTGGAACTCATCCATTAGGGTTTCTGCATCTTCCATTTCATGCGCTTTACACATCACCTCTATGATCTTATGATATGCCACAACACTGGTAGACCCCAAATGCTCCTGCATTCCTCTAAATATCTCCAACGATTTCATGGGTTCTCCAACTTTTGAATAGACTTCCATTCGATAAACAAAAGCTTGAGAAGGGAGACTACATTCAGACTTCAGGAGCTTAAGCCAAGTTCTTTCTGCTTCCTCCATGTCCCCTTCTTTGGAGCAAGCTCTCAGTTGGGACAGAAGAACCTCTATTCCCTCTTTGATTCCTGCCTCTTGCATCTCCTTCCTCAGTTCTGTTATCCTTTCTCTATCTATAGTATCCTGATAACTGTGAAGCCATATCAGGCCAGCATAAATCTCCTTGTGTATCTCTAGTCCAGATGATACCAAGTTATGAAATATGAACTCTGCCTGCTTTAAATAACATTTTGATTCACCTCCAGGTTTACTAATGAGAGCTTTAAAAAGAGAATTGTGTAAACTGAGGCGGGGTTGGTAGCCTCCAAACTGAATCATGCGGTTGTAAATGCCGCATGCTTCCTCCAGACAACCTTGAACAGGTGCACTGAGATATGCAACAGTCAAAATATGGAATGTAGATTCACTAGGCACATTACCCTGATTGATTATGTCATCAAATATCTCCCGACACTTAGAAAATTTTCTCTCTTTTCCCATAAAATCTGCTAGTCTACTAGCTAGTGTAAAATCAAATCGAAACCGATGCTGTTGGATCATCCATTTGTACACCTGAAATTAAACACGCCATTTGTTAAGAGGAAAGGTAACAATAAAACTGTCTTCTACAAGGTAGAGCCCAATCCTATTAAAAGGAAAGATAAGCAAGTTAAATTAGCAAAACTACTGTTTAGGCAGTGCATCTATATCTTCTGAAAATTTCGTCCTCCTTCATTTACGGTTACTTGTCATAATGCACAGCATGCTTATCATGCTTACATATGGATTTGTGTTCACTCAGAAGCACTAAAGAACAGGACACCGTTATAACATTTCAGCCATGGCCCAGAAGGGACCCTATGTGTTGTGTGTGTGTGTGTTTTTTTTTTTTTTGGGGGGGGGGGGAGCAAGCAATATATAGCAACTATTGAATATTCTGTGATTTACTCACCAGCTATCTGTGATAGGTGTACTACATGTAATTTGGACTTGATTCATCATCAAGTGCCATCCATCGTACCTACATGATAGATGACGACTAGGAGAGTTTGTTCTACACTGTCTGGTTTTAAAATTTTGTAAGCGTTCTAGTATATCTTAAGTTCAAGTTTAGGAATTTTTTTTAGAAGTTATTAGTTGGAGTTGGAACTTGGAACTAATCTAGAATAAACACTACCTGCAATCTCTTAAGATAATTCTCTTGAGTAGGCTAAGGACTTGCAAAAATGGAAGTCCCATTCTCTTCTGCATTATTAGTAGCATATATTAGGTTGACTGATATCTAGAGCTTGCGGTTATATTTTGTACGTTGTGTCAAGAATTTTTTTTTCGTGAGAACAAAAATGATGAATGATAACTTTATCAAGGGTATCCTTTATGAATAGCACGAGTCTTTTATCAGCCTACATCTATATGACAGATGTAGCAACTGTATCAACTTCAGGTAACAGGGATTCCTGGAGATTCAAATTGCTGCTGGAAAAATTCTAAAGGAGAAGCCAGGACAGTTGTGAAGAAGTCAACTCAATCAAAGGCATACAAGATTCCAATCTAATTCCAATCCTAACCTATACATGTCCTTCCTCACCATTTCTTTTATGGTTAATTTATGCCTACCTTTGGCTCTTTTACCTCCTTCGATTTGCAATGAATCGCTTCTCTTTTCTCTGTAGTGGAGCATTCAAAACCTCTGTTGCACATATCCATGCCACCTCAAACAAGTTTCTCGCAACTTATCATCAATATGGGCAACACCCAGATTTGCTTTAATTTGTTTGTTCTTTATTTTATCTTTTCTAGTTTTACCACTCATCCATTGCAACATCCTCATTTCCACCACATTACGTTTGTTTAAATATTTTTCTTTACTTTTTAACATTCAGGCCCCATTCTAGTATATTCTGTGAAGAAATCCTGCAACTTAAAATATTGCAATGGTAATTTGCAAGGTAACCTGGGTCATGTAGCCAGTGTTGTTTTTGGGTAGTAAACTTCCCAGATGATCCTAAACAGGGTGCTCACCCAGCTAATGAGTCAGTAATCAGCTCACCCAATGCATGCTCCTATAAGACTTTAAAAAATATATATATCTATATATATATATATATATAAAATTAAAATCTCTTCTCTCTATAGATAAATCCTATCTCGTAGTACATGAGAACGAGATAGAATGTGCCAAAAGCTGAAAAATTCTCTCCTAGAACATGGGGACAAGTAAAAAGCTGGCATCTATAACATAGTTGCAGCACCAAACACTAATTACAACTTCCAATTCTTATCCTGGTAAAGCAACTGGAAAGATGCATTATCAAATTAAAGGTAAGGTTAGATTATCAGAGAACAAATTTCCAGTTCCAATGATTTCCAAAATTTAATCTTTAAGGAGGTACTTCCGGAGGATAACCCTTCAGTTGTGCCAGAAAAAAAAGCTCCTCAAAGGCAAATTTTTTCAAGTAAAGCACACACCCACTTACCCTGAAGCTGGCCTCATTCTCACGAATCCTCATACAATGAACAGCAACATAAGTAGCATCTTCCTGAGTCATCCACTTCCGCTGCCCATTAAGTATTCGAATCAAAGTCCCTGGCTTATGCGACGGCAATTCCTTACACAACCACGCCAACCTCGATCTCCTCCACTGCTCCGGAAGCTCTTCCAGCTCCTTCACTTCCAAAGAAGGCAACTTCAGATGCTTCAAATCATTGTCCATCGACACAGCATCGAAATCAAACACCTCTCTTTCACTCTCAGTACCCAAATCCCAAATCTCTTCCACTCCGACCCTCTCATCTTCACTCAGTAACTGCTGCGACAATGCAGTCGAAGCAGAAGCGGAAGCAGCTGGAGAGGGTTGAAAGACAGATAATCGGCGGTTGCGGTTGCGGTTTCCGTTGAAGGGTGAAATAATTTTGGGAGAGTAATCGTAGAAGAGGTTTCGGAAAGAGGGGGAGAAGGCGATAGAGCGAAAAGCCCTAATGGAAGAGGAGACGGCTGTGCGCATGGAAGGACGGAGAGTAGTGGTGGGGTTTTGGTTAGGGTTTAAGAAGAAGGTGGAGGTGGAGGTGGTGGCAATGGTAAAAGTAGAAGATGATAAGTCTTGAGCTCCGCTATGTAGAAGCATATCTCGTTTCCTCTTTGGGTTTGCTGAAGCTTTTTGCCCACTTCACTGCTTTCTTTGCTCTTGCTAATTGCTATGCCTATCTCCAAGACTCCAAGGTTGCGGCAAATTGCGAGTGAGTGCCTTTTTTTTTTTTAACGCAATGTTTGGTATCAATAAAGAAATGTCAGGCATTCAAAAAATTCAAAAAAATTCAAAAAAAAAAAAAAAAAGACATAAATTAATCACTGTTACGAGCCATGTTCTCAAGGCTTTCTCACATAGACTTGGGTATCGATATCGATATTTATATTGCTTTGGTTGATACAAATACTTATCGATCAGATCGTTACCTAGGTTTTTTTTTTTCTTTTTTTTTTAGGGTTGTTGTTTTAATTCCATATTGGTCATGGTTTATACTAATACAATCAATCTGATACCAATACTTGAAATCATGCTTTTTGATAAATCACTTTAAAATTATATCAACCACATGAAAGTAACTTGGTAGTTAAATGGTTGAAACAACCTCTCGATATTTTTGGGGTAAGGCTGCATGGTTCTTACCCTCGACCTCGCATATGTAGGAACTTTGTGCACCGAATATACCTTTTTTTTTTTAAGTTCATTTATTGTCTTTTTCATCCAAATGGTTGAATCAACCACATCAGCATACCATGTGGCAAAATTATGTGCACTGTTAAGGTAGCTTACTGGCCTTATCTTGTAGGAAATTTGTGGCATGACAAACTAAAACTCTAACAATTTATAAACTTGATAGCAAATTGACAGTTGAAAATACAATAAAAATACCAATATATATATATATATATAGTGCTCATGAGCCATTTGTCGAAAAATGGCTGCTTCGATTGAGTATTATGGAGAAGGCACCTCAAGGGATTTATGCCTCATGATCCATAAGAGGAAGTCCTGATGGATGATTACTGTTGCTGCTTGTATCTTCACCCCCCTCCCCCCTCTCCCCCGTGAATGCATGGATCGAAAATGGGTCAAACAATCTAACACGTCAAAAACAAGGCTCTCCTTGCTAGAGTATCCACGAAGTCATTTATTTAGCAGCCTAGGAACAAACTAAAAAATTATGAGACATACGAGCTTATTACCACTCTAAACTTCTAACCCCCATTTGACGTGGTGTTATCACGTTAAATGGGATTAAAGAATAAAAACTTAACTAGAACTTCTATAGGTGATTCAAAGGTTTTCGCCCTTGTGCATAAAGACGTTCTGGCCGACTGTGAGATAGAATAGATTGAGGATTATAAACGTGAAGGTTTATACATACATTAAGAGGGTGCATGGACATAAGTGAGAGGGAATCAAATAATTGAATTAAAGTAAAAAATTGACTAGTAACCAGTCCAAATCATTCTCTTAGATATTCAATAAACTACAGCATCATCTTTCAACATGGCATAACCAGTTGTGCCCATAATGAAATGTATAGATCTTTCAAAGAAATAGAATTTTTTTCAAGCAGGATGCGTAACATAATTGAGATACATCAGTGTTTATCTATTATGTTGATGTACATTATAGCATTAGGGGCTCCCAGACTTTGTTGCTCAATGGAAGTCAGTCCATTGGAGAGAGAAGAATACCCATTGTACATTATAACATAATTGCCATTCTTCTCTGATTCCTTTTAATCTTAAACAAATACAGAAATGTAAGTCAATATCAATACCCTTATTGGAGAAAAACACTATAGGATCGTCTCCTTTCAGTGTTTAGAACACTCTGATAGAAATTGATCATAAATAGGGTTTCTTTAACTGAGAAACCATTAATAGGGTAATAAATGGGAGAGAGAAGAATACCTATTGTGCCTGAGTGAAGCTCTCTTAACTACCACTAAGTACTTAGAACATGAATCAGGTCCTACCAATGCTCTACTTCCTCTAGGTCTTCTACGGTCTCTCACTTGGTCCTTAATTATCAGTTACCACAACTCTGTGAGTGGAATTGTATTTTCACATAGTAGTAACTATAGGGACCATATATATTATTTATAATAGCCTCATAGTCTTAACTTACTCACACAATAGATTGGGCTAGGCTTATCCCTCTCCAATGAACTTAATCACAATAGGCCCAATGAATCACCTGTACTAATGAAGCCCAGAACCCAATAACCACCTAAGCTCTCACCAAAAAAATTAAATAAATAAATAAGAATCCAAACAACTCTCTCACTATACTTTGGTGGATAAGATTTGTGATTTATAAAGCCAAAGCTTTAAATATCCAAACGCAACAACATCTTTAGCAATCGCAAGTGAAGATGTGACTTGAAAAATAACATTCAAACAAAGGGATGGAAATCCAATAAGCTGTCAATCTTGTTTGAATTCTAGCTATCTTCATCCATCTACATTAAGCAAAGCATAAAGCTGAGAGAGAGAGAGGACCATGATTTGCTCGATGATTGATGCCCAATCTGCAAGGAGTGCTATTGACATTGATTGGGACATTAGAAATATCATTTGAGACTCTTTAGGCTATAAGGAATAATTTTCTGTCTTTCCACTATTGTATGAGGTTCTAGAGATGCTACTCAAGTTGTACGTAAGAGGAAAGATGTGTTTTATTGGTTTGATAACTTCTAATTCTAATTATGTAATGGGAGAGGGTTGGCATGCCATCAGGTTTTGATAAATTAGCAATATGCATTAATTATGGAATTGGACACGAGAGGGCAAGAGAGTTTTTTCAAAAATAAAAAAAAGAGAGGGTGACATAGGTTGGGCACCCTGACGGCCTGCACAACCTTTTCCCTTATACTTATAAATTTGACCATTGTTTTCTATTTTTAAGTTAGTTATTTTCAGTTTTTTCTACCTAAAAAACTTAAACAAAAAAAAGTTGTCTGGCACTAGCACTGATACCAACAAATGATATTGGTGATACAGGCTAGCTTTGTCAGTTATACATAGAGGATTTATTGTTCTAACCATTGGATAGAGGCAAAATTTTATAGATTGTCAAATTTTCAAACTTATTGGATTGTCTCAAACATAGGACTTAACGTTCGTTTCTTCAATGGTTCCAATCTCTTTAAAAAAAATTAAGAGAAAAGGAAAGCTGCTTAATCACATGGAATTTGGTGTCTAGACACAAGGAAACACAAAATTACTACACATCTCCTATGAAATGAAAAGTCCTATTTCTATAAAAAAAATATAAATAAATAAATAAAAAAGTCCTATTCATATTGACGGCCTTACGAATGCTCTCATTGGCTCCTGCATTGGTGCATGAACCACACGATCAAGCAACGATATCTTACCCCTAATTTTCCAAAATTCACAGATATGGCAACTATTGATTGGACTGAAAGTGTACAACTATTAAGATGACTTGTTTAATTCATCACTTCCATAAAGTTTTCGAGTGATAATTTTTTCCAAGAGTTGATGAGTTGGGATTTCATACACAAACTTTGTGTTTTTATGTTCTTAAAATTTAAGTAATAAACTTATTAGGGTCTGTGCTTATTGGTTAGAGTCAGCACTGAGGAGTAGGGACCTTGCTAGTTTCCTTTTAATATGTATTATTTTCTCTTTTCTTGTTTTTTGGTTCATGCCATGACCATTAGATACCAAGTTTTGAAGCTGTTCTTTGCATGTACACACCATGGTTATAGCCCCAAAAGCTAGGTTTTGGGATGTTCCTTTCGGCCCATGATCCACTTACTTAATTAATTAATTGATAATAATAATAATAATAAAAAACCCTAAATACTTCCTTCACCACTTTAAGTTTTCATTTAAGACTAAAGAATGTTTTGTGTCGAGGAGCGTAGTTTATGTCGGAAAGAAACATCAAATGATTGTCTCCAAAAAAGAATCATTTTAAGAAATAGACACACACAAGGGAGCGCTAGTATGGTCCCGGACAAAAATCATTTTCCTTTCAATTTTTTATTACGAATTCCATAGTGCTTTTGGGTGGAAAGTTTCATAGTGCTTTATTGTCTCTTTGAGCCAAAGCCACCATTTTTATAAGCACTCACATAAGAATTGGTTAATCCTCTTCAAACCAAGCCCTAAAGAAGCCAATGATTAAAATTCATATAAACATTTGGATTCTGATTCGATGACGACCGCAACCATTTGATGGGCTTTCTTCAAACGTGAGATTGGAATCAAATAACGCCCATCACTGACCTTATATTGGCATCGATACTCTTTGATGTTAATCCAACGGTTGAAAATTATTAGCTTAGCTTATAATGGATCCAAAAGCCCATCCAATGGCCCAAAATTAATCCACATAAAAGAATTAATATTTTAGGGATTATTTTTTATTTTTATTACTAAATATATGGAATTAATCTATTTTTTTCTGATTGGTTGGGAAGCATAACTCATTAAAGGGGAAAGGTACCCAGAGATGGATTGATCAAAAAGGAAAAGTAGTGGTGGGGGCAGAGAACAATTTTGCAACCCTTCGGAAAGGATTTAGGGACCACTACAAGTGATCCCCCCTCCTTCCACGTGGCATTATGCCAAGTGTCAAAAGCTGGTCCCATCATGGGACGCTCAGGTCCGTAGCCGTTTAATTCATCGCCGAGTTTTCTCATACATTGCCCCTTCCGGAGACAATTGCCAATTAATCGGCTTCCCTCATCTTAGCTAATTGACAACTGCACCCCATCTTACAGGGCGGTGAGGTGGGCTGGTTTAAGAAAAGCCCATTATAAATCTGAGCCGGATTTAGACCAGCCGGTTTAGGAGACCAAGCCATAGACTTAAAAAATCAAGTGGGTTGGATAATAAATAAGGGGAAATCTTGTTGTAACTTGGTTAACCAAGGTTGCTTACAACAAGATTGTATCTCTACTTTTTTTTTATCTTCTCGTTCTATTTCTAAAAGTTATTTAATATAAAGGTAAAAAAATTTTTTCAAAAAAATTGAAATTCATTTAACACAATATTTAGTGCAGTTTATATGTGAAATGATAGAATTACCCTTAGCATTAAATAACTTTTCGGAATAAGATGACATGTAAAAACAAGTAAGGTTACAACTTAGTTCACCAACTTGGTGACAACAAGATGCATCCATTAGATAAAAAAGGGAGTAAGAATTCTCTACGTACAAATACATGGTCTAGGGTAATTTTTAGGTATGGAGTGAACTGCATGGTCAAACCAATTGGATTGTCAATCAATCGCACAAACTCAATTCCATTGGATAACCTGCCTTACTCTTGACAGAAATAACCCAAGTGGTCAACCCACCACCCTAGGCCCCAATTTTGAAACCAAGGTAATTTTAACGCAGCCTAGGGCTTCTTCTAGTTTCCCTAGATTCTGAATAAGGGGCTAGTTATTTTGAGACCGACCTTGACCTTCAATGGAACTCGAATCTTTTTTTCTTGGGTGGTGGTGAACAATGTTGCTTATATTGTGGGTGATGCCCACTCGTAGGGCTTGGCCTGCTTCCTGCCCTAAAGAACTGCTCACTATTGGACTAGTGAGGGGGGGAGCTCGACAGTAGAAAACCATGCCTTTCGAACTAAACACAGCGACTGCTTTCCAAATCAAGAAAAATGGGCTCGTTGGTAAGAAAGATTGAGTGCGGCCTGTAGAGCACATGTAATGCACAGTCGGGTTGCTCACGCAACAGATCTCTCTCTCTCTCTCTCTCTCTCTCTATGTGAAAATAATAGCCTTATGTTATGGCCGCCCCCAAACTTACGACCTTTACGCTACTACTACTTAAATATCGTACTCTAGTGTTTATGAATTGTTTTTCAGTAGTGAACAATTTATCATTGTATGGATTTGATAGTTGGGATTAAAAAAGTAGCTAGAGGTAGAACTTTTCTAGCTGACCGATTAGCTCGAATGGCTAATGGGAAAAGATTGGATTGTGAGTTTGTATTTGAACTGTCTTCTTCTGGTTATGAATTATAAATGCTTACTTTAAAACTAGATATGAATGAGAAAGTTTTCTCCCACCATAAATGAAAAAAAAGTATATCCATCTAGGGTCATAAATGTTCTGCCCCTAGTGTATGAAATCGATAATACTCCTATAATTCCCTGATACTCTTTGCTTACAATTTAAACCTCTCGGGCCTCGTATAAGGGATTATGCCTTGATCATGGGTGAAGGAAAACTACCTCCATACATGAATGCTTCACATAATCAAATAAACCAAATTGATTTAGACCACCAAAGAGCCAAATGGTCCGACCGGATTTGTTTCAGACTGGTGTGTGAAAACCATGATGATGGATGACTATGAAAGTCTAGTGGATTATTAACTCAAATCTAAATAGATCCATATTTTTTTAACCGGAAAAAAAAATCCATATTTTATGTTTCATGGACACAAGAGGCACATGCAATATAAGCTGTCAAGGAAGAAGCTTTTAGCTTCCTTGATGAACACAAAGGCTTACACCAAACTATATCAATAATATGACAGTTAAGAAACATAAAATAACTGGTCAGAATTATTTTGGTCCATCTAGGGTTTTGAGCCCAAATTCATTATAATGGACTGGATTGGGTGGCATTCATGTGATCCCAAAGCATTGATATCTCCAAGGTGGGAACTACTGTTATGTCAGTAAAATAGTCCTTTCATGTGGGATCACAGATTGTCTCTTCTTTTAAGAAAAAATATATATTTTGTCTCATTAGCTTAATTAAGGGAAGGACAAAAAGCTATGCACCATAGGTAAATGTTCCTAAAAAGCTTTATCCACCAATTCCTGTCCCTTTTTCCAGTGTAACTAGCAATTTTGCTAGATTATGATATATAAAGCTGTATCCTGATGGAGCTTTGATTTGGTGAGCTTATGATGTGAGGTGGGCTCCAATTACAAATTAATAAGAACCTAACCACTTGGCCAAAAGTTGTTGACTGATGGAGATACATTTAGTTCCTTAATTAAATATATGATTAGTAATAACACTATTGATTCACATGCTAAAGTTGTATGCTAATTAGAAATACACCATTAACCACTAACACCATCTTCTTGTTTGTGTTGAAAGTGTGGCTCTACTACCAATTGTTTTAGTAGAAAATAAAATTTATCATAACCACACGAATTTACTGTTGCATGTGGAATAATGAAATGGTAACTCGATCCGGCCATTGGATAGAGTCATAAAGGTGCACGGTCTAGATTAGTTGATCATCGAACTTTAAAACCTAATTCAATTATAAAACATGTTTTGGTATCTTCCATTGCAAGTCAATTGGCGCATGGGAGGAAATGCATCACGATTTGTATATAGGAGACTAGATTAGAAAGGAGAGAGTGTGTCAAAGATTATGAGAGGGTGTCTACTACTCACATTGTGTCAATCATTTTTTCTAAACTATGTATTACATAATTAGATCGATTTAGATTCAAATTGTCTATTTGCATCTTGATTATATTTGGATTTGAATCACTCTGTGGGTGATTTGTTGGGTTATTGGAATATTGAATCAGAACGGCTGAATTGCCAACAGGTTCCAATTGTATAAGATGCAATCTGACTCAAATCTGATCCTTTGGAGCCTAATCCCCCTTTATATACATTTGTTATTCTTCTTTTTATTACTCTAAATAATGATCTTCTCCATTTATGTAATGGTGCCATCAATGTTGGTGAGACTTTACCATCACCACTCTTTTAGTTGGTAAAACTATTTCCTTGACCTTTTTCTTTTCCTACTTAACTTTGGTAAATCAGAGATCATTACATCTTTTTTCCCCACTGCTGATGAGGAACCCCTTGAACATGCCAGCTTTTATTGGTTATGTCCAAGGGTAAATCCCAATTAAACGTAACTACACTTAACCCGTGTAATAGATCAGTCACGGAGAGACTCAAACTAGAAATGTTTGTTAACTCACAACACCTTTGGACCAATGAAGCTACACCCGAGGTGTCCAATTACAACACTTTGACTCTTAAATACCTTCTTTCATTCCCCCACCCCACCCCACCCCACCCCACCCCACCCCACCCCAATTCTCTGCTATTCACAACTTGAAGGTATATTAAGTCTTTCTGATTTACTTTTGAAGTCAGTCAACTACCTGGCATACAAATTCTATCTTGGGCTCTAGGGCTAACCTCCATGTTTTTCATTCTAGAAACTTTTCCTTTTGGTGTGCAATTTATTTTTAACTGTGGGAAGAATAATCCTTCCCACATTGATGAAGGCTCACTCTTGCTCTTTTCCAGAAAAAAAAAAAAAAAAGGATTTTAAAATGGTTTCTGGTTAGAAATAGATTTTGAGAAACTATACCAAAGACACCTAAAAATTTGAGACTTTGGATGACTTTGTATATGGGGTTGGGCCTCAACTAATAGATTGAGCATTTGGGTTAAATATTCAACATGTAATTAGGGCCACCACTAATAAAACTTTGATGATACATTCACATGTATGACCTAATTGTGAGGAAACTACATGTGCCACGTGTGCTGCAACTCATAAGCGATCACCTAATAGTTTAAGTTTTTGAATTAGATAATTCAACAAACTTATAATAAAGCAACATAAAGGAAGCTTTCAAGTATAGATGCGCATCATCAAAGGTAAATTTACCACAACATTCTCAAATGCCTTTTCTTTCATGATTACATTGATGGGATAATCTTTTCTGTAATCAAGGTGGTTACAACTGATTATTGTAACCAAATTTTCCTTCAATAATACTTTGATTATGTGTATGTTTTTTCTCTATAATTATGTGTTTTTTCACATTCAGATGAATATTTTTACTTTTTTATAAATAAAAATCATTCATGATTATTAAACATATATTAAAATTAAGAAAAAATATGATTCACCTTAACCCGATTGACTCATTAGGTTTTCGAATTGACGAATCGAATGAAAAACCCTGATTTTCCAATCAATGAACCATATGCAGCAAACAAATACATAGCATTTGTTTTAGTCTTGAATCAAATTTCCAACTCTGATCCTAATCATTGGTTGGTTAGTAAAATTTTCTCCCCTTCTCGAAAGTGGGTTATTAACTAAAAAAACCTACTTAATAGAAAAAGAAACATCACCAACACCCACTAAATGAAAAGGGAAACCAATAAATCGGCGATGTATTGAATGAAGGGAAGTATCAGCGTATGAAAAGGACATTCTCTTCTCATAACGCCGCCGAAATTCTTTGTTGGCCAAAAGCATTTTGCCACATCAGATATTGACTAGTCTTTGTCACAAAAGGTTGGCCATATATCGAATTACATATTGACACGTGGACCTTCGAGTTCCTAAGATAACAAATGACGAGAGAGAGAGAGAGAGAGAGAGAGAGAGAGAGCTTAAAGGGAACGATAACGAGCATCAAAATATGGAAATAGAAATGAAGAAAAAGAGATAAAGGAAAGGGAGGAGGGGCGGGGGGTGGCAAGCCTACCTTGCTTTTTCTCCTTTTTTGTCTTCTTATTAAAACCTCAACCAGTCTCCCAATCCAATTCCCTCTCCTTCTCCAATCATTCTATCATCACTTGGACCTCCTTCTGCCAAGGTCTCTCTCTCTCTCCCCCTCATGGGTTTTCATGGGTTATCTGGGTTAATTTACTCTCTCTGTCTCTCTCTCTCTCTAGAATTCACGGGTGTTCATGGTTTCTCTCTGTCTTATGTTTTTCTAATTGGGTTTGATTTGATGATGGGTTGTTGTTTCAGGTTTTGTACGATAATCTAAAGAGTGTACAGTAAGGCTGGTCTCCTTGTTTTTAGGATTCGAGGCTGGTCTACCATTTTCCTTTTCAAGTTTGAAAGATCAGAAGAAGATCCAAAACAAATGGCACCAGTAACTCTTCCTCCTGGTTTCCGATTCCACCCGACCGACGAAGAACTCGTCGCTTACTATCTCAAAAGAAAGATTAATGGCCGTAAGATTGAGCTTGAGATCATTCCTGAAGTCGATCTCTATAAGTGTGAACCTTGGGATTTACCAGGTATATATATATATATATCATCTTCATCTTCATCAATCACCATAGCTGTATCTTCATAGCTATTTCATTTTGTTTGGGTTTGTGCTTTTAGGTTATACATTTAATCTTTAATAAAACAGTATTAATTTCATCACACTTAAGACAGACTTAGTAGTTTGTACTTAAATTGGTGTACTTCAGGCTTTAAGGTGATGGATTCTACGCAAGTCTTTAATAAATGGATCAGATAATACATAAGGGGGAAAAAAAAAAAACTCGATATTGCATTAAATATATTTTCCTTTTTTTAGGAGGTAATTTAAATGGGTTTTTTTAGCTAAAGATTATATAGTCTAAACCTTATGGTGGAAAATTTATAAGAAAAAAAAAAATAATAATAAAAAAGAAAAATGAAAAAGAAGCACACAAATGCCTCCTAACTTTCATTAAAGAAAGTTCAAAATATTATTCTGTTTTGAGAAAAAAATATAGATTAGATCATAATTTATTTGATTAGAAAACTTGGCTTATGTTTAATGTGTTCCATAAGTAAGTATTGGAAAGGAAATTTACTTGAAAGATTGATCATAATCCTTGTACCTTTTTCTTTAATAAAAGCATATAAAATTAGGTGGGTCCATTGGAAAATTAGAGATGCAACAAGAAAGATCTTAGCAAGTCAAAAAGGCAAAGGGATAAAAGGATTGCATGGTCTCCAAGAGATATGAGTTCCAAGCAACCTGTTGGTTCTTTTCATAAAATTTTCATACTATTTTGAATTAATTATTGAGGAAAATAAAGAAAAGTAGTTTAAATTCCTTATTGTTTTCATTTTAATTACACACTGCATCACCACCCCACCATTAGCATTAGCATTAGCATTAGCATTACCATCAGCAACATTGGCTGCAATTATCACAATTTTAATCATCTACTTTATTGCAAGTTTAGAAACTGAGTTTGATTATGTTGCAGAGAAATCATTCTTACCAAGCAAAGATCTCGAATGGTATTTCTTTAGCCCTCGAGATCGGAAGTACCCAAATGGGTCTAGGACTAACCGAGCAACTCAATCCGGTTATTGGAAAGCAACAGGGAAAGACCGGAAGGTGAACTCACAGATGCGTGCAGTTGGCATGAAGAAAACCCTAGTTTACTACCGAGGAAGGGCACCTCATGGTGCTCGAACTGATTGGATCATGCATGAATATAGGCTTGATGAGAGAGAATGCGAAAATGCCACAGGCTTGCAGGTTCAAGCTTTCTCTTCATTTTCTCCCTTACATTATTATTAACCCTAATTCTTTTTTATTGTGGTTGTTTCAGTCTATTACATTTGTTAGCAATTAATTTTAGAGGAATTAGATGGAAATGGCTCTATTATGAAGCAATTGAATAGTGTTAGTTTGTGTTATTGCTATAACTTGAAAATTTTTCCCCTATCAAAGGATTCAGATCCTAGTCTGATTCATAATACCTAATATAATGGGGGAAACCAATACAGAACCTCAACAAAGTTGAAATCTAACCCAAAAGATTTACTAATGTAGGAGTACGGATCAACTCCTCACGTGGGGAGAGGAGTTATCTTCTCCTCAAGGGATCCAACTGCCAAAAGATATCCAGACCACGAGTCAGAGCAGATAATACACCATTGACTAAGATTCTGATACCCCATGGAATGTGAAATCCCATGTGGAGAGGTCATCACATGGCGAAATGATCCAAATTCTAGACTCCTAATGCAGATCCCTTGACCTGGAATGCTAGGTCTTGACTCTTTTCATATATGCCATGAACAAGGACTCACAAACTATTGTCATGTGTATAATGAATGAATGCATTGAGCTAACACAGAAGGATGTTTAACATTATTTATTTCTTATGCTTTCCTTGGAATGTATTCTCATGTAGATTCCTCCAGTTCTAATCCTTTTTTTGTTGAACATACTTCACCAAGATTGGAAAATTTTGTTTCCATAACCAAAAGAATGTGTTATTTGTGATCTTTCAGGATGCGTATGCACTATGTCGTATATTTAAGAAGACGGCTCCTGGCCCTAAGATAGTAGAACATTATGGTATCCAATATGTTAACCGTTACCAAATGATGCCTAATGATCAATCATCTACCCTAGAGCTGTCTCCTGAGAGAAGAG
This sequence comes from Macadamia integrifolia, assembly GCF_013358625.1. Taxonomy (NCBI): domain Eukaryota; kingdom Viridiplantae; phylum Streptophyta; class Magnoliopsida; order Proteales; family Proteaceae; genus Macadamia; species Macadamia integrifolia. Next base: position 25,029,477 of record NC_056557.1, on the reverse strand, counting down.
GTGATGATATAGACAGCTCTTGTTATCCTTTTCCATCAGATACATGCTCACCAGACACCATTCAAGGATCTTCATCACTAGGGAATAATGATCCAACAGATGGGAAATGGATGCAATTCTTAGCAGAAGATGCATTTGGCTTCCCAAACCCAGCCTTCCAGACCCATGGCAGTATTCCCTGCCTTCCATCTAAGGTAAAATTATATCACAATATTGTAGAATCTGCAATCTTTATTAGGGTTTAGGGTTTTAGGGTCTTAATAGAAACATCCCATTTGTGCCCTATTTTACCAAATGTTCTAAATTCAGAACTTCATGTCCTTTGTTTTTCAGGTTGACATTGCTCTAGAGTGTGCAAGGTTGCAACATCGCCTCTCATTGCCTCCATTGGCAGTGGAGGATTTCCCTCAAGTTGAAATCAATGACTCAAAGCTGCCTCAAGTGGGTTCCTTTCGGAATAACACAAATGAATCCGAAATATTGCAGGAAATTCTTTCAGTTGCTTGTGCCTCTCAAGAACTCCTGAATGAATCCAACTTTCAAGTCACATGGCCAGGAAACTATGCTAATTTAGATGAATTTTCTTCCCTAGCTGAAATAGAAAGAATGGAAGAAACACCAAACTTTCAAGCTAATGATCACTCAAGGTCTATAAGCATTGGGGATTTGGAGGAAGAGTTCAAGACTGAGAGGGTAGTAGAGAACTTGCGTGGGGTGGGGATGCCAAACAAAGAGCTAGAGAAGGTAAGATGCAATGTTTAATTCCTTTTGGTCCTTGTATTTTCTTCTCCTTAGCCTTGCCTAAGGCTTTGTGGCGCGTCATAGCTTTTTGGTAATTTGGCTTTTCTCCTGCCTTTTGGCTTTGTTTTCTTTGTTCTTTTAACATATGATTTCATTAAAAAAAAAAAAAGTATGAAGAAGAAGAAGAGAAGATTAACTCTTTTCTATACGTGGCGAGGCAGTTTTAGTTAGTGTTGAAGGGATGTCAAGAAAATGAACAATATTCCTCTTCGAATGAAAATGGGTAGGAGATATACATGTCTTCCACTCCAAGAACCAGCCAAAGGTGGAGTTACCAATAATTTTGCATGACTTGTTCTTAAAGAATGCTGCTCATCTGGTTCTTGGACTGTAATCCATTCAAAGTCTATTTGTGCTTCCATCCTAAGGGAAATAATAGATGTAAATGCTGGAAGGTTTTGAATTGAATAGAATTGCCTCCGGACTTATTAATTTACAGCACAAAGAAAGAAAAGTACTAACAATAATCCTTGACATTGTAGGCTTCTTGGGTGGCCTTTGTTTTGCCCACCCCCCCTTTTTTCTTGTAATTCCATTTTTATTTCTTAATAAATTATTTATTTACCCCCCTCCAAAAAAAAAGTTTAACCCTCGACATTCCCATTTGCATCCAGAAAATTTATGGTTCTTCCAAATTAAATTTTAAATTGAAATGTTATTGGATAATTTAAATAATATTATAGAATGCAAGTGTGTTGAGTTTCTAATCATGTAATTAGATTTATAGATTTTTTAGTCTAATGAATTCATGTGTTGAAACAGAGAATGATGGAAGAACACAAGACTGTGGCCATAGAGAATTGTTCAAATTTCCAGGAGTTGATGATCAAGGGTATGTACTTGACCATCATTCTTAGTCCTTGGCTTCTTATTCTCTTCTTTATCCATTTTCACTTCATTTCCATAAATTGATGAAATTTTATTTTGCAGAGGAAAATGTTGATAGTGATGACTTCAAGGACTTCAATGACTTCAATGAAAGTGACAAATGTGATTTACAGTTTATCAGCAACAACCCAAATGTGATCTTCTCTCAAGATGATGACTTGAACAATTTTTCCTCTGATCCAAACTTTGAAGTATATGAGAAAGTTGAAGTGAACCATGGGATGTTCATTTCGAGTCGTCAAGTAGCGGAGACATTCTTCCACCAAATTGAGCCTTCGAAGACTGTTCAAGTCCATTTGAATCCATTGATGACATATAACTACCCCATGGTGAAAGTTGATACATCATCAAGGCCTCAAAATGGCTCATTCTTTGGTAAGTTCAAGGCATTTGCAAGAGATAAGTTTAGGGGGATCAGGAGTTCAATGAAGAGAAGGAGTGGATGGACCCTAATAAATGATACAACAAATGCTGGTATCCATAATATACTTGCACTTCTGTTGACATCATGTGTCTATCTTGGAGAGAATTCTGAGAACATGGTAATAAGAGATGAATTCTCTACTGATGGAAAAGCCATGATGGAGAGAAGAGAAACTAGCTGCTCTACCCCAGTCAACAAGAAGAGAAGAACAAGAACAGTTAAATGGAGTGATAAGAAGAACAATGTTTGGTTTGCTAACTCTAAAGTAGGAAGCATTTCTAGTGTGCTTGCACATAACAAATGGCTATTACTCACCATTGTTTTGGTTGTTTATGCCAATTGGGGTTACATCATATGATGTCTTGACTCTTAAACTGTAATTTATTTCTCTCCAAATTGTACCATAGAGGAAGGCCACAATTAGCTTTTTAACATGGGGAGTCTATACATGCTAACAAGCTGGTAATGTTTGTTGGAATTAATTATCTTTTTAACAGGAGAATTTTATAGTTTCTCATAAGATTGTAATATTTATTGAACTAGTCAAAAGATGGATTTAAATGTTTGGGGTTCCTAACAGTAACAGTCTCAGAGATTTTCTGTGGAAGTGAAGCATTCTCCTTTATTATCAATGTCTATGGTTATGTCTATTGTTTTCCTTCTCTACATCATTATCTAATCTAGACTGTGTTATGAATAAAGCACAGAAGATTACTAGATTTTAACTCACCACATGAAAAAAATTGGAATAAAATTTCAATTCAACTCATAAGGAATTCGGAGGGAAAATGACATTATTTCACCTCTAACCCTTCCTTTGGAGCCTCCAGCTCCTCTATCACCTCTTTAGAAGAGATCCTAGAAACCTTGCCTAATGAAGCTAGTGTGGATCTAGACGATGAATTTTCCTTCGACCAATTTAATGAGTGGCAGCCTTTCTCTTCTGCATGCCTCACTAAGGATGGTGCGATTGTTCCTGAAAAATCCAGTGTTGTAGAGGGCTATAATGTTTTTACGGCGAGATGGAGTCATCGCATTAGGTTCTCCTAGTACTATTTGTGATCAATAGACTGGAAAACTTGATGTCTTGTTTTCCATAGAAACATTCTTGGTCTATATAGTTAGTTTTGTTGCTTTTGATGGTGTAGACACCGAATTTTGTCACCCCCTGGCAATGATGACAATATGAAGAATTACATGTTGGACATTTTAGACTTGGAGAATTTTCAAGCTTAGAGTCTAAGATGACCATTTTTCCCCTATAAAATTTCAAGAGAAAATGTTTTCAAAAATTAGAATTTGATGTTGTGGATTATTGTTGTTTGTCCCCTCAAGTCGGACATTACACTTTGATGCGAGAACTATGCGAATCGATACCCGATTCTCTATTTCATTATATGATATGGGTCCCTACTTTATGCATATTTTCGTAAAGGTTCCCGGTCAAGACCACAATCGTGTCTCACATCATTGGATAGTGCTCGGATTGAGCTTTCTAACGACATATTACACATCGAATTCCGAAAAACGGTTTGAAAGATATGACCCCTGAAAGTTGACTCCAAAGTTCGGTATCGGATTCCATTCCGAGCAACCAAAGAGTGTCACATGGCACCCAAACCCCTTTGTCCCAAAGCAAGCATTTTTGGACAATTCTCTCTAGCTTTTTAGTCCCACATTGGAAATAAGAGAGAATTGTCTCAAGTCCCAAGGCCATAAGAATAGCCCTTCGTCTCTTCTAAAAGGGAGGAGAAAAATTGAGAACTTGGGAGAGAGGATGGCCCCAATAAGGTTTTGGTTAACTTCTTCCCTCTAAAATCAAATATTCTCCAAGTTTAAAAGTTTAATATATTAATCTTTCCTCTAAAATCAAATATTCTCCAAGTTTAAAAGTTTAATACATTAATCCTTCCTTGAGCCGGGAGATCTAGTCCGGTTCGGTTTGATTTGGGGCTTGAAGCACAAGGGGTATCTCCCCTTGTTTCTTGATTAAAGCTGGGTTTAAGGTATTTATTTTTTTCTTCTTCTTTTTTCCCAATAGCGATTTAGAATTAGTTTAATTAATAGATTAGGTTCTAAGTTATTAATAATTGATTTATTTAGATTAATTATGTTTAATTAGTTTCAGTTTGTTTCAATACGGTTTATTAGATGTGAATTGATTTATTCCTGTCCAATTAAAGGTATTTAGGTTTAATTGATTCTTTTAGATTAATTAGGTTTAATTGGTTTTTTTTTTTTTTTTTATTAACATGCTTACTTAAGTAGATTTGATTTGGTTTAGTTTTTTTTTTAAATTGTTTTTGTTCTTTTAATCTAGACCCTTAGATTAGGATCTCAGCTGTAACCTAATTCCATTCCTTCTTCTTCTTCCTCTCTTCCATCTTTCTTCTCCAGCCGCCCCTCTTCACTTTCTTTTTCTTCTTCTTCTTCTTCTTTTTCTTTTTGTCTTCTTCTTCCCTGCTTCTGCAACCGAAACCTGCAACTACTCCTTATTCTTCTTCTTCTTCTTCCTCTTCTTTTCTTTCTTCCCTGCTTCTGCAACCACTAACCGGCAGCCACCGAACCGGCAACTCCTCCTCCTTCCTGCTGCTGCAGTTCTCTTCTTCTTCTTCTTCTTTTTCTTTTCTTCTTCCCTGCTGCTGC